>NC_134313.1:15413268-15713268 GCF_964195595.1 Calonectris borealis
CTTGCATGATTCAACTTAAAACAGTTATTTTAAGACTGATTCTTTAAGTGTAAAGATATGGCACACAGGGACATGCAAAAAATTATCAGGTATAAGACTTTTCCAGAGAACTTTTAACACAGATTTACCTGAGAGGAGAACTGATAACTGCTGTGGATAATATTGCTATTACTCATTAATTTGCCATTCCAAGTTATACCCTTCTGGCATGAAGTGTAGTAGATAGCTTGTAACATTCCTACTGATGTGAGCATATGTGACTCTCTCTTTTTTTTTTCCTTTCTTTCTCTGGATGAAAAGGTCATCCAAACTTATCCCTGAAGAACTCTTCCTGATAAATCAACTGTGAAAATTTATCACTATTATTTCAGAAAAAAACATCCTGATATTACACAAGAGGTCCCATCACATATGCAAGTTAATCTTTTGGTGCTGTTTGAGAGCAATGGAATATAGTACAAGCTGGATCCTACCAATTTAAAAAAAAAAAAAGGATAAAGTGAAATTCTTTCTTCCTTCTAATCAAGCTTCTTCTAAGGGAAAACTCAGGAGATAATCCAGTTGTGGTCTGTATGTCTCAGATCCCATACCCAATAGTACCAACTCGTTATTGTAGCACCATCTTAGAGATATCTTGAAAGATAAAATGTTTCTGTACAGCCTTCTAAAGTCTTGATATCAACATATTAGGTGAAGAAAGATATATGCAGGAGTTTTATTTGTTTACCAATAACTCTTTGGAAGTTGCATCTGAGAAAGGACATGAGCTGTAAGAGCAGCATGTCCACACAAAAAATCCTTGTCTGAATATGCCACCTACAGCCAGCCTTAGACTGCAGAGACCATTTGGAGAAAAACTTGAGCATCATATAGAATAATAAAAGATAGCTCAATTTTAAAACTGAAGAGAGATAGAATGCAATGAGATGAAGAAATATTGGTGAGGGCCTTTCTAATAGCTGCTTTGAACACAAGTAAGCTGCTTTGAAAACTGCAAAGTTGAAGGGTTTTTTTTTGTGGTTTTCTGTGTGAGTTTTTTGTTTCTTTTAAAACCAGGATTTTTCATTTATATTTACTTTCTTACTGTTTCAGAAATGTCCCTGCAGTTTTACAGATTAAATTGGTGAAGAGGGTAGCTAAACAAAATTACCATCACTCATGAATCCTTGAAATCGCTGGAAGTATTGTTGCCTTTTTTTTTTTTTTTTAAAAGAAGCTCAAACTTGCTGACAAAAGTAAACATTAATGGGAAATCCATCTGGATTTCCAACTTCCTTGAATAAGCTTTGGATTCTAAGTAAAAGTTGTATTTCCCTATACGATTGATGTTATACAAATAGAGTTTCATAAAAATGGAATTCCCATTCATTGAAGAAACTCTTTGTATTTGAGAGTGGAAGAATTCTGAAACAGACAATATTTTCTTTTTTTATTAACTCAAAATGTTTTAAAGTTTTACCTAAACTGACTACTTAGGCTTTCCTGAATTAAAATATTTCAAAATTTCACCCTTTGCCTGAACCACTCCCATATGCTGCAGAAACTGTTCCTCTTGTTCCCCACCGTGATTCCATCTTTCATGAGCTGCTTCTCTGTGTATTTATAGTGCCACATGGGAGATGACATTTCCTGTCTCATCTTATAAGCTATCAGACTCGTTTAACATCTATCCCTTAATGACTCAGACAGAGGGATAATTTCTGAACCGTTTCTTTCTGGGTCACGCTAACGTGGTGTTTATTTTTTCTTCTCAGAAAATTCTGCCAAAATCTAGTTTTTTCTCATCCAAAGTTTGTTAGCATTCTGTTTGTCACTGGGAGGATGTTTTGTTGTGGATGCTTGGACCAGCCAAATCAAACAGACAAGTGAGGAGGAAGTTGGCATATAGTGACAAGAAATGTTTTCTTCTCAAAACCAGAACAAAATCTAAGTCCTCTGCCTAAAATCTTACTTTAAAATGTTTCCCTTCTCTGTGCCGTCTGGTAAAAAAATGTTTCATTTTCTTATAGCTGAAAACACAATCCTGTGAACATGTCTTGGTGTCTTCTGTTGTTTCTTAATAAAAAGGAAACTTAAATGAAGAAATCACAGTACTGTATCCATGTCTTCTGGGGCCTGCTGACAATTTTGCCAAAACTGTCATTTGAGATGTTGGAAACTCTTGGCTTTGAAGCTGAAGAACGTTCCCTCCGAGCCCCATGTGCTACTCAAGTGACTTGCATGTTGTCATCCTAGTATCAGATGTCCTTTGAAGTGAATTTCATTAAGTGATTTGGCATATGAATCCCAAGTCCAAACTTCATTTCGTGTTCATGTTTTGACTAAACCATTCACATAAAATAGCCTTTTAAAAGTACTGCTATTTATCTATAAGAAACAAATCGAACCCCAAAGTCACATGCATTTTTCTAATATCTATACTTCGTTTTACCAAATGTACGCATGTCCATGGGAGGCCTGGGATCAACCATAAAGACCTTTTGCTGTCTTGTGTCAGCATCTCAGCAGGGCTTTTTCATTATGAAATCACAGTGTGGATATAGGAAAGGAAATGGTACAATAATTGTAGGTGTAACAGCTCAGCCAAGGCTTTGCCTCTTGACCTGGATGGTTATCCTATCAGAGTTTTGCCAAAGGACCTCCATTTGCAGAACAAGGGATAACACTGCAATGACAGAATTAGCATTTTTCCTTTCTGCATATTTATACAGATGATGGTGAATCCCCTGAGAGAGATTGACAAGACAGTAGGACAACTAATGGATGGACTGAAACAGTTGAAACTACATCGATGTGTCAATGTCATCTTTGTTGGTGATCATGGTAAAATAAACAATATTCTTTATCAGTATATAAATGCTTAAGCAATGTAGCGGTACATATAATAGTGGCTTAAATGAAAGTTCCATTTAAGATATTTTTGTGCTGATCTTTTCTGGTAGTTTAAATCCCCCAAACCAGCCAGTGGGTGTAGACTGGCCACTCAGCTCACCTGTTAATTGTCATTGGAGGACAATTATCTTTCACAACAGCGATCTGGGTATTTACATCTCCACTTAGAGTTTTTCAAAGCTTGGCATTTTTGATATCACATCCAAGTGCATCTCTCCTTGCATGTATTGGAAGGCTATGATGTGCCTAGAGTAATCTTTTTGGCAGTTTTTATGGCAGGAAACAATTTAGTAGCACTGTTCTCCTTTTCATGAGGGGAGGAGTACGACTTTAGAGTGAGACATTTCCATGGCAATTAGTGGGTCAAGTTATCCTGCTAGGAGAAAGAGTGGAATATCTATAAGGGACTGTGTCCAGCTTGGATGGAAAATGTCATCAAAATAATGGAGGAAGGAGGAAAACGGTATAAAGATATTTCAGGGTCAGATGGAGAGTGACCCAAAAGCAGAGATACTATTTGGTAGGTCTCATTCTTTCAGACATCAGAAGAAACTTTACAATAGAAGAAATAGTAAATACTAGCAAAGACAAAAAGAAGGAGAAATTTTACTAAAGGAAAACGTGACCACGTTTGAGATAAACCTGTTTTTGCGTAACTTTTTAGCGATGCTACCAAAGGTCCTGTTCTGTTTAGATCTTTGTTCATGAAAGTCTCACAAGAACTGCTACATTAGCAATGAAATGGAACATGCCTCCTCTCTGGCTGTGGGGAGAGAAGGGTAAGGGGCAGGAAGGGTTTCCAGGGGAGGCAGTTTTGTGCTGAGAACTGCCTGTGACTGTCAATACATTCTTCCCCGCCACAAACGTCTGTAGGAGAGAATTGTTTATCTGTGGCTGCCTTAGAACAGACCACCAACAGACAATACCTTTTGTGTGCAACTTCTCTTAAAAGCCTTTGTTTAAAAAAAAATAATCCCAAAGTAGTACACTAAACTAGAAACAGACCTTGATTTTTCCATGAGCTTAGTTTGGAGATGTGTCAGTGCACACATGGTATATGTGGTGACTGTTTCTACGACGGTGAGAGTGGCATTTCTCTTGTGTAGGCAAGTGCTAAAATCACCCCTAGTTTGGCTCCTACCAGTGTCTGATGTTAGAATTAGATGACTGGAAAGAACAAGAATAAGATTAGTCATCCAAAAGAAAAGAATACATAAGCTGTTTGGGGTTTCTTTCTGTGCTGTTTTGGAAAACATGTTTATTTTCAAGCTGGATTAATCTTGCATTTTCCTTTTGCAGGGATGGAAGACACTACTTGTGAAAGAACTGAATTTTTAAGCAACTATCTGACTAATGTGGAAGATATAATTTTGCTGCCTGGATCTTTAGGGCGAATTCGCCCTAGGTCTAGCAATAACCTAAAATGTAAGTTAATTTAATTGTACCCCTTATGTCCTGAGAACTAGAAGCCATCCCTTCCTTGGGCTGACATTGTACGAAGGGTGTAAATTTGCAGTGTGTCGGCGGGACATTCAGAGGGAAGCCCACTAAAGATCAGCTGCTTGCCCTCTTCCCAGTCTGTAGCTCACAGATCCCACAGTGGCAGAGCTGTGCCAAGAGAATGGCTGAAATGTTCTGGGTTGAAACCCACTCTTTTATGGCAAGGAGAAGTGGGAACTCTTGAAGCTAGTTTTGCATGGCAGCATATATATCATGAGTTTATTCACACACTTCTCCCCTCTGTCAATGAAAATGAGACTTGAGGGAGCTCAGCACTGCACAGATTGGATATAAAAAAAGTGTCTGGTACCTCTGCTGAGCTAATGGAAAAAAAAAGTGAATTATTAATTTTGAATTCAGTAGCTCCTTCATACTTTTGGCACAGATGAGAAGAAGCGTGGGTTACTAAATAGCAACAGGCTGGAGATGTTGAAGGATATAAGGCAGCTGTAAAGCATGCATTCAGGGCCAATGGTGACAGTAAAACTTGCTGCTCTTTTTGTACCATGCTGTTAGAAACTCACCCTGACTTGGTGTTTGAGATTAGCTGATCTTCAGTGAGAGCACTCAGGGCTCAGGCAGGAGTCGTCTGGTGAAGCTAACTCTGCGATTTAAAGCATTACAGACTCAGCTGCCCCTCTACTGCTCCGCTGAAGACTACCACCTCCAGGGCAGCAGTAGAGGATGGGGCTTGTGCCAGCACCATGGCTGCTCCAGTTCGGTGTATCAGAGCAAACCTGGCTTTGCCAGCAGTTTAAGTTACCATGCAATCTGTGAAACTCATAAACATAAGTACCTATGTTTGTGCAATGTATGCTACATGAGCTGGCAGTGTGCATGTATCCTGGCCTGTATCAGAACTAGTGTGGCCAGCAGGAGCAGGGAGGTGATCGTGCCCCTGTACTCGGCACTGGTGAGGCCGCACCTCGAATCCTGTGTTCAGTTTTGGGCCCCTCACTACAAGAAGGACATGGAGGTGCTGGAGCGTGTCCAGAGAAGGGCAACGAAGCTGGTGAAGGGCCTGGAGCACAAGTCTTATGAGGAGTGGCTGAGGGAACTGGGACCGTTTAGTCTGGAGAAGAGGAGGCTGAGGGGAGACCTCATCACGCTCTACAACTACCTGAAGGGAGGTTGTAGTGAGGTGGGGGTTGGTCTCTTCTCCCAAGTAACAAGCAATAGGACGAGAGGAAATGGCCTCAAGTTGCACCAGGGGAGGTTTAGATTGGACATTAGGAGAAATTTCTTTACTGAAAGAGTGGTCAGGCCTTGGAACAGGCTGCCCAGGGAAGTGGTGGAGTCACCATCCCTGGAGGTATTTAAAAGACGTGTAGATGAGGCGCTTAGGGACATGGTTTAGTGGGCACAGTGGTGTTGGGTTGATGGTTGGACTCGATGATCTTAGAGGTCTTTTCCAACCTTAATGATTCTATGATTCTACAAGGGTGATAACTTCCGGTAGAGGGGAAGATCAGATAGCTGGGACAGCCCTCATAACACTTCAGATACACTTTGGTTGGGGACAGATTTCACAAAAAATTGATCTTAGAAGATTAAAGATTTCCAGAATAGTAGCAGAAATCACAAGAATGTGGTAAAATTTTCTTAGATACTGATTTATGTATGTATTTATTTTACTATAAACTAAAGAAAGACATGGACCTGTTGGAGCGGGTTCAGAGGAGGGCCACAAAAATGATCAGGGGGGTGGTACGCCTCGCCTATGAAAGACTGAGGTTATTCAGCCTGGAGAAGAGAAGGCTCTGGGGAGACCTTATTGCGGCCTTTCGGTACTTAAAGGGGGCTTATAAGAAAGATGGCAGCAAACTTTTTAGCAGGGCCTGTTGCAACAGGACAAGGGGTCATGGTTTTAAACTGAAAGAGGGTAGATTCGGACTAGGTATAAGGAAGAAATTTTTTCCTTTGAGGGTGGTGAAACACTGGCACAGAGAAATGGTAGATGCCCCTCCCCTGGAAACATTCAAGGTCAGGTTGAACGGGGCTCTGAGCAACCTGACCGAGTTGAAGATGTCCCTGCCCATGGTAGGGGGATTGGACTAGATGACCTGTGAGGGTCCCTTCCAACCCAAACTATTCTATGATTCTATGATAATTTAGCTGGTTATTTATGCTCTAGGAATACGGGATGAATGTGTAAAGATCTGTTGATAATAGTGTGTATGTTGACACAACATACTAGACTAGCATAAAGACTGAATTCCAGCACTTCACAGTCTACTGAAAACTTGTATTTCAGTCTGAGAAGATTTTTTTAAAGATCTTTCAGCCCTTGAATTCCCAAATTGCTGAGAAAAATTAGTTTTCTTTGGAGGATGAATGGCAATATCTTCCAAAAAGATCAGCTACTCTGACTGACCTCTGAGTCATACTACTGGTGTTCCCGCAATACCATTTTCCTCTTTTGGCCTTTGTCCATAGCTTCCTTGTTTAAATACTTGCGATTGCTTATAAATCAGCAGTTTGAACATAGAACAAAGGAGCATATTTCTTAGTTTTAGAACTGGGATTTGCCCCCTTAAATGGCAAATTAGCAGTTTTTTATTCCTCTTCCGTTTTCCTATTGATAACACTGCCTTAAGGCCTGCAGAAACACCTTTGCAATGGATAAGCCTGTAGCTTGTGTTTTGAGATTCAGTAGAGCTCATTTCGAGCTCAGCAAGATCATACCTTAAGCAAACAAAAAAATAGTAGTTAAGCAAGAGATTTTAACTTCCTAAGATTTTTTTCTTAGCCTGTTCTTTCCTCCTTTCCTTCCTGGAAAAATGCTTTCTCTCCACCACCCCCCCCCCCCCGGAAGAAGACAGAGTTAATGTGGACTGTTGCTGGGTTTGGGCTTTCTACATCTTGCATGTCCCTTTAATAGACCAAAGACGTATCTAGAATATTTTATACTGTGGCTTTTCACTTACTCTGTAGTAGCCTATGAAATATGTAAAATGTTAAAAGAGACAAGAAATGCTACATATTTATCTTACTGCTTCTAAGGAAGTGCAATGTTGCATTCAAATGTGCTTTCAAAATTTTTCAAGGAAAACCTTTGTGTTTGTGGATGACTTTTTATTTTAAAGGAAAGCAGTCAAAAGACTTGAAATTATACGTTTTCAGAAAACAGAATAAATATTAAGTCAAGTCCCGAATCATAAAACAGTGAGCAACGTTACCTAAGCAACTAAAATATCACTAAGTAAAGTGTATATAGTTAAACTTTAGTTCATATTCAGGATATCTTATCTGATATATACAATGTACTTTTAGTAAAGATCAGCCAACATTTAGGAAGAACGTTTTTGTAAAACTACGTTATTACCTTGTGTTTTCTTCTGCAAATTGTTCATCTTTTATATTTCTGTCTTTTTTTTTCTTTGCTTAACAGATGACCCTAAAGTGATTGTTGCCAACCTTACAGTAAGTATTTAGGACTGGGAGGTATCTTTGTCTATACTGCACTGCTCACTTCACATCTTAATTTGGGGCATTATTCAGCATTCTCTCCTCACTCTTTAGGCAGGAAAACCAACCATTAACATGAATAAAGAGCGTTAAATGGTGCCTTTCATGAGTACAGATTAATGTTTGTCATAAATTCCACTGTTTGCTGCCGTAGTAGCTTTTATAACCTTTTTGGGCAGTGCAGAGCCAGAATCTCCCTGACCGTTTTGACTCCCTGAATTGAGTCTATTTATTCGTTCCTTCAGAAATGGAAAGTAATCTTTTAGGGTAAATATTTTACTAGCACTTTGAAGACGCTGAAAAAGTTCATTTGATAGCCTTCAACTATAACCTTGTTTTTAATGGAAAAAAGTGTTTAAAATAAAAACTGATTAAAAAAAAAAATCAAATTTTGTAACCAGGTGGCTTTAAATATATCTGCAGACAAGATGTGTTTTGAGCATTCAGCTTTCCTCTGAAACTTAAGCTTTGTCCAGTTAGAATAGAATTCTTCATCTGTGAGCTAAGTAAGTGTGATGTTTTGCATGATGCTTTCAAAAAGACAGTCATGAGAATGAAGCTTTCCAAATACATCTTTGAATGACTCCCTGGGCCTTGGTCTTACATAAATACTGCACAGAAAGGCCTGGACCATGTACTCTAGATGTACACTTGATGTTTTCAAGACATCATCAATAATGACCTTAACAGCTTGATTTCTGTAGTTCAAGGTTTTATGCGTGTCTAAGCTAATCGACAGCAGTGTCATTTGTAACCATTATTTTTCAGTGTAGAAAACCAGACCAGCACTTCAAGCCTTACTTGAAACAGTACCTGCCTAAACGCTTGCACTACGCTTACAACCGAAGAATTGAGGATGTCCATTTACTGGTGGATCGCAAATGGCATGTGGCAAGGTAAACTCTCGCTTTTGCTTCCATCCTGATTTTCAGCCTTCTTTTCTGAGGAAACGAGACACCTGGGATTGCCCTGTCTGTCAGCATCCCACTCCTGTACCCCATGAGCAAGAGGAATTTTGAACTTCTGGTGAGGTTCAATCACATTTGGTGCAGGGGGATGTGGCTTAGAACACAAAATTGTTTTAAAATTTGGGAAAATCAGTAGCTGGTTAGAAGGTAGAAACCCAGATTGGTTTCTGGGTTTCTCCTCAAGCAGCTATGTGGTTTTTGACTGATTAGCTCAAGTATAGGAGCTGATAAGCTTTTTTAATGAGGTGCAAGCTTATTCCAACCAGGAAGCAGGGAATATGGGAGGAAGGCGAAGGCATATGTGACCAGGGGATGTTAAGGAACAAGAGGCTGAGTGGGTGCAATGGGTGAATGGAAAGAAAATGGAAATATTGGCAGAGTAGGTGAATGCCTAAGAACATGTGGAAGGGTATGACAGGGTGGCCATCAAAGCGCCAGCAGTGTATTGTGTTGCAAAACAAATCCATAGAAAACCAGGATGCTTTAGCTCAGAGAAAACCCCGTTTTGGGTTGTTCTTCCCCATATGCCTCTGAATTTTCAGTTATAAAATATGGGCCGTTTTTAATATTCTTAGTAAGCTAAAAATTGAGCAAGGAAAAACAAGTTGGCACATATATGTATAGAGTGAACAGGAGAGGAGTAGCCTTTGTTTATGAATTGTGCACCCTTTTCTGGTTTCATATATATTCTTTTTCTTACTTTGATCTTTTGACACATGTTGTGTATTACAGTATGAGAATGGTTGGGTCTTTATGCATAAAACTGACTCAGTGGTTCTTGGAAGATGACACAGCTTTTGGCTCATGGTAGTCTGTTATGAGCTTTAAATTACGGTGGGTTTTTTTGCCCGTATAACTGCCAGGCAAACACACAGTGTGTTGTAAGTGCCTTTTGACATCTGTGCTTATCTTTACGTGAATTATGCAAGGATCACTCTGCTGAAGCAGTGAATGAGAAACCCCATTGCTTTCTTGCATAACTTCACCGGCTGGCTGGCTGGTTGCCCCGTACAGTTTCTGTGGCTAGGGTTCATGTACATTTCGAAGAATCACACTCGGAGTGTTAGGCCTATAAAAGTTTTAGTTTTAAGAATTATACTGGAACTGATGGGATGGCCCAGGTTGATTTACATTTAGTAATTTCTTATTCATTACATCAGACTTTCTTTGGCTTATTCATTAATTAGATTTTCTGAAATCTCATTCACCAATAATTCATTTGTTAATGTAACTGTAATTCATTGTATATTGACAGCCAGGAAAATGGTAGTTACAGACCTGATTGCTGTAACTCTAGTAATTTACAAGGCCAAAATCAAACTGTGGTTGAGCATCATTTTATTGCAGATGAAGAAATTAACTTGTAGGATAATCTGGTCCACTGCCTGTATTGCCTGCACATGGCCCTCATAAAACTGTAAAAAAGTACTCTGGAACAAGAAGGTAATTATAATTCCTATAACACAATACTTATTCTTCCACATATTTTGTAAAAAAACCCCTTCAGTAACAAGCGTTCCTATGATACAGCACTTATTTTCTCAGTATTTGTCTTCATTACAATCTTTCTCTTTTCCCTCCAGCTTTGTTTCTGCTCCCCGTTTTTGTTTAGTGGAAGGCGAACAGGTGAAAGCATTTTACAGCATTGTATGACATTTGCAGCATGGTAACATCACAAAAGTGCTTTCTTAGAAGCCTCTGTTGGCCTTTTGGGGATTGGAAGAATATGGTACAAAATACCTCCAGTCTGCAGAAGACTATGTGATAGAGGAAAGTCTGAGAAAATAAGAAAATAGATGCTAAGGTTGTTATCAATGAGTAAGAGTTAGCTCTTAGCATTGCACCCTCCTACAGTGGGAGCAGAGGGAGAAACCCTGGGTTGTTGGATAAGCCTGCAGTCCCCACTACTGCTATTCAAGAAAGATGAGCAATGCACTGCCTTGTAACCTTATCCCTCCTACCCCCAAAGTACGTTGTCAGGTCAGCCACCATACCTACACCTTTGAGGAAATTTTCTAATAATTTTTCAATTTAGGAAAGCTGTGGACGTTTACAAGAAACCAACGGGAAAATGTTTCTTCCATGGAGACCATGGCTATGACAACAAGATAAACAGCATGCAGGTATGAGCAATGCAGTAACCTTTGCAGGAGGGTCATTGAAGGTCTCTAAAATGTAAATATTCACTGGAAAAAAACCTATCTTTTAATGCTTTTCTTTTGTATTCTTCTCTCTTTTTTTTCTTTTTTTTAAAGACTGTCTTTATAGGTTATGGCCCTACATTCAAATACAAGACCAAAGTACCTCCTTTTGAAAATATTGAACTTTACAACGTCATGTGTGGTAAGCTACCTGCTTGAGAAATTGCAAGAGAAACACGCTGTTTTAGCTAACAGGGCTTCACTTAGGCACCCGTGAGCTCATGCCCTGACTCCCTCCCAGTGTCCCTTCCCCAGTCCCCCCTTCCCAAGCACTTGCCTTTTGGCCAGGAAGGCTGAAGGCAAACTCAGGGGCCTTAGTTTGCTCTACTCAAGCAACTGGCCAATGAAGGGGGTTACTATAGTTTTGCTGCATGCAGCTTGGCAGAGATCGAATACGCAGAGATCAAATACAGTGCGTGGTGTCCACACCTCAGGAATCTAGGAAGGAGGTTTCTGTTCAGAGACCGCTTCTGCACTTGTATGTCTCATGGAGCAGCTCAGGGGCATCATTTAGTTTTCTATGGCATTTCTATGGTATGATTATGTTTCCTACACTCCTACTGTAGCCATGAAGCAGAATCTGACAATGTATACAGATATTCATTATGATTTTTCATTAACACTGATTTTTCCAGGGTAAAAAAAATTTCTAGCTGAAGGTGTAATTCACTTATTGAATTTCTTTTTGCAAACATGAAATACCAAAAAGGTAATTATCCCTTATCTCTAAAGCAGGTAACTAATAACACTGCATTCCAGGTGGTTGGTGTAAGGTCAACATATTGACGGTAGGTCTGCACTGGAAGCTGCAGGAGTAGTTATAATAAAACTGTTTTCCAGTTTGTTGATGCAAATTAACCTTCTTGTCATAAACGCCACCATACTATTCAGACAGCATTTGCAATTTTATGATTTGGACAAAAGGTTAGTATTTTTATTACATTAAAAACGTTCATTAACGTGTCATGGGTGTAAACAGTATTGCAAATAAATGTCTTGGCTCAGTAGAGGTGCTGCTGCATACACATTTGCAGTCTAACCATCATTCATTTATCTTTGGTGTTTTCATAGATCTGCTTGGATTAAAGCCTGCTCCCAATAATGGCACCCATGGAAGTTTAAATCACCTACTGAGAGCCAATGTTTATAAGCCAACTGTGCCAGATGAAGTTGCTAAACCACTCTATCCTGTCGCTCTACCTTCTGCATCAGATTTTGATATAGGGTGTACATGTGACGATAAGGTAGGTTTTTAGGATCTGCTGATGCTTCCCCTATTAGCAGTAGTTGCCTAGTAAAGTTGTAGCCGTTTTATCTATTTTGAGAGGGTTTGAGCTGTAAGAATTACCCAGATCCTTCCTGTGAAGTGTTTCTGCCCTTTTGCAACAATTATGGCTTTTTGTAAAACAGGAAACAAAAAAATATTTTAGTGTTTTATAGCACTAGTTTTGTTTTGCTGGATGCCTAGTAAAACGAGACGTCAGAATGCTCCAGTGATCCTAATCTTGTCCCTTTTTTCTATTCTTGAGAAGAACAAGTTGGATGAACTCAATAAGCGCTTTCATGTCAAGGGAACAGAAGGTAAGATCCCGGTGCCTTGGTTAATAAAAGCTGCTCTGGGGGTTTTTTTGCAAGCTAGTTTGCATCATTGATACCAGACAAACTCCTGCTTTGGTTTAGTTAATGTGTAATAAACCGTCTTTTCAAGTAACTGTCAAAATAGCACATAGACATATGGGCAAGGTTAAGTGCTGCTAGTATGAGGAAGTGCACACTATCTTTGCTCTAACCAGGACTAAAGTATTGCTCAAAGTGATAGGAGTTTTAGCTCTTCCTTTCCATCACTGTTAGGAGGTTTAATCTCCGCTGTGGAAGCGGAGAGATGAGGAAAGGAGAGGGAGCATGAGGAGGTGCTCCACTCAACCACAAGTGATAAATGGGGTAAAAAACATAGACCGGATCTGCACACTGTGTTTTACCACTATTCTTCAGGCTCAGGTTTCACCAGGTCAGTGTTGGAAAGGATGGTACAGCTACTTTGACAAGCCCTGACTGGGTCTTTAATGCTTGGCTTTTAGGGTGCAGGTTATCCACTGAAACAAGTGCAGAAATGTTCTGCTGGTTCAGGGATGCTCAGAGCAATTCTGTCCCTCATCAGTGTTCAAGTCAGTGTTACTCCCAGGAGAAAGCATCCCCTGCCCTCCTGGACACTAGTGCCTGCACCCTCCCTGCTGTATGCCAGCGCTGGCTTTTGTGTGGCTGCGCTCTCAGCCGCATCAGGGCTGTGGTCCAGGTTAAAACGTAGCAATAGGACCAGAGGGGAGGGGATGGGAACTGCTTTTCTGAGCAACAATACTGACTGAAAGGCACACCAAAACAGAGCTTTCTTTCTCACAGCTGTCATCTGGTTCAGCATAACAATTCACAGCATTCCCCTCACCATAACAATTGTCCAAATTAACAAATTCTGAAGCTTTGAGTTTAGACATGGACTTTTGAGATACCTCAAATTGTATTGCTCAGATGACTAAGGAGATTTTTAATTCCCTTGTGAAGCTACTTCTTCAGTTTTTCTGTTGTAAACAGGCAATGCAGCCTATCTTCTGGTTTCCAGAGGTGAAATTATTCCTTTTCTTTGTGAGTTAAATTGCCTTTCTGCAGCTTTCATCTTGCTAAACTGATTTTTCCAATTAGTGAAGGGCTACTCCCTGCTGCGGCAATTTCTGGCATCAGGAAAAAACACCCTTACCATTGTACTCCTAGATATCTCAACATCTTTATTTTGGTTTAAGGTTTTGATGCTTCTTCACTTCAGTAGTATAAAAATAGTCTTTTTTATGTATTTTAAGATATAAGCATTTAAACCAATTTCACTTGCTAATTTGTAAGTTGTCTGTTAAATGGAATGAAGTGCCTATTATTTAAACAACAAGCAGTTCTGCTACATGCAAGTTATTTTGTTGTATTTTATGACAAGCTGTAGCACCTGTTCAGGGATCTTCCTGCATTTAGTTGGTAATTCCCTTCTCTGACATGGTGCACCATGCATATTTAGCTGGTGGTGTTATTCGCATGCGAAAGAAAAAGATTCCTTCAGCTTCTCTTGAATAAAGCAAGTTTATCTTTGTCATTAGACAAGGCTTTTCCTGCTTTTATTTCTTGTGTCCTATAAAAATATCGTCTATTTGGACATAAACACTAATAAAACATGCCCTTTTCTCTCAGGTTAAATGCCTATCTGTGAACAGTGTTAGGCCACTTTCCTTGTTTCTATGTTTTGATTTCCAAAAGAGAGCTAAGCCTGTTTGCCAAATGGTTATCAAAATCAATGAACTGTGCAGCACAATGCAAGATTAGCCAGGAAATGTATTTTTTGTCTATGTCTTCAAAAAAGTTTTTGTTTTTTTTATAAGCAAGCTTATCAGAGGTACCTAGTGATGTTTAACCATAACATATCTTCGAGACAGAAGAAAACCAAGTTTTGTAGAGTTGGAGGTGGTTTTTTGTAGCCAAAGTTATGAAAAGGGGTTTCTTGTTTGTTTGTTTTCTTTAATATTACTGACAGAAAATAGCATATTGTTCTTCGGAACATCATCTGTATCAGCCAAGTGGAAAAACATACTCTTTTAATGAGTAAGTACCTTTGCCTCCCTTTTGTGAGGGACTTCACAAAAAACATAGGAAGAAGACAAAGTCTGGAGAAGAGTGGCAGGAGTGATAGGATAGGGGTAGATTTAAAGGTAAAAAAAAAATGCTTTTCACCTCATGTGTGACCGAAATGTAGACACGAAGATCCTTGTAGGGTCCCCTGTGTTTGGAGAAACACCCTCTCTCCATGCTATAACCCCAACAAGCTTTCAAGTGCAGAAGGGACTTGTAACCTCAAAGTGGGTTGTGAGCCTGAAAAGGGGATCCCAATCAAAACTGTTTGAAGAACTACTGCTCTCTCTGTTACAAGATTTCCTTAGCAGTTATTCAGGGTCAGTATCCCATTAAGGATCACTGTAAAATCAGCATGTGTTGGAAAGCCAACCCCTTTTTTTTTTTCATCTTTAAGGTTTTCAGTAATAAATGTAAATGTAATTTCTTCTGATCTGTAGAGAAACATCTCTTATATGGGCGCCCTGCAGTACTGTACCGCACAAAATACAATATCTTGCATCACCATGACTTTGAAAGTGGCTACAGCGAAACATTCCTGATGCCTCTCTGGACATCCTACACTATTTCCAAACAGGTCAGTGCTGTCTTTGCTCTTGGAAAGTGCTTAAAAAATCCTGGGGAAATCCATCCAGTACCTTTATTCTTGAAATTCTAAAATCCCCTGCCCCAAGTAGAGTTTCCCACCAGAAATTATGTCAAATGCCATTGAAAACAATGCCAAAATCCTTTTTTTCCTTCAGAAGAAAAGAGTTTTAAGGCAGAAGGGCTGTATATTTCTTTTCCTGTTTTCATTTTCTTTCTAAGGTTTTCTCAATGGGGCTTTGTTTTATTATGATAGCATAATCAGCAACTTCATTTGAATTATTTCCCATGGTGACTTCTGCTACCTGAAGGAGGGGCTCTGTGGCAGGTACAGGAGCAGGACTTGGTTGTACAGCTGGGTGGTTTATTTTACTCCACACAAGACCTTCCATCCAATCTGTTGACTATATGAAATTATTTTCTTTTAGCTATAAATGCTGGAATTACCTTTCTTGTCATTTCTGTCTATGTTCCTTAATGCAGGCAGAGGTATCAGGTGTCCCGGAGCACCTGGCCAGCTGTGTGAGACCTGACCTCCGCATTTCTCCAGGAAACAGCCAGAGCTGCACAGCCTACAGAGGTGACAGACAGCTCTCCTACGGCTTCCTTTTCCCTCCTCGTAAGTTCAGATAGCTTTTTAATACCTAGAGGGTTTGTAAGTTTCTTTTTTGTTAGGGAAAACCTTAGGTATAAAAAAACCCGTCACCAGATATAAACAGACTAAGGGTTTTTTTTTGAGATTGCTGGGAAAGAATATAGATAGGAATGGCTTCATTTCCCCCCGCTCTGGGATGATTTCTTCGTCCGTGATGTCTTCTCCTCAGAGGAGCTGTTCCTGCACTGGTGTCACATATAAAGGTGGGGATGGATGCGTTATTCTTGCTGCACTTGCAGAACACCAAGGGCCCAATGCCACAAGTTGCCATCACGGCTGTAGTCCCTCAATTCCACGAGAGATGCTCCAAACTGGTGCCCAGCTTCATGCACTGAAATAGTGAAGTGTCCCAGTTTAGTTAATAAAAATAAAGGTAAACAAAGAATTGCACAGAGTAGGATCACAAGCTAGAAGACAGTCTTCAAAAGCCGGTCCTTTAGAGTCAGTGGATAGATACCAACTTATATGAACTGGGAATCTAGTCAGAGTTTTTAATTTTGAATTCAAACAGCAGAAAGATAAACATATATTTAATTTACAAATCCATATTAGAGTCTTGCATACTGTAAAAAATTTTAACATCCTATAGAAATAGTGCTGGTAGAAAACCTGTGTGAATGAGTGTCCTGGATTCCCCTGTTGCAGTTACATTGGTTCAGTCTTGGAGCAATGAACTTCTGGGATTAGTAAATGTTCAAGGGACACAACGGTCTCACAGTTGTGAACTTCATTGCTCTGCCTTCGTCACTCCGTGGCTGAAATATTTTATGGTGGATTTCTAATATGGAATAACTGGTGCAGAGGCTTGACCAGAACTAGAAGATAATCCCGCACTCCTCTCCCTGGAAATTGTTTGCCTCTTTTGTAAAAGGCTGCAGCGCAGCTCTCTGACATTTGAAACTGCAAAAATAGATGAGCTATAAAAATATTTTGAACGAGTTGACAGTTGAAGCAAAGACAAAATCCTTACTTTCCATGTTCAGCTGTCACATTAAAGACGAATTTTATGCATATAATGTGCACTTCTGAATATAACATTCAGATTGCTGTTCAGATGACAGTATTTCCTTTGGTTAACCCCTGAAGCCATTTTTCAAAACATTTTTATGTTCCTTGAATTTCTGATTTTTCATCTTATTAATATTTTTCTGTTTTATTGTTTTCAGAATTAAGTTCCTCTGCAGAAGCAAAATATGATGCTTTTCTAATAACAAATATCATTCCAATGTATCCTGCCTTCAAAAGTAAGTGCCCTTTCCATGGCTTTACTTCTCTTTCCCATAATTTTTTTTTATTAATGATATGTGTGTTGGGCTATGGAATGAATTGATGGGAGAAGTTTAGAACATAAAGTTCAGTTACCTGTAGTGAGCAGGTAATAGATGTGGGTACCTGGATAGTTCTAGGTATGGGCAGGCAAAATACCACAAGAAAGGTTTAAGCTTTAAGAAAGGTTTATTTTCCTTGCTGCTGGGCTAAGATAAGAACACAGACGTGCTGTAGTTCAGAAATTTTTCTTCAAGCCACAGTAATTCTGTTTGTGTAAGACCATTCAGATTTTCTTGTCTGTAGCCCAAACTAGTGCAGAATGTACTTAGACAACATTTTTACTTCTCAACTGGAGCCACCTGGGAGTGTGCACAAGCCTAAGAGTGTGCACTTAGCATGGTGCTGTAGTTCAGGGACAAGTGATTATTTTTTATTTTCTATCCATGCCCTTAGAGGGAGACCAAACATATTTATTACCTATAAAGAAAAAGGAAGAGGAAACCAATTTACAGAAAATGAGGAATGACTTAAACCTGGCTGAAACTTTCAGCACTGCAGGGATACAGTATTAACATTTCTCTTGTCTGCACATCCCTTTTCTCTCTAGCTTTGCCAAGAGGTAGGAAAACCATCAGACTATTCTGGTGGCATTTTTGGCTCGGCAGGAATTGAGAAGCCTTGGAAGGATCTCAAGAGCCTGTTCTTGTGAGATTTCCAATTCAGATTTTAGGCCAGAGAGGTTTGGATAAACATCAAAGCCTATGGGAGGCTTTTTCGTTTTAACCAGAAAAGAGTGTTTTTAACTGAAAAACATCTGAGTAGGAACAAGTGGTGATGTTTGCTGGAAATTTGAGCAAAGGCACTTAACTGATTACAGAGTGCAAAATTACTGGGGATTTCCCACTCTCAAATCACTTCATAAAAATGCTCTTTATGCTAATGTTAGTCTAAGCAAATTAGCTGAGATGCTAATTACAGGAGAACAACCCACCACCAGCAGCTCCTTTTGTCTAGTGGCCTTCCTCTTCATTAGAAGTGGGTGAAGGATTCCCTGAGAGCAAATGCTGGAACTAATATAATTCCTGGGGAGTTATGAACCACTACGTGTGTGCAGGCTGCAATGTAGAGAGCTATTATAAGCTTATTATACAGAGCTTTTTCCACAACAGGGAACATACAAGGTGGCAGTTTCATGCTATGCTGGCTTTGGTGGCAGTGCTAGCTGCAGAGGCGCCCTCCTCTGCTTTTTTTTTTTTAATTCACTGTCCCATCCCATCCCCCCAGGCAATAATTCTGTATCGATCTTTTCTGTACTGAGTCTGGCTTAAGCAGCTCTCGCTTTGTTGGAGCTGCAAGATGAGGCCCCTGGGCTGGCCCCCCGTTGCAGTGGCGTTGCTGTCCATGTGGCTGCAGTGGGAACCCAAGTGGGGAACTGATTCAACTGGAAAACTGAAGGCGGGGTGGGGGAAGCTTTCCTTTTTGGGCTATTTTAATTGTTAAGGCTGACACACTGGAGGAGCGAGCAGCTGGAGGAGTGGTACTGCCAAGTGGTTACCGCAGCTGAGGTTCTTGTTAGACCATTGCTTGAGGGGCCCTCTGCATCAGCCCGAGCAGGGAGTTCATCTGGCACTGAGCAGTCTTAGGACAAGGCGTACTGGGGAACTTGCTGAGACTGGTGTTGCCATCAGCGCCAGGGAACCATGGCCTTAACAGTCTGTGCTGGCAAGACAGAAGTTAAACTTTTACAAGTTTGAGATGTGTTGTTTACACACGCTTCTGTTAGTGTTAAAATAAAAAGGAAAAAAAGAAGGAAAAGAATGATGTAACTGGGGATTCCAGTGTGTTTTCCATCTCTGCAAGCATCTTAACTTGTTAAGGTTGAGGAGGGCGTGGTGGAAGAGTGTCATGCTCTTCCCAAATGTTGCTGTAATGAGATGCCATGTCATAATTTGGTCATTCTTGATGGCACCTAATTTAAAAGTTAGACATTTTGTATCCAAGGAGAATTTAACTGGAAGAGTATGACCTTTGTATTTCCCTTTCTTTTAAAATATTTGGGGTTTGCTTTTAATCACGATGCTGTTTCCTTTCTAGAATTAAAAAAACCACAACACCATTCCGTGTAACTAGATAAGAAAGACAAAGGAAGTGTTTACAGGGACATCAAAAGCGTGTGAATAGCTGTTTCTACTGCTTGGTGAAGGAACAGCAAGCTCTCTGTGCAATGTCTATGGCAATGCCAGCCTGAGAGTGGCACGGTGCATGTCCTTTATCACTGGTTGGGGAAAAAAATCAACAGAGAACAAAGAAGTCTGAATAGGCTTTATTGACCAAACTGAATGAAGCTGCAGTAAATCTGTAATGCTTAGTCTTTGATTTCTCCTACCATCCCATTGTATGAATGATGTCCACTGGATTTTTATTTTCAGGAAAAAAAAAATTGTTTATAATCTTGACATGTTTTGACTTATCCAAATTTTGGTGTCTTTTATTTTTTGTTGTTTTTTTTTTCTCCCACAGAGGTATGGAACTATTTCCAAAGGGTTTTGGTGAAGAGATATGCCACTGAACGAAATGGAGTCAATGTTATAAGTGGACCAATCTTTGACTATGACTATGATGGTTTACATGACACACCTGACAAAATAAAACAGTAAGAGTTTGTCTTTAAATTGGTTTGCTGTTGCTTCTCTTAATGATGGCTTTATCTTAAACAATTCATTACCTGCTCATTATTCGATTTTCATTATTCTAGCTCTTTCAAAAATTATTGTTCATCAAGCAATGATGAACACACACTGAATGCCCCTGTAGGTAGGACAGTGGTAAAAATAAGGAAATGGCAATTCAGCAGGTAACTGTTCACCTTGACTTTGAAATTAAGTGTTCATTCATCCTTGAGACAAAGCTGAATTATGTTCCAAATAATCTATTTTCTCTAAGAGTTGACAACTGGATACCAGAGCAAACCATAGCAGTGCTATTGAGTTAGATACTCAAGTCTTTCGTTAATTCTGTAATGCTTTCTGTGTCCCTGAACTGAAGAAGCCTTTCAGTGCTGGTGTGTGGTATTTCTATAGCACAGTATCAAAACATGAGCTAATTGAACACTCACTTTCAGATAGTGTTTAGGAATTAAACACATCTCAACAACGTACATGTGTCCTCACATGTAGGGGAGGAAAGACCATGGTGTTTGTGTAACCTTCTTCCAAAGAGGCTTATCATTTGTGGATAAATGTTTGCTTTATTCCCCCAGGTTTGTGGAAGGCAGCGCCATCCCCGTTCCTACTCATTACTATACCATCATAACCAGCTGCTTAGATTTCACTCAGCCAGCTGACAAGTGTGATGGACCACTCTCCGTTCTCTCATACATCCTTCCCCACCGACCTGACAATGATGAGAGCTGTAATGTAAGTTCTGCTGCACTACTGTAGCCCTGTGGTAAATATGTCCCTGGGACATGTGAAACCCTATTACTGTTAGATGCTCAATGATGTCTTAAGTGAAAGCACAGAGTACTGACTCTACTAAGTGTCATTATCAACTCACTAGACAAAAGCACTCCTCTGTGATATCAGAGAAAATACAGAACCATTACTGCACCTGAAATTGTCTGGAAGAACTGACATACAGTAGGTTGGCAGTAAACAACCTGTAGGCTTCTACGTTTTGGCAGACAACACCAGTATAACCTTACAGCAGATTGGGGGGAGGTTGTGTGCATAGACGTATTGTGCTGGCAGCCAGCCTGATGTTTTTATTGAGGTCTGTTTCCATATGGAGGTACAATATAGTCTGTCTGCTATGGCAGTCTGGGTGCATCAGACAGTATGATTACATCCAACCCACAAGTATTAAAACTATATTCTAAAACCTGCCGAGGGTAGAGTGCCAGCTCTTGCCGTTTCCAGAACATGTCTTGATTCAAGGGAAAAGTTTGGATTCTTATTAACAGAGGTAACCAGACACCCTCCTGGTTCCTTTCCTATCTTTCTTTAGGATGTAAGATCCTATAGTGTAAGAATCTTGGTGAAGTACAAAGGCTTCGGTCTGGTCAGCACTGCAGAAAGTAACACGCACACTTGGCAGCTGACCGTGTGGCAGGAGAGTGGTCGGGTCCCCATGGGCTCCGGCACTCTGCAAGGACAGCAGTCCTCCCAGGCAGCTGTATTTAGACTTGTCCTTCCGCCTGAACTTGTTCTCCCATTACACAGCTGTGTGGATTCCTGCACACAGACTCTTCACTATAGGCTGCCAGGAGACCGTTTCCTGAATGAACGCATTAACGTTATGAATTTTATATTGGCATAAAAAGTTAAGACTTCTATTCCAGCTACAGGCAGAAATAGTCATTCCAACTCTGTACACAATTCACCTGGAACACTGTCTCTTTCTCATTCATCAAACATCGCCTGCTTTCAGGTTCCTCTTTTTAAAACCACGCTTTTGGAGCAGTATCCTTCTCTCTTGAGCAGGTCTGGCTTCCCCCTGTTTAGACTCTTAACTGCTTTGGGCAGAGTTGTCTTCCACCAGAAGTCTCAAAAAGTCCTACTTATATTTCATTGTGGTTTTTCTCTGGACTGCTTTCCTCTGAATCAAGGTCCAGTTGGTGATCTGGAAGTTACTAATCTGGCAGTTATTAGTGCTTCTGTCCTTGTATCTCTGCCCATATGTAACTTTATGACAAAGTAAATTTTTTTTTCCTCCCTATATTGCGTGTCACGGTACTCTTAAACTGCTGAAATCTTTTTTATGAACTATTTAGAATAACGGCCTCTTTTACTCTTTGATTTCTTATATTCTAACCCAATTCTTTTCTCATGCTACTTACAGTGTATGTATTTAGAGTTCTGGGAGGAACTTCAGTGCTACTACAAAGTCATCAGCAGATATTGGTCTATGCTTTTAACATAGCAAAGAATCACTCCAAAAATATTTAAATGTAGCTCTTGAATGAAAATACAGTCAGGCAAAATTTTGTCATTCAAATACAGTGTCAGTCTTACTTTTGCACATGGTGTTCCATCTGATTTGTTCAAAGAAGTGATTGTGTAAAACCTCACATACTTCATGGGTGAAATGCATGGGATAATATAAGAATTTTTCCTTAGCCTCTCCACAGCTTTCTTTTAAGATCTGAAGAAATATTAGCTTTCCCCCGACTCTGCTCTTGTTGCACACACTTTCTCTCTCTTCACACGGCCGTTGGAGAACACCACTACTCTTCTCATTTGAATTTGTTCCATTTCCAAACTGTGTTTATTCTCGGTGAGGTTATACCCATTTATTCTTGTGTCAACATTTTTCTATGGCTTAAATAGCCCTTCACTGGACTTCTTTGGGATTTACCCTAGTGATGATTTATGATGATTCTCAAGGCATATATTCATGAGAGACCCAGGATCTTTTTTGCTCTTCTTGTAAGAGAGGATGAGTGTTTTAGTAGCCTTCCTATGCACCGGTTCCAGTCTGATTTTTTTTTTTTCTTTTCCCTGGAACATGAATGAGATAAAGTACTCCAGCTGAGGTCTCAGAGTGAAAATGGTTTTCTTTCCACTGGACACCACTTCTCTGATACTATCTAGGATTGGCTTTTTCCATAGCTGTGTTATAATGATGGCTCACAATCATGCACAACCAGTACACCCAGGTGCTTCTCTTCTATCTGCTGTTTCACCTGAGAAGCTCCCAGCTTAGCAGAAATTTTTGTCGTCAATTGGATAACCCAATTTCATACTATACCAGGGGTCTGCATCCTCCAGTACGCTATTCCAGTCTTCCTCTGCATTGACAGGAGCTCCCAATTGTGTTTTGTTTTGTTTTGTTTTGTTTTTTACTAGCACACTAATGACCTTGGCACAAAAAGCATGTATGAAAACAGTACACAAAATCCTTTCCAAGACCAAAGCTGGAGGAATCCTACTAGAAACTCCCTCCAGGCCACTATTTTCCCTTTCAGTAAAAGTTTTGAATTTCTCTTTTAATAAGCAAGTTCCTCACACACCTGTCTACACTCTGATCATGTTCAGCTTTCCAGCTAATAACGTGATATCCAGAAAAGATTCTTTTGTCCAGAATATCTGGTATCTTTTCCAGTGGATTTTAGGTTGGCCTCCTAACTGATTGCCTATTTCTATTTACCTCCTTGGTTTCAATTGTTATTTTTTCCTTCTAAGATTCACTATACTATTGAGGTGAGACTAACCAGCACAGATGGAGAAAACTCATTTTAAATGTATACGGTTCATTCGTTGTTCTGCAGTAATGTAATACCATATTAGCTGATCACTGTGTTCAAAATCCTTGCTGCTGAACCTGAGGTTTCATGGGTCAGTTGTGGAATAGAAAAACTAAAACCTGGATCAGTTCTTTGATTTTCTGGGGTCATGCAAATGCTGTCTTGCTGGACTTGGTTTAAAACAACCTCATAGTCCTGTGATTTATTCATATTGCAGATCTTTTGCAAACTCTTAGGAATACTTGTAATCAAAAAAAGTGAGCTTTGTAGCAATGGGACTTCCTTCTGAGGTCTGTAACATGCAGATTTCCAACTTGGAGGACTTGAAGACAACAAAAATGTCACACAAAAATTTGCAGTAATGACGCTGTTAAGGCCCACTTGCAGACTAGCAACCTGATCGCCAGGCTGAAGGCTGGGCAGAGGGCTTCCTGCAGCTGTGTGCTGCCAGGCGGTGTTCCTGGAGCACAGCACTGCAGGTGAAGGGGAGGGAGCAGGGCATGCTCCCTTCTCTTCCCTTTTAATTTACATCTTTCTTTTCATGTTCCAGACCTGGTTTTAGGCCTCAGGTTACTAGCAACATGGAAAGTCAGTTTGGAGCTGAAAAGCTTCAAAACAGACAAGTGCTGACTGGGTCATGGACATTTGCTTTATAGCAGCTGGCTGGTACTTCGTGTCCTCTCTGTGCAAACGATCAGCTCACCCTCCTGGCCTTTGCGGGGTGACCCACAGCCTGATCTACTGCGTTGGATAGGCTCTGGCAGTGCTGAAGCTTAGCTTTGAACGGTGAGAGGATCACTTTGTAGGAGGACCTGGCTGAGACAGTCAGAAAGGAGCTCGTTTTCAGGATTAAGCCCAGAAATAGTTTTACCAGCAAGATTTCCCAGACACATGGGGTCCAAATGTCCGGAGGCACAACCTCCTTTCCTAACCTGCTTCCCCAACAATGGTGTAGACATTCCAGCCTGAGAGGCCAAAGGGGGAAAAGTCCTGTTTGCTCTGTCCTTTTCCCACGTCTGCTCCCAGCCTGGGGTTGGCTGCAATGATCATGGGACATCTCGCTGGGCTGGTTAACACACTCAAACAGCCAGTAACTGCAGTCTTTTGCAGGGCTGATTTTTGATGTGTTAGTGAGTTACATTACTTTGTGGCTGAATCCCACAAGCGCCGGAGCTGGCACAAGGCATGCAGCAGGAGCAGTCCCCTAAGAGAGCTTACACCCACACAACCCGACCCTGATCACTCTGGCAGCGTCACTTACCTGATTTTTTTTTTTTTTTCTATTGGGAAGTGCTTAGTGAAAGTCTTTTTTCTATCAGTGAATAATATGTATGTTCTAATAACTGGATTTTACAGATACCAACATAAATGATAGTCCTAACTATGTAATAAATCATAATGGTCTCCCCACAGTAAAGTGGAAAGATTAAAGTAATATTGTGTTAGATGAGGTGCTGATCAGATGAGAATAATGTGTAGGGGTAGGGTTCAAAGCTAAACAGTCTAGAGTTTGGGCTTTGGTAATACACAACTGATTAATACGGAGCTCTTTCCATGAGATAAAAAAATATGTAGGGACCAATGAATCTTCTAAAAGCATATGGTTGTTATTCTGAAACACCTGCAACATGGGGCCAGCTTTTCCCAGATGACTATGGTCATTGTCTCAAGCCCATATTAAAATGGGTCATGAAATAAAACTGTAGGAATCATCTTGCATGTGAAGTTTAAAAACTGTTTTCTTGGAACTTGTTTACCTTGGTCATTCTTGAATAGGGCACAGAGATTGTTCAAATGGACCCAATCTTCAAAAAAGTTGCTTTTGCTTCCAGAGCTGACTTTTGACATGACATGTTATGGTTTGTGGTGTGTTTTTTTTTTTTGTTTTGTTTTGTTTTTTTTTTTTTTTACATTTCAGAGCTTGGAGGATGAATCAAAGTGGGTTGAAGATCTCCTTAAGATGCACACTGCGCGTGTGCGTGACATCGAACAGCTCACAAGCTTGGACTTCTTCCGAAAGACCAGTCGCAGCTACACAGAAATCCTCTCCCTAAAGACATACCTGCATACGTTTGAAAGTGAAATTTAGCTTTCTAACCTTACTCAGTGCATCCCTTTATCAACTGGTGTATATTTTTATATTGTTTTTATATTTATTAATTTGAAACCAGGACATTAAAAATATTAGTATTTTAATCCTGTATCAAATCTTAAATATTAAAACTTTGTGTCATTTGTTTTGTTTCTCTAATGTTTAATATAGGTATGTCTCTTGGTTTATTTAGTAGCGCTTGTAATACTGCAGCTTGAGTCCTTACTCCGAGCTTTTAAGTGGTGCTGTAGAATTTGATACGTGCATCAAGGAAATATTAATTTCCCATGCTCTTTTACAACACTTATAGTCCTGTACTGTGTATCAAAATACTGAACATGTAAAATTACATTCATTTACTGTTAACTATGTGACAGACATATTTAAACCCTATAGACAAATAGCATCTTAAATATAATAAACCACACATTCAGTTTTTTTAATGTGTTTTGATTTCCTTTCAGAGGGACTTGCGGGCAGCTGAGTGCTGCCAGATCTCTCTTATTGCCTGGGCAGAGCCCTTCTCAAGAGCTTAGGTTTGCTGGTAAGAGGACTGCCAGGAGCCCTGGTGCCCTGCCCTGGTACTCAGCAGTGAGACCATAAAACAGACACCCACAGTAGTCATTACTGGTTAGGTTTTGCCGTAAGGGCAAAGCTGGGAGAGGAAGTTGGTTGATGTCATAAGCTACTAGGGCTACCCCACGCTTGAGGCCACTTGGCCCTGCTCTGGAGCCATGGGGAGGATGCGAGGTGACAACATCCACTGTCACCAGTCAGGCTGTGTCACATCCCTTTTCCACCGCTGCTGCTCTGGGCTGGTTCCTGGGAATACCTGTTCCATCGTCTTTTGCTTTGACTTTGAGGGAAGCTGAGATAAGGCAGATGTTGATGGAGGTGACATTGCTAAACACCCAGCAGTGGGCTTTTACCTGGGAGGGGAAAATCTGATTTTCATCATCTTGTTCTAACGGCCAGAATTTGCAGAGTTTTCCCCTAATCTGAGGCTGAGTCTGAGGTTTAATGCCAGTCCTCATTCTCAGAGGAAGCTCCTTGACCTGACTGCACTATATAACTTCTGGTATTTTGAACCCCATACAGAGCATGTGATTTACAACCTACCTGGTCAAGTGGGTCAAGCCTCTGTTGGCAGTCACGGTCTCATAATCCTGGCAAGCCCCTACGAGTGACACTTATGGCACAGTCCTAAGCCAATGGAAGAGACACTGTTGTATACTGGTATCTAGATAATGGCCTGATTTTGCTTGGACAGCTTTTATAGAAAGCATATGGTATGGAGCATTAGCATTAGTGTAATTAGATGATGTAAAAGATAAATTGTTGTGTAGAATGCCTCTTGAGGCTGAACCCACTAGTGGCATTATTACAAAGTCATTGTTTGGGGTTACAGATTTCCCTCTCTCTACCAAAGTGGTTTGTGTCTATTTTCTCTTCGAGGGTTGCAAATGCTGGAGGGAAGCGGGAAGGGCTGGAAAGCATCTCAGCCATGTAAACAGAGGAATAGCCAGATCTCCTAAGTAAAATTAATCTGGCATGATTTTAGCAATTTGCATCCCTGTAGCATCCATCTAAGAGAAAGTAGTAAACCGGAATTAATCATGTTAACATTGGTGATAAAGTTCTTGTGACCAGTAGACAAAATTTTATTATTCTAGGTGCCAAATTCTGTTTAAATTAGAAGAGCACAAAACTTGAATGTTTTAAAATCCCCCCCAGATGTTAGGATGGAAATTCTAATAACTGCACAAAGCTCTGGGAAACATCCTATTCTTGCAACTTAAAAATTGTCTCTTGTGGTTGTCTGGTAGCACAGAAATATTTTTCTGTAAGCTTTTGGCAGGGCTTCCTGCCATGATAAACTTTACGTTCTTACATGTGCTACAAAGGGTATTTCCTCTGGATTTAAAACAGTTTTCAGTTAAGACCTAATTCCTCCAACACCGACTTTAGCGATGATATAATGTGGTTTTTCATAAACTAAACTAAAGACCACCACTACTGTGTTGCTTTGACATTCATCTGTTGCTTTGTTTGTTTGTTTTTTTTTTAATGCAATCTAACAAATGATATAATTCTTTTATTTTCTTCCAAAATAAGATGATATTTATACCAAAGGAACATTTAAGCTCTGAAAGATACTACTCTTCTTGTATTCAGAGAAGTTTGCTTTTGAAATACAGTAAGTGACGATTGTTGGGAGAGATGGTTTAACTCTATCTTTATTTCACTGAAGATTGACGATTAGTGTGTAGGGAAATGTGATTTTTTTACTCAGTTGCTTGCTGTGAGGATAAATATTAGTAATTTACTTCTGTTCTACTTATTCCTCTTCAGCCCTTGGCGCCGCGCTCTTGTATGGTATTGCTGTTTTATTTTACCGTGCTGGCAGAAGTAGCTGTGTTGGGGAATGTTTGCGGTGACTTCTGTGAATCGCATGGGGTTTTTTTCCTGTTGAAAGGTGCCTTATCAACACAAAACCTCCAGTGCAAAGCTAAAGTCTTGTAAATCCCTCTAAGCAACATGAGCTCTGCAGGAACAACAGACAGTTTAAAGGAAACTTGTAATTTCCCTTTGATATTCATCAGGGTGAATGTTAGCTTAGGGCAGAATGTAGGAAGGAACCCCTCTGCTTTCCATTCCTGTTAGACCATTTTGAAAATATGAAATACCACTTGCTTCTGTTACATGTTTCCTTTTCTTAATATTACTCTGGCTTCTGCAAGAGGTCCATTGAGGAGAACAAGCACTGAATTTTTTTGTTGAGCAAACACTAGTTTTGAGGATTTAGGTAATTACTATTTTGCAATTGGTGATGTAAATTTGAGGCATGTTTAATGAGTTAGAGGCTGTTCGGTTGAGCAATTGTCAAGGCAACAAAAGCCGTAGGTGTCCTGCACACCTAACAAAGTCCTTTTGCTCTGGGAAAAATCTGCCAGAGGTAGTTATGCAATGGGAATATCCCTGCTACAGGAAACTGTTACTTTTTTTAACCCCTTTTTCACGGTCACATCTCCTTAATAGATAAGCACTGAAAGGAGGTCAAGTAACCTGACCAACAGCATGGTTATGATGCCAAAATTGTAGCAAAAGTCATCGTCCTATACCGGCAGTACTGACATACTTAATTACCACTGATTATTTCTGTCTTGGTCAGCTAACAGCTTGATTAGATTGATACTTTCTGCTTGCTGTTACTTCCCTGTTCTTCATTTCCAGCCTTTCGTCCCTTTATGGTGTTAGGTGCAGCGTTCAACAGTTTCTGCACTCGCTTGGACACTGGCACTGTTTTGGTAATAGCAGATCAGTTTGTATTGTGTTACAAAGCACTTTCAGCTCCAGATGAACAAGAAAATTAAAAAAATACTCGTCAGGTCTGTGTTATCTTGTGAAGGTTTTCCAGTGTTCACAGGGGTA
Source organism: Calonectris borealis (assembly GCF_964195595.1). Taxonomy (NCBI): domain Eukaryota; kingdom Metazoa; phylum Chordata; class Aves; order Procellariiformes; family Procellariidae; genus Calonectris; species Calonectris borealis. Next base: position 15,442,235 of record NC_134313.1, read on the forward strand.
TGGTGTGAGTAAATTTAAATACCCATGTTTAATTAGACCAATCTTTCTGTGTCCCTGGAGACTGCTCCAAAGCAATCCTGCCATAGTCCCCAGTTTCTCAGTGCTTTATATGCAAACGGTCAGTCAACTGATTGTTCGAAGACATTAGCAAATGAAAACACGGCACTTCTTGTAGGAGAGGCCAGAAAACAAAAGCAGTGATAAAGAGATAAGAGAGGAAGTTTCCCCCTTCAGGAGACAGAAGAGGCTGAACAGGTTGAAGGTCCAGGAGATGCTGCCAGAAGGGAACCGGGGCTGGAGAAGATTTATTTGGCAGGTTTATGAAGTCCCTGTTGCCCCTGCATCCGGCTTCTTCTGGTAGATCAGTCCTTCACATACACAGATGAAATAGCTCCCTAATTTCTGCACACAGCCAGGAAGCAGAAAGCTTCTCAGGAAAGTTGAAGGAGTTCCCCTCTGAAGGTGTTGCTGGTTGCAGGAGCAGCACATGAACTCCAGAAGTGTCGGGGCCTGTACGGTGAGGGCAGAGTGCAGGATCTGACCTGAAAGAAACAAATCTGTAGCAGCTGGAGCTGACATTCCAGCAATCCTTCCTTCAGTCTCACGTCCACCCCAAACATCTTTAAATAACTTTAAATTTGCGTTACAGAGCTGTGCAGCTTACCTCAGCTGCTCTCTGCAGGAGACAGAGGAGATATTGCTGGTGGTGCTAAGCAGCATGATAAAATTCCCTCCCCCTTCCCCCCCCCCCCGCCGACAGGAGGGGAAATGCCCTTGTTCTGCCCTGCGAGAGAGGTGGGAGAAAGCCAGGCTTTCCCAGGGCCGGGGAGTGTGTGGGTGCTGCGGACCTGCTGCCTCCCCTCCCCTCCGATCTGGTACGGTGCTCTTCAAACACATTTTGCACTTATGGCAGTGGGGTTTATTCTGCTGTTTTGGCACAGAGGACAAACGAAACTTCACAGCCTTCCTCGGAAGCGGCTGTTATCCCAGCCATGGATGAAACTGTGGCATGGAGAGGTTGAATAATAAGTTTAAGGACGTGTACAGTAAGCCCAGTAAAGCTGGTCACAGCACTGCTGCATGGGCTTTGATATGTGGTATTTTTAAAATGCTTCGAGTAGTGCTACCACTGGTGGGAGGGCACAGGGTAAGTTGTGTAAAGCCTCGGAATCATGTAGCTGAAATAAAATTTGAATGCAGGGCTGTAGAAGCAAAACTCCTTTCCTTTGGGGACAATAAATCATGCTGAATTAGTTTTCTATCAGTCCCATCCATCAAAATGCTTGTGATAGGCCTGGTTCCTTACCAGAGTCCTCCCCTGTCTCCAGAGGGGTGTCACACTACGTGTCTGTCCATCCTGTCTGTAGTCCTAGCCCAGCTCAGTTTTGTGACTTTAGTTTCCATTTCCCTCGCTGCAGCCCCAGACAAGCGTTGCACTTGACCTGAGATACACGGTGTAGTCATGGTAATACAAGTATACTCTGATCAGGATAGACCTGCCAGCAAATGATTAGTACCACGCTAACTGTACATCTTCCAAGTGGGGCCGTATGTGTTTGAAATGTTTAAAGTTCAGCCCTTGTTCAAGACAGGAGAAAAAAAGGCATTTTAAACACTGTGGAAAAATACCTAATCTCCTTTCTTTGCGCTTGTTGTGTAAATATAAGATAAGAGTTGTATTTCCAAGGTTACTGCAAACAGCCCCCCACTACAGAGTACAAACTAACATTTACTAAAATGTATGTTGACATAAAAAGCAGCATTGCTGCAGTCAACCGCAGTAAACAAAACCACAGGTTTCTTTGCCTTTACAAGTCAAAAGTTTGGGATGTAACCTATTCAGACCTGCCCTCACAAAGAGAAATCCCTGCCCTGCTATAGCATCCACAGTATGTGCACAGTTGTTCTGGAGCCTTATCTTACCCGCTATTTTCTAAATATGGTACAGAAAGGCAGACGGAGGTCACCCTGGTTTCATCTGCAGGATTCACCATGGAGAGATCAGCAGGCAAAGTTAGTAATTATGGATTAGCACAGCTGTAACTGATTGACCCTAAAACTGGAATTTACTAGAAAAGAGGTGGGATTATTTGTCATCATAAACCTTCACCGGAAAAGTATGAAATCCTTCTCAGGGGATATTTTCTTGAGAAGTTCTCTGTTTCCCGGCTGTGTGCGAAAAGTAGGGGGCTATTTCATCTGTTGTATGTGAAGGACTGATCTATCGGAAGAGGCTGGATGCAGGGGAAACAAGAATTTCATAAACCTGTCAAATAAATCTTCTCCAGCCCCAATTCCCTTCTGGCAGCATCTCCTGGACCTTCAACCTGTTCAGCCTCTTCTGTCTCCTGAAGGGGGAAACTTCCTCTCTTATTTCTTTGTCACTGCTATTTTATTTTTTTTTGCTGGCCTCCCTGCTTTCTTCCAGCTTTGATCTGTTCATCATCTCCAAATAGCTCTAGTGTTAGCCTAGCCAGTGCAGTTTCTGTGCACGTGTATATCTCTACCGCATGCACTGCCACCAGCTCTCCCAGCTCTTAGCTCTGTCAGGTCTTACACACTCCTCCTGCAGAAGAGAGGATACGGAAGATCCTGATATATTCCCAGTTTCTTCTCTAGTACAGTTAAAACCCCAGGGCCAGCTTTGGCAGCTAAAAGCCCTCCTCAGAGTATTTAAGGTGGTAACCTTTACCTACGTGTGTGGCTTTGTATGGAGGCATTTAATGTCGTTGAGGGTAGGACGTCAAAGATCTGATGTATCAACCAGAAATTCTCCACACAGGCTATGATCGACTAGATCATTACTAAGAACTGAGAAAATTAACTATTAACCATGTCAGTATTTTCTCCTCTGGGACTGGGAAATTCAGACCCAATCCAGACACATCAGAGGTCAGGATCTGTCTCAACATTGACTTGGTGGGAATTGTTGCAGACAATCTTCTCCGCTCATCTGCCCCTTTTCATCTAACAAAGTCCCTAGGACATTGGTGATGGCTGTAGTTTCACCTGCTCTCTTCCTGATGCAAATGACATTGTCAATTGTACTTTTAATCTTTTCCGTGTTTCTAGCTGGCTGTTGGGATGTGTTTTGGGGTGGATGGACATGCTGTTCTGGGTCAACAGCAACTGCACCCTCCTCTTCCTCCTCCATTGTACAAGCGTAGGAACAGCTGTCCACCTCACTTAATCAGATGCTCATCTGCCTTGACCACCATTGCCTCTCCATGCCCAAAGACCCCTGGCTGAACTTCTGGTCTGTAGTCCACTTACTGGCCGCATCTGCAGAGTCTAGAGAAAAAGACAGCAAGAAGCAGGTCACAGCGGATGTGTTATCTTCTGGCAGGCTGTATCTAATCTGTGTGGGCTGCAAGCTGGTCAGATGTTGATAGTCTTTTCCCATGTGAGAAAAATTGAATCCCCAAGCATTATTCACTGGCAAAAAACTCTTTAATTTAAAAGGTTCTCATTACTGGTAACACCAGAAGAAACACTGCTGCCTCAGGGATCTAACACCTGACATTTTTATAATGATTCTTATATGGCAATAGAGAAAAAGAAGTTTGCGGAAAAAATAGTTTCTTTTGTTTCCTTATTTTGTTGAAGAAGAAAGCCATTATATGTAACATGCTCAGCTGGCCTAGCAGGCATCCAGTCTGAACTAAAGGTGCAGCTCCATGGCTTTCATCTTCCATGCCTCATGATCTATTTCTGACCTTTCTCAGAAGGTTTCCATATGCATTCATGAAACCTGGGAGCCCTCCTGTGGTCAAAATCATGAGCTATTCTTCTGGTTGTCACCCCAAATCTGATGTAGTTCTTAATTCAGTTTTAAACTTTATCCTTGGAATATTCATTGAGAAAAACTTCAATCAAGTGAAAAAAAAAAGAAAGCAGTTTACATGATTTTCTGGGTCTTTGGGGAATGACCTTATTACATCTCACTCCCCTTGGCCCTTATCTGACGCTGTCCACATCTCTTTTCCAAGGTTGGGGGGATTGCCCGACAATCTGCCTGTTATTTCATCTTTCTTGCCTCCTCCTTCCTGTCCTCTGTCCTGCATAGGCTTTTCCTGGTCTGCTTTGATTTAGCCAGGTTCTCTCCACCAGTCTGTATGAGGACCTTCCAGTTGTGCATTAAATAATGTAATTAGGATATATTCCATGTTTATTGTCTCATTGTCTTCCAAGTTGGACAAATATATGATTCAGAGGGCTTTGGTGTACTTAATTTTCATGTTGTGTGGAAATTGGAGAAAACGTTTTATGGTTCCTCAGAGAGTTAATTTTGTGGTCTTTGTCCAGCTCCCCCCCCGAAAATTCTGTTTCTGCATGGGCATTTGCTTCCTTTTTAACAGTGTTTCATCGTACACGAGAGGGAAAACTGTCAGTTATCTAGAGCAGGTTTATGAGGGAGTAGGAAAGGGTGAGGTGAAAATGGGGAAGAGCGAGGAGTAATGGCCCCTTTGCTTTTGCCTTTAATGGGGCTGATGCTGTATGCTTCTTCCCTGCTGTATAACTAAAGAGGGGAACAGCCACACAGTTGTGCTGTCTAACACCGCTGACATCATGGCTGTTTGTGGTCTACATCCCAAATCCCAGGATGGTCCATTGGAGATGCTGGATTCACTACACAGAGTGACTAGCAGAGAAGGGCTGAGATTCTCAGCTCTTCCTAGTACTCTCTCTGCCCTGGAATACGTAAAGGCAGATGGTATTCATGAGGGTAAATACTTCAAGGCTTGTCGTTTGTAACATAATACAGCACATACCACAGGGGCTTGAAAAAGGTTTGAAGCTTCTAGCCTATACGACTGTTACAACTTTTGAAGACATGGAGAAGCGTGGAAAATCCCACCCAAAATTTCAGCATCAGGTATGACTTGAGGAGGTCTCACGAGGCTAGTCTAGGATGGGGCAGAGTTTGGAACTTTGCTTGTATCATAAGCATTACCTGACAGAGAAAGAAGTATCCAAACCTCCGCAGTCTTAGAGTCTGCACTTCTGAATTTCACCCAAAAGAGTGCACAAATACTTTCAATAGTGAGACTTTTTCAGATCACTCTATCCCAACTTGACACTGAAGGCAACTGGTCTAGGAAACCACCAGTAAGAACTGCAACAAGCTGTAGCTCCGGTGGAGTTAAGCTGTTGGCATCACTGCTCTAACTGGAAGCTAGTTCAAGAACTGTAATAATAAAAAATGACAAGCCTAAATGTGTTCGTGGTCAGATTATATCTTCTTATCCCTTTTGTGTCAACATCATTCTTATCTTAACAAGCTCGCTTTCCTCACTGGTATTTAAATAATCCACCCACTCCTTCCCAAAATGATGATGGTTTTTTTTTTTAAGCTGCAAGCATCTCTCTTCTAAATAAGAAAAGAAACTGTTGCAACTGATTCCTGGAAAAGAGGCTTGTTTAATTTTTGTCTTTATTTTATGGATTTAGATTTATGGGAGTACATGCCTACATTTTATGCCCTGGGTACCTTTGCTTAATTCTAGTTTTACAGCATGGATGTCATAGAGAGAATTGTATTTTTCCATTCTCATAATTAAATGTACACCAGCAAATAAAGCTTGTACAAAGATAATAATTCTCCAGCAGCCACTAAGTCCATCCCCACATAATTTAGTGTTGGTTTTTCCCTAAGGATATATTCTTGTGGGACTTTCTGGAATGGTTTAACAAGTCACCACCTCCAGCAGAAGGTTAAATTTCTTGGCGTTGCAGAAGCAGAGCGTGTGATGTTCCAGGGCTTTGGACATGGACTCTTTCAGCTGCACTAAGTTGACTGAAGAAATTATTGCCTCCTCTCCCTGCAAGGGTTATTGTTTCCTCATTGCCTGCAGAATTTCTCCCCATTAACCCACTCCAGTTGGAGTAACAGATTATTTCACTGAACAGTTTAAAAGCTAGAGATCTACTCACGTGGCTCATTTTACTTGGAAATGGGTTGGGAATTAGTGATGGAGAAATTGAGTTGATCTAGTGGGGACTACAGATATTTACATCTGGGACAGCTGGAATTAGGAGAGATGATCCTTCACAGCCCTTGTCTGCTTCAGACACAAAGCAGCCTGATTATTTTAAATCACCTTTATTAATCGTTCAAGCTAATCCAGTTACCCATGTTGGTGCAGACTTGTCCTGCAGCGCTGCGAGGCAGCTGAGCCTGTTAAACAATGCATTGCTACCCAAAGGTACGGTCTTACCAACCTTAAGCTTCTGCGTGCTCTCAGCTCAGGCCATCTCCTGGCTCCTCATCCTGGGGCTGCTCTCAAAAGCAGTAACTGGGGGCTCAGCTGAGCGGCTGTCAAGTGTTAACAAAGTAAACCTCTACGGCTGTTCATGAAACGTAAAAATGAGTATGTCTGTAGAGTATATCCATGTATAAAAAAAAAAGTATGTCCTTAGCTGCAGTGGGGCAGAGTTAAGCAACTTTTTTTTGCTATGCTTTCTTCTAACTAGCTATGTCCCTGCTTATTGCAGGGGGGGTGGACTAGATGACCTTTAAAGGTCCCTCCAACCCAAACTATTCTATGATTCTAACTATCTCGTGCTTACAAGAACTTTAGTCCAAAGCATGAGAACTTTGCGTGTGCTGAGGTCATAATTTTACAGCGTTTTAAGGCAGTTGCCTGACTACCTATTTGCTCAATTAGCCACATGACTTGATTTTTAAAGGTGCTGGCAGTTTCTGTTGACTCCAATAGGATTGCTTACTTGCTCATAAGCCCTGAAAATAAGGTCCTGACTTTGCTGAGCTCTCTGTCCAGCAAAGCATTTCAGGAGCTGCCTAAGTCCAAGTATGTGTCAGGGTTTGATGCAACTGCTGGGAATGCTCTGTGTGTGAAAAATATACTCCTCTCTGGAGTGCCAAGTATTTCTGGCCTGGTAATGTGATCATGCCATTTGTGTGATTCTCCTCCCTTCAGCAGTCTTTGTCTCTGTGGACCTATTTTGACCCATATAACCATTGGGTAAAGGTCTGAAAAATCTGGGTCCAACAGGTGTCATAAATATGGGGGATGGTCCACCCAGTGCTCTCCTTGGGAGAGGACCTTTGCAAATTAACGTGCATAAACTGGTGGATCACAGACCTGCTAGTCAGGAGGAAGCAGAAGATGCAAACACTGGGGGTATGTTTTGGCATCTATACATTTCTGTATGTCCTGTATATGCCACTTTTCTGGAAGGAAAGCAGCCATGAGGAGAGATGGGTCTGACAGGATGCAATTTCAGCCTGTTCCACTGTACCAGACACTATTCTTGGAAAATCCCTGTTAGATGATCTTATTCTTGCCTGTGCAGATGTTGCCTGCAGTGTGTTCTCGTTTCACTTCAAATGACCCAAGGGCTGGGATTTAATGCCTTCCCTGGCAGTCTGTTCCCCTTCCCCACAGGCCTCCTTGTTGGGACTTTTTCCTGCACCCAACATTTTCTTCGCTGTTTCACACCTTGCTTCCAGCTGAAGATTCTCTCACTGAACCCTCCCAAGCCCCTTTTAGGCAATGCCATTTTTTTCTGTTCACTTTTTTACCTTTTCAGTAGGTATATTTGCAAGCCTGAAAGAACAGGGGAAGCCATTTTTGCAGCACTTCACCGCAAGCTTCAGTGTATGGAGGATGTCTTCTTCAAAATGAGCTTAACATTTGAATGAAAAAGCTCCTATTATCCGATTCATCTGTTTTCTTTGATACCCTCTATTTGCAATGTAAAGAGCAGTATTTCCCTCTGAAAAGTGCTTAATCTCTTTCTGCCTTTCATCCTGGTCTTATGCTGAATTATCTTTAGATCATGACTCTCCACTGTGAATTATTTTTTGTCCTCCCTGCCCAGGTAGAGCATTGCCAAGCCATTTACTAACCGCATTTATTGAGGGAACAAGGAGATTCGTTTTGCATTGGATTCTACATGTGGTTTAAACTTGGGATTCTCCTGGTTACTGAAGCTGTACAAATTAGTAAATTGTAAGTGTAAAGCAGTTCCAAGAAGTTCCTTTCCAAGCAAAAGGAATTTCAGTGCTCCAGACGTTTCTAGGAAAGATGAATATTTCATCCCACACAACAAAATTTTTTGCGAGGATAGATGAACACTGACTGTTACAGCAAAATAGATTGAATCATATTAAATAACAGTTACTTCTTTCTGGCCTGGCCAGTTATTCAAAACTCCGGAGTCTCGAAGGCTGGTTAAGTTAAGAGGAAGAAGTCGTTCCTCTGATTCTGTTTATTTCCAGGGAAGTCTCCTATACTTTAGACTGGGATTTGAGAAGATGGGTGCAGTGAGGGACAGACTGTCTATGGCAACCCAGAGCCTGCCCGGGACTCCTGGATGCTCTGCACATGCCAAAGCCATCAGCGCAGCACCGGGTACATCCCAGGGTCCCGGATCAGATGCATGGGATGAACGTGGCACATCTACCATCTGCTGGGACCAGAACTGCATCCAGAGCCTCTGAAAGCCATGACTGAGAGGCAGCAGTGACCAAGTCTTCAATATGGAAGCTGCCTGGACAAACTTCCCAGCTGGAAAAAGAAGAGGTGCTGCAGGAAACATGGCCTTAGGGTAGTTCTGATTAAACTGAAATTAAAAAGTTGTGTTTTTCTAGATAAAGCAGGATGCTAGCAAAGGAGAAAACTCTTTTCAGTGTCTCCACTCTTTCCTAACTCTTTCATATAGACACCTGCCCCTTTGCAGAACAACTCCTGGGTGAAATACTGGGGTATTGTACAATGGATACGTTGTACCGTGCAACTGCCTTGGCTTTAAACACACGCCCGATACTGGACTGTGGATTCGCTCAGTCATATCAAATCTGTGTCAGTGTGTAATCCAGTAGGATACTTAAATGTGCTTAGCTCACATCTGTATACTTAAATCCCTTTGATTTTTGAGGGCACTTGAGCACGTGTTTAAGGCTGTAAAGCATTTTTCTACATTGGGTTTTACTTTGGAGGAGAAGTACATTGGGCTGTCGGAAAAAAATATTTATAAACTGCAAATTCTTTCATATCTTTTGGCTTGCCTGCTGTGTCTGCCTTCCCCTCTGCAAAGCAGAGTAATAATCTTATGTACATTTGCTAGAGCATTGTGAGGATTAGACAGTGCTACACTGCACTTTCTAAGTGTAGAATGCTATGTCCTGCTGCAGTCCCAGTGTAGGTCCCAGACTTAATGAAAGTCTGCTCAAGGATAATTCCTGTTACTGTGGTAATAGTAGGCTTTGTATTAAAATATGTTTGGTCTCTTACACCGTGAATTATAGGACTGAACTTTTCTACATAGTGATACCAACTGTGACTATGATACATGCTCGTTTTGGAAAGAAATCACAGTTTTCCAAGTCTGTCTAACCATGTCCTTGGCAAATCACTCAATCATTACTCCAGTTCCTAACCTGTACTAAAAATAATGTAGATTGATTTTCCAGACATGGTAATGTATGGTTGAAAACAACCTTGATCTTTATAAGCAAGTATTATGTCTGTCATCTACAAATTATATGTATAAATTTACTTGCCCATTGCATTTCTGTGTAACTTCTGCATGCTGGCATAGTAATTGTTTGCTCCATTAGCTTGAGTTTATTCCAAAACACATGGGTTTGGAGGGCTTCCTGTTTGTTATTTTGTTATTTTTCAAGTACACTGAACTGCAGTAAATTCTTATATTCATTGATTATGCAGAAGAGCATATAAAAGGAAATGAGATAATAATTACCTATCTCTAAGAGTGCCTGCAAAACGGCAGTGGTTAGAAGTCTGATTAGTGTGCAGTGAGCTTAGTATTTCATGGCCTACCAGGTAGTGAGCTTTCAGTAAAAACAAAGCAAGCAAGCAATCTTTCTCTGTTGGTGAGATGTTTGGTATTATAAATTATCGAATGATGTAAAAATTGCCTTTTATTTTGGTTAGATAAATTGCCTTGACCTGAGGTTGTCCAGGAAGTTGAGAAAAGAGTTTCTGCAAAGTTTGGGGAGAGGAAGGAAAAACAAACTAGATTTTGGCATTTGACTACTATCTTGATATGGGCTGTTGACTACCCTATAGTGTTCGTGCTGGTGCTGGTTTAGCGCACAAGTTTCAAAGCTTAATAAAGAATATCTTTAACTCTTCTAAAAACACACACTTGCAAATGCCTTTCAAAATCTGTTTTTTCCCTGTATTTTTTAAGTGGCACATTCATCTCAACTGATTTCTTCTCAGTGTAGATGAAATTTTAAATGTTTAACCATGGAAGATTTGTAAGCATTTAACACTCAAAATAGTTCTTAAATAATCTTTAAATGTCATCAAATAATCTAAGAAGGGAAGAAAATGCCACGAGGTGAGGGAAATCCCTGCAGCAGACCCCACCACCAGCATCACTCCTTGAAGCAACACAGTGGTTGCAAATAAAAGCTCCGTGAGCTTTTTCTCCAGTCTCTATTTCTGTGTGGAAATATATAGAAATGGGGTTATATTTCCAGTCCCTCTTGCTTCCAGGGCTTGCCCTCCGAGTAGTTTGCCCCACTGCCCTACGAGGGTCCCCACTGGGGTGGCAATGGGGGAGCAGCCCGGGCTCCCCAACCAGCTGGGCACCAAGGCAGGGAGGAGGCGGATCAAGCCATGCTCATGTACATGTTTGCAGTTTATTTCTACGCGTACTTGCACCACAGTTTGGGAATTCCATCTCACAGGCAAAAGAAAAAAAGGACCTCACCTCCGACCTGTAAGAAATTCTCAGCTCCTGGCTGGCACTGCCCGAGGGCATTTCCGTGCTGGAGAGCCAGGGCAGGGGCTCCAGCCAGCCACAGCCTCCGCCTGGCATCGCAGGGTCATAGAATCATAGAATCATAGAATTATTTAGGTTGGAAGAGACCTTTAAGATCATTGAGTCCAATATACTGGTCATTTCCCAGTAGCTCTTTCCTCTCTGGGCTGTCCCTTAAATGTGGCAGAAACAGGCAGCAAAGCCCTGTTTTGCAGAAACGTGTCTGTGGTTGCATTTCTTCCTTTTCTAGCCAGCAACTATCTTAATACTCCTTCGGTTGTTCATCTCTTTTTTTTTCTTCCTGAGGAGGATGGGCCATGAAAATATTATTTTAAGGCTTCTCATAGAACTAGGCAATACTTATTTTTTGATTGTTTTTTTCTTTTTTGAGTAATATTCAATGCAAAAAACTTGTCTGGAGAGGGTGGAATTGCGGCAATGGGCTAAAAGCCCTCAGTGTCTTGCCTGGGTTTGAGCCTTGGCTCCGGGTGATGCTGGCTGTGAGAAGAGCAGGTGATACCCAGCGCTCTCGGGAGGGTCTGTGCCTTTTCCTGAGAGCGAGCATGCCCAGACACCGGACGAGCTTGTGAACTCCACGGTCAGGCTTTACTGGAAGAGAAATTATGGCAAGAAAGCTTCAGGGAAATCTGGAATTAAATGAAAAAGGTTTGTAAACAACTCTTGCTCCTGCTCATTGTGTCCTTACAGACAGGTCCTTTCCTTCAAGCCTGGGCTTAGTCCTGCCACCTCGCATCAGCTTCTCCAACTGCACCCAGCCCTCCCGGTCCCCTCTGGGCACCTGGGAGAAGCACCTCGCTGCATGTCCCGCTTTCTGCTCCGTCGAAGGGTTCCCCCTTCGCCAAAAGAGGGACGTTCCCTCTGCTCACAGCATCCTCCTGCCTGACAGTTTTCTCCCCTTCCCAGGATTTTCAGGGAAGGCGCCATGTCCCTTCCCCACAGAGGACTTTGTCTGACCCGCAGCAGCAGCCAGGACAAGAGAAACTGGTAGCGTTCTCTCTGTTGCACAGCCAAATCCTTTCAAAAGAACGTAACGCATTCACATACAACCAGCTGTGAGCAAAACACATACCATCTGTCACAGCAATTTAAAACCACTGTTCTCATGGCCTGACTTCTTGGAAGTCATCGTAAATGCCATGGATCAAGTTAGCATAGGAGTCTGGACTTTGCAGTCACTTTAAGGATGCCTCTTGTAGGGCAGATGAGCATATTTCCAGTGAGCACTAGCACTGACGTCAATAATCTTCCAAGGGTGGGGTGTCAGGCTGTATTAGAGGCTAAATGAACTGGCAGAAAGCCTACAAAACCCAAGAGATTGTGTGCCTGTGTAAGGTCCCAGGCCCCGCCAAGTTGGAGACTGTGGGAGCTGGACATGGAGGGCGAAGGAGGCTTTGTGCTGGCCCCACTGACTCTGTCCACCTCTGCCTGATCCGCTGCTACCAACTGTGGGGACCAGGCATTGGCATGCAATTCAGAGGCCTGGATTCAGTGTTTAACACATATGGCCTTGGGTAGATCATACTTGGGTTGCTTTTTGGGCTCCTGAGGTGCTCGGAGACCCGCTTTGTCACTTAGCACACAGTCTGTGCTGCTGTGGGTATGGTGCATAAAGGTGGACAAATCTGCAGCATGGGAGAGGGATCTCCTGCAGGACATCTCCGTCAGCTTGCAAAGCTGAGCAGTGTGGCCTCTTCCTCCTCACATGCATCCTCTGGGCCCCCAGGGCACTGTGTGCCTGACTTGGCATCTGTGGCGGGACGGGGCTGTGCACGCAGCCAGAAAAGGTCCATCTTCACACCTTCCCTGCCACGCACTGTCCCCTGGATCCAGCTGCCTGTCTCAGAGGCACTGAACAGTGTTACTTTGGGTAGGCTTTTTTGAACATATTTAATGTGTGCCAAATTGAATTTTTACTGTTGCATTATTTTTTCCCTGTTCTTCAGTTCTAAATCAAAATCTCCTTATGGAGATTTAAGTACATAGTGACAACATTATGACCTTTGTCAACAACATTTGTAACCTCAACAGAAACAAGATGTGTGTTTGTTTGACAAGGTCTATTTCTCATGTATCTATTGCCACCAACTGTGTTTTCTGCCTCCCCTGCACTCCCAGCTCCTTACTAACTCAACCCCATCACAGCTATTCTGTTGTTTTGCCTGTGCTGAGTGCCAGGCAGATAAGTCTGTAATTCCTTCAGTTGCCCTTGGTCACCTCCTCCGAAAATTGGCCAAACTTTAACCTTCTTACCGTCCTGTATGTTTCTTGATACTCTACCAAACTGAAAATCACTATATTACTGTTTAAAAACTTCACCGCTGGGTGAGACACTTGATTGAAAGTGATGTGGGCTTGCCACTTTATTTAGGTCTATTTTTCATAACCTTGTCATTGCATTTCACCAGGACCCCAGTCAGCACAGTACAGAACTAAACTAAGAAATTTTTTCCTGCAAATGGGAAAAAAAAAAAAAGAAAAAGAAAAAAAATCCTGAACTATGATTCATAGTTCTTCCAGTTTTACCATCTAAGAGTGAATAATTACTACTCTTAGGAGGCCTTTTTCCTCTGATACACTTAAGAGAAAAAGTCGCTTCCCACTGTCATTCCTATGGCCATACACTCCGCTTTGTATCCCGTTGCTTCCCGTTCCCATCGTTTACCTTTGCCGGTGTCAGATACACGGTTTTTATCAGCAGTTCCTTCCTTATTCATTATGATATATGTGTTTTTGGTTTGTTTAGTCTTTTGTTGCTGGGAGAATGGGAGGGCATTGTTTGTGGAGGTTTTTACAAAAGCTGATTTAATTTCCTCTTTAAGCCAGCTTGTGATTTTGTTTTGCTTTGCTTTTTTTTTTAGCTCCACTTGACCTCTTTTGTGCAATGTGAGAATGTGCCTTTTGGGGCACTTAGTAAATTGTGTTTAAATAGTTCCCAATTATCACTCACATTTTTCCTGTTTAAATTCTTTCTCTGAAATAATTTGGCTCATAATTGTTTCCAGCTTTGTGTAATTTGACTTCTTGAAAGCATTAAGTGTATAGAATTGCTGGTTTGGATTTCATTCTGGTTGCATGCAATTAATGTAAACCAGCCTCTCTGATTCTTTCCTTTGTAACTGTCAAGACAAGTCTAATACTAGTACTACCTCGAGTTGGGTGCCACATTTCTTATGTAAGAATTTCTGTAGGTGTTGTTACATGTCCATTCCTGTAAAAACTGTGTGCTCTCTAGTCCTTCACATCATATTTTCCCACTTTTCCTTGGGGATTCCCCTTCTTTCTTCTCAAGCTGAAGGTGTTTCTTAATGCTCTCTACCATGATCAAGTGGGTAAGAAATACCCTTCCTCCTGCCTTTTTTCCACTGCAAGTAAGGAGCACTGCGAGAAGAATGGATAATCTGTGATAAAAGCCAAATTAATGTTTCTCCTTGACTTACTGTGGCCAAAGTAGAAGAGGAATTGTGAATATATTACTTGCTGCTTTTCATAAGAGAGCTCCAGTTTTGCACAGCCCTTTGCTGCAGGAGAGCAGGGCCTGCCATGAGGGTCACCAAAGTGATTATTATCATTATTGTTTAATCCACCAACCTGTTTTGCTTTTGGGACTGAACCTTCTCCCCACCCCTATTTTGAGCATCTATCACAAAGAGGAACCCCAGAAAGTGCCGTTTGGAAGGACACACCCTGCATGAGGCAGGAAAGGGGTCAGTATGGGAGCCTGTCCCCATGGATTGGAGGTGGGGGCACCTGTAGAGGTTGTGAGGACCCACATTCAGTTCACTCTTCCACTTGCGGAGGTCTGTACCTCCTCTGTATAGGTGCCTCTCTCCAGGCACATACACCAGCCCTCGTGGTATGGGCAGACCACTCCGGGATGTCCCCTGTGCTTCTGCTGATGCTGGCTCCCACTGCAGGTAATCCTTCAGGATTCCTGCAGCGAGAGGAAGCAATAGTCATTGCCCAGCTTAGTAGTTGTGGTTACTTGGGTTTCAGACATAGTGAATATTTCAGTAAAATAAATTGACATGTTTTTAAAGAAAAGATAAGACCCCATTCTAGAGCTCCATATGGTTGCTTCTGAGTTAGAAGGGAATTTAAACTGGCTCCCCTATGCCCATCTTGGGCTTATGTCCCTGGATGTTCCTGAAGGCTAACACAACACAACATTTATCCATCCACAAAGTACTTATTTGCTTATGCTTTTTGCCAAGTGATTTGGTTGTTTCTTGTGTGCTTTTAAACTTCTCTCCTCAGCCATATTTCGTTGCCAAGCATCTAGGATTTTAATTTAATAGTCCTAATTTAGTCCATAAAAATCTGCATGTTTCATGGGAGAAAAATGTTATGTCAAAAGGGCCACTAATGAAAGATGATAACAGCTTTGCACAATGAAAGGAGGTATGGTACAGGGTGAACAAAAAGCCCTTTTACAACATTATAAGGTTGTTCCCTTCTGTTTTGCTTAAGGCTCTATTCATTTTAAACTGAATGGTGTCTCTAATTCCACACTCTAATTTTTCCTCCTCTGGGAAGGCATTGATCAGTATCATTGCCTGGGTCACTACATCGGATCTCAAGCACTGCTACTGTTTACTCCTTCCCCAGAAAGCTAACTTTGGTTTATTTACCCATCATTAGTAATCCCTGAGGTTTGGCTATTTTTTCCAAACCGTACGATGAAAGTAATTTTCAGTCTGCTTGGAGTAAGAAGTCCACAATGTCTTTAAAAGCACAGCTGCTGAAGCAATCTATCCTACATTTGCAAAGATGAATTTGTATGGTTTAAACATCATTATACAGCAAGGGCAACTATTGTTGTAATAGTTGCAAGTCGATCTGTCTCAGAGTTTGTTCTTGGTTTCGAGTTTCTGGACATAGCTGCCTATGACAAGTAAAAATATATAAATAATCATTCAAGCACACACTAGGGAAACCTTCAGTGCTTGCTAAACACAAATATCAGCGGCAGTAGCTTCTTAGAGAGTAGGTTAAATGAGCAACAGCTAATATGAACCACGATAAAGGGAACTAGGGAAAAAAATCTGTGTGGTTTAAGAAACGTCTCAGTTATGACTGCCTCTGTTTCAGAAAAAGCCTGTGGTTCCCAGTCACCAAATCTCTCCTGATAAGGCTGGTGCAGATAGGCAAAATCTGCTATGAGCTGTGATTTCCTCTTGCCAGTTTACTCTGGTTTCAGGCAAGGGTGAGCTGAACCAATGTAAATTGTGGTTTCAAGCACATTTTCCTGCGTAATTAAGAAGATGGTTTAACCACAGCAGCTGCAGGGGCTGAATCTTGGCTTTTGAGTCCCTGACCAAGCCACCCTGGCAGTAGCAGGAGCTGCTGAACTCTTCTGCCTGCCCTGGAGAGGCAGGCCACCACTGCTATTTCTGGAGAAGGCATGGAGAGATGGTCCTTGGTGGTGCCTGAGGTCCTCCCCTGCTGCCTTGGGCTGCCACAGGCCCAAGGTGAGACGCAAGGTGAGGACAAACGCAAGACAACGGGGGCTGCCTGGGGGCAACCTGCCCTGGAGCTGCTGTCCACAGCTTTGCTTGGTGGGCCCAGCCCAAGGGATGTCGACTCCCCAGGGTAGTCATTCAGCTGCAGCATCTCTTCTGGACACATGGGCTGAAGGGTGTTCATGCAATTTAATAGGCAGGAGGAGGTAAGTGTAAGCAAGGCCTGAGCAGTACATGCAGTGAGGTGTTTTAACCTCCATAGGTTTTCTTGGCTGTTTTGCATGGGTGGTGTGCCTCAGTCTGCCTTAAGTAAATCAGGAAAGTCTTTCCAGAAAAAGACTTTTATCATTTTTCCAAATTTCAAAATCAAAAATGTTCCCCAAGAACGCAACTGTTTTGAAAAAGTTTTGCTTTGGGGAAATATAAATAAAGCCATTTAGATAAAGCTTGAAATGTATCACTTGACCTTCTTGGAAGGGAACGTTTCACTTTTTAGTTTAAAAAAGACTGTTTTAACATTGATACCATGTTTTTAAAATGTGCTATGCCATTATTAATCAAATAAAGCAAGGACTTCGTTGAAAAGAAGTATCTTATGGTTCCAGAATGACTTTTTCAAAATGTTTTTTCATGTAAATATTGACTATTTTTTTTAATAATGTGGAAAGAAAACTGATTTCCAGATGTCAAAACATTCCTTGGACTATGCACTTCTTGACTTTACATGGCTATACATTACAGTTTACACCAATTCTCTTTAATTATTGTAATATCAGACTGTTTTTTTGTATTTACCATAACTTGTTTTCATAAGAGAAATGGCAAGACAGTAGTACGTTGTTTTGACTCCGTCCTCCTCGGGATTCTTTCCTTTTTTATTAGAAAAAAATCAGCTGAAGCTTACTGCTATTTCTCAGCAATTCATTGTTTTAGGCTTTTATTTTTTAGTACATTTAGCCAAAACCCTCCTCTCTAAACCTCAAGATATTCAAACAAAATGTTGGGGTTTTTTAAGCAGCAGTTGATTGGAAGCCAATATGAGAACTCCTGGATGCGAAAAAATAGTAGTTTTAGCATGGGAGAAAGAGCCTTTCACTTTTAGGTCACTGGCTCAGATCCTGCCAAGAACAGACTTCCCTCAGCTCCGAGTCAATTAAATGAAGACTCATGATGCCTCACTTATTGGAGCCAGGTGCCTGGCCCATATAGCATGTCATAGCCTACCATACATCATAACATATGATAATATGGTCTCTAGTCTCTAGTGCCATCGCACTTCACAGGACGGTAGGTGTGAGGGCTGTGGCTTGATGAAGAAGACCACATTGCACCCCGTGTTCAGCCTCTTGCTCTTCCACAGACCTCATGTGTGACCCTCAGCACAGCCGCTGAGGTTACAGCAAGCCACGGCAAGGCCAACTGACTTGCCCAAGACCAACAAGGAAAACCCAGATGGGTATTCAAGCTCCCTCGTCAGTGGAAGGAGAGAGCAAATCACCTCAGGAGCTCAGTCCAAACAATGCATGGAGTGGGGAGCAGCCTTGAGCCAGCCCTCGAGGAGCAGAAGCACCATTGTGGGTCTGACACTGGAAGAGGCCTGTCTCCTGAAGTGAGACTTGCAAGGCTGGTCTTTCTGTCCATTGAAACCTAGCATGCTGATGGTGAACAGAGGTGACCTCAGGAAGTTGCCTTAGTTTTTAGGCTGATATCAGGGTGACTGCTTTTTAGTAGGAGCTCTGGGTTTGCATCACTTCAGGTTGAGGAAGGTCTCCAGCCTCAGCTCCCACTTCCTGGACACATGCCTTGTTCTCCAGACAGAGAAGGTGGGTTGTGGTTGCACTCCATGCTCCAGCTGCTTCCTCAGAAAAAGTGGCTGTAGCTGCATTTTGTGGAAGGCCTAATCCTGCTGGTGTGCGTCAAAGCCCAGATATCCCTGCTGAAGGAGCCTCAGAAAGAGCTGTCCCATCCAGGTGATTGTGATTTTTGGTTCCCAGTAGGGTTTACATAGGAGCTTGGTGACTTGGTGTTGAGCAAGCAGAGCTCAGAGGTGCCAAGTGGCAGAGCCTGGGCATCTCCCCCGCCAAACACAAAAACTGCTGACTCAAGGAGTTACTGAAATTGGGATTTTGGACTTAAGGACAGAAGTCTCTTTGCCTAGATGGGAGATTTCTATGAGGAGTCTCAAAAATGGCCTTTGCTTTTCAGCGTTGTCCTGTGGAGTGGGGATCGGTGTTTCCCTACCTCTCAGGCATGCTGTGCCACAGGGGGCAGAGAGAGATGGGGACTCAGGACGATATGCTGTCCCCTATATGAGCATCTCCTTGGAATTGTTCTACTGTTAGGGGCAGGAGGTGTATCTGAAGACCCCTGTCTACACTGATGGGGACAGATAAGTCCTACAGAGGGACTTTAAAAAGAAGAGTTCTTTTTAGCTCTCTGGTGGAGTGAAAACTAACTGCACCTTGGGAGCTAAATCCCTTTCTTCTTCTGAAATTGTTTGGGGTTTTTTTTCTGGATTAAAACTAATTCAAGAGGAAACTACCGCGAAAATTTGTGGCAGGCCTCAGAGGCACTATTCATGGGTGAGAAAGTGTGGGGAGACCCCATTGTACATTAAATCAGCTGCTGGGATAGGTTGGAGGAAAAAACCTCATTTTTTCCTGTGAAAGTATATGCATTGGCAGACCACTTCTTAATCTGACTCCCTCTAAATAGTCCCTTTTTCAGCAGCTGAACCTCCAGATGTGCTGTGACTGAATGATGCCACTGCTATTTTATGGGCATATGACTTTCTAATGCACTAATAGTGCAGCTTCAGATATGCCCATTAAATGCACTGGAACGTGAGAAGTTTGCATTAGAAAGTTGGTAGCAATAATAGGCTTAGTGGAAGGATGAAAACAACAGTGGGATCATTTGCTTTACATTGTCAAGAACAATATCAGCACCTTTTACTTGACTTTGGTTGGTTGAAAAATAAGGGAAAGGAAACTTATACTGTCTTCTGGAAAATAGAGCGAACGCTTGCATCCAAAACCCGCCCTGAAATGGGGAGATAAAGTCACAGACCAAAAAACTAGTTTGTAAGTCTCCTTACCCTGAAAGGTCATGATGGGTGTAGTCAGAGATGGAAGGAGTTACTGGTCAGGCAGTTGGGAAAAGTAAATAAGGAGAAGAATGCAAAGGGATAGAGATGAACTAAATGTGCACCACTTAGTGCCCTAACAAATGGCAAACATAGTTTATGTAGCTCTGTGAGTCATAAGACATCGGAGGAAATATCATCTCAGTGAGCAGTGCTATGCAGTTGAGAAACATGTGTTTAGGGGAAACCCAAATAAAGCTGGATTTCTTTGTCTGTGGGTTTCTTCTCTTTTCTTTCTCTGTTTGTTTTTGGTTTTTCACAGGCTTTTCAAATTCCTCAAGGAGCTTCCAGGATGAAATAAGATGAGATTAGGTCTGGTCTTCTTGCCGTACTTCCTCCAAGCAGAATCTGGGGTATCATGAGAAAAA
Source organism: Calonectris borealis (assembly GCF_964195595.1). NCBI lineage: Eukaryota > Metazoa > Chordata > Aves > Procellariiformes > Procellariidae > Calonectris > Calonectris borealis. The sequence goes on from NC_134313.1 coordinate 15,461,989, forward strand.
CAGACCTCGGGTTATTTCAGACCCATAAGCTCCCAGATTCCAAAAACAGTCTGTGAAAAAGATGAAAAAAATGTACGTATAAATGCTAGTTCACATGTATACCCCTGTCAGGAAGCAAAGAGCTGGCTCTCTCCTCCTGGAGAGCTGCAAAGCTGCAAAAGGACACAAAGCCATTGCCTCCCTGGCAGCCGAGCTGCCTTGCCTGCAGCTCCCCGGCGGAGGTGGGCTAGCCCAGCACGCGGGAGCTGGCGAGGGGTGAGGCACGTGCTGCTGCACCGTGCCACGTCCTAACGCAGCTCCATGTCGGCACGAGGAGCTTGCCGCGTGCTGGCTCCGAGCGTGGGAAGCGGGGCTTGTGCATGCCTCTGAGCATCGTAGCTTCACATGTGCTCGCATTGGAAGCCAAAGAAGAGACATTCTCTTTTTTTCCAGAGGGACTTAGGTTGCTTCATTAGATGTCACATTAATTTCTCAGTCACGGAGGCTGAGCAGCGTTGGAACAGCGCATTGTGGTGGGGTGCCATGCGCGATGGCAAGCATTAGCTTAGCATCAGCATAGTGTTTGTGTGAACGGAGTATATGTGCATGATCTTCCTTGTTTAAAAAGACAAATCTCCATGGCTCTTCCATCTCATGAAGCCATGTGCTGCTAATATATTTCTTCCCAGAGTACAGCTTTCCCCAGCTCTACTTTCATTTTTTTTCCCAATAAAAGGCCAGGGATAAAGAAGAATAAGGCAAGTTTCTGTTACAACCAAACAAAAATGAGTTGGTTTACTGGCTCAAGTCCATTCTTGAAGTAACTTTGTCTCTTTCCTTCACTAATGTTGCACAAGAGATAAATTTGTCTCCACAGGCTTGGCCTGGGAGAACCGCTGCTGTTTCCATGTGACAAACAGCTTTTTAGGGGTGGTATGCAATGTCTTCCTCTCTGCAATCTCTTTTCCAGATTTTTAAATCTTACTCTTCTTTTACTCCCTCCCTCTGCTGTGTTTGCCTTAGTGAGAGATGCCTTTTGCAGCAGTGGGATGCAGGCGTAGGGCCGAGAGAACAGAACATGTAATCAGCACTCCTCGCCTTGGTTTTTGGCCCTGCCACTGATTTGCTGTGCAATTTAGAGCAACTGACCCAACAACTCTGTATCCAAATGATAACGTGCCATTTGCTTCCCAAGCAGACATAAATACTGTCCGAAAAACCATACCAAGTCCAAATCAGAAAGTGCTAAAGATGAATTTTACATAAAAATGTCTTCTGAGCCTTTAAATGCTTTTGCAAGGGTTCACCTTAGGAGTGGTCAAGGAGCTCTAAAGAGGCTCACTCATCCCTTCTGGCAGTTTGAAATCCTCCCGTTGTGCTTTCTTGGCCTTTGCATATTGTAACAAGCCTGTTGCTCCCTGGGTACTTTGCAGCTTCACGGTGCTTATTCACCTCTCCATGAGAGAGAGAGTATTGAATGTGAATTTGCTTTTCCAAAGGCACCACCGAAGCCTGTAAGCATGTTAGTAGTAAAGAATATCTCGCTTACAATATATCTTCACTGCTCCATGAGGTCGTGGCCACACTATTTGTAGTATCTGAGTAAGCTTGTTCAGAGACAACTTGGGCTTCTCTACCTTGTGGTATCTACTGACACCAGAAACGAAAAGGCTGGCCTTTAAGGTCCTCTGGGTTTCTGAGCACGGCTCTATGCAGTGCTGTGCAGTGCTCAGCAAGGTCATTTAGAGATAGTTAAGGCATTTCTGCACAGCACCTCACTGTGTCCTGTAGATAAACCCTCTGTGTATGTGTGTACCTGTGTGTACATGTATATTACAGCAGATTAAACAAGTATCTGCTATTCAAAGATCAATGTGTATTTAGAGTTTGGATGGACCTAAAAACATAAACCAAGAATTCAAGAATGCCCAAAACATGTAAGAAAACTGTATTTGGGCAAGACTCAAAGTAGTCATTTGTGGCTAGAGATCTCTGGTTTGCACTGCTCCACCTCCTCTATGTGAGGAGGAGAACCAGGCCTTAAAATACAGACCCACAAGACTTGGGGACTTTGAAAAAGCAGCTCAGGCCCGTAACTAGTTAAAGAATGAGGCAAACAAGAAGGAGCCCAATTAAACTATTTTATTAGATGTAGGAGAACCATTGGTTGTGAAATTTACTGGTAGCCAAGTTTTCCTCCCTGCCCTACCACATATAATTATGCCTTAATTGTAGCTACTGGCTGTGGCACAAAGCTCATGCATATAAACAAGTCCCAGGATGTGCTGCAAAAAATACACTGTATGGGAGGCATTAGCAAGAAGACAATCAGGAGCTGGAATTGAGTTCCCACATGGAAAGCTGCGGGTGGTATAAAGAGCTCTGTATCCATACGGTTAGTTATGTGTAATATCTTTGTAATGACATTAGTACCCCACCATTGCTTTTTCTGGCACGTTTCTAGCCTTGAGTCACTTGGACCGATAGTTACCAAACTGAGGTTTGCAGACCACTGGTGGTCCACGAGCTTATGGTAAGTGGTCCGCAGCTGGGCTGCAGAACCAAACCGAACAGCCTTCAGTTGTGTTTTCAATTAAATTTTGATGATATAGGGTACATGGTGGTCCACAAGAGGGTCTTAGCATTAATGGTGGTCCCATTACCCTAAAAGTTTGGAAACACTGGCTTAAACAATCACGCAGATCAACAGTCTATTTGTGTTATGCTGTTTGAAGTTAAATGTTACAGCATGTCCTCTCCTTTCATGTGTTAGGAGCTGCGTTGCCTGCTCTGCTTGTCAGTTTTAAAAATAAAAATACCGTGAAGTAGTGACAAATAATACTTAGTGGTTTGGTCTTTCCAGTTTATGATTTATTTAACTCATAATTTCATATAGTTTACTGTAGTCACGTATCAGTAGTATTTGCCCAAAAACTTGCAGTATTTTGGGAGGAAAACAAGAGGGGTGTTTTTCATGTTTCATTCACTGAAGTGGGAGTTGGGCAGATGTGGGAGTAGAGCTGAGTAGCAGAGAGACTTTGGAGAGACAGTCATTGCAGTCTGTTCCCAGAGATTAAGCAGAGATGAGTAAATAAGGAGATGAACTTTATTTTCTTTGGGAAGTTCTGTTGGTCCTTTTATTGCTTCCTTAGGTTAAAAACTGGGAAATCCTCTAAAAGGGAAAATACCTCAGTTTAGGCTGGATATTTAGGATTAGGCAAAGGAGAGGGACTTTTTACAAGGGCATATAGGGACAAGGGGTTATGGCTTTAAACTGAAAGAGGGTAGGTTTAGATTAGATGTAAGGAAGAAATTCTTCACTATGAGGGTGGTGAGGCACTGGAACAGGTTGCCTGGAGAAGCTGTGGATGCCCCATCCCTGGAAGTGTTCAAGACCAGGTTGGATGAGGCTCTGAGCAACCTGGTCTAGTGGAAGATTGGCAGGGGAAACCATGGCAGGGAGGTCGGAACCAGGTGATCTTTAAGGTCCCTTCCAATGCAAATCATTCTACCATTCGATGAAATAGTCTGTTTATAAGGTTTGTTTGATCTTTATAAGCTCTGGCTAGAGGCTTACAGCTTTTAAAGAAAGCTGTTTACAGATTTGTCAGCTAGCAAGTAGGAGCAGCCCAAGGCTATATAAAGGCCGGTTCCCCTCCCATACCTGGAGGCAGGCTCCAGCAGCTCCACAGGAGCATTATGGAGAAGACACTTGTGGCCATGCTTTAGCCAGCAGAGCTGGATTTAGGTGGGACAGGCTGCCTCATTGCTTGGCCCTTCCACACTGGGTTTCTGAACGCTACTGCAGCAGAATGTCCTGTTGAGTTCCCTGTGTACTCCAGGGGCTGGTGACTTTCAGCCTCATGGAGCAGTGTCACTTCAGATGAGTACACCCCATCCATGGGAACCAGTAGGATGTGCTGAGGACAGGGGCATGTCAGAAATCCCACTCCTCCCTGAGGGTTATCCTGGAAAAACTTTCCAGCTCATTTGTGATCCTCAGCCTAGAAACCCTCGCAAAGACTGTTTTCTCTGAGACCAGCGTGACTCACCTCCACCCAGGTGCAGTCGGCCGTAGTATGACCGCAGAGATGCTGCAGGACATGGCCTGAATGCATCACATGTCCCACGGCATATATCTGCTGATAAAGAAAGTGGGGGAGGGAGTATATCCATGCTTGCTTTTGGTGCTTACAACAGTTGTCCATCATTTAAAACCACGGCTGCCATCAAACAGCAGCCTCTTAGTCACCAGCTCTAGACTATTCTGGACTGGGCAAGCTGCATTGCTCTTGGGGAAACTGCAGGGAAGAATTCAGGATGCATTGGAGGAGAGGAAGAACACAAACCTGACCTTTTAGTCCAGGGCACAGGGCATTTAGCTGGGAAGGAAGTGGCCTGGCTTCTCCTCTCTGCTCCCAGAGCTGTTTTCATATCTTATCCGAGGTCTGGTAACATTACAGAGAGACTCCTGGGAGCAGGGGCAGGACCTACGGTTCCTTCTGCCCACAGACTTCTGACCTCCTCTTGCCTTCTTTGTCTTGCTGAGCCATGTGGTCCTTATCCCCTGCTGAACGTGAGTCAGGGTGAGTTCCCACCAGGTCCATGTTTCCCATTTCCCAGACAAATATTTTCACTGCTAGGATGTAACACACGGGAGAGCAGCACCCCTGCTGCTGTCACCTCAAAGAAAGCAGAATTGCAATTGCGTGTGTATAGGTGGCTGATACTGCTGGCTGGTGGTCCCAGAGCAAAGCTGGTACCTCAGCCTGAACCTCTGAACTGGTTTAGGAGGAGCAAAAGACCAATTTTGGCATCCCAGTTAAGTTCAGGTGTCAGTGAAGTGCCCAGCTGCTTCCTTTGGTAAGACTGTGCACAGTCAGGACTGTGCAATGTCTCTGTCTGTAAAGTAATCCAACTTCAAACTCAAGTCCTTTGCCACTGCAATAAAACAGATGGTTCAAATGAATTTAACAAGCACTATCCTAGAAATAAGTTGTTTTTTGTGCCTTTTCCCTTCCTACTGGAATATGCTGCTGACTTTCTCCATTAGGAACCCCTTTTAAATTTCCAGCCTAAACTTTTTCATTGCCATGCTGTGCCTGTGTGTTCTTGGATGAGCTTTTCTAGTTTACTTTATTAGCTCTTTTCCTTCTCTGTTTTTGGTCTGCTTTTCTGTGTTTATAGAGAGTAATCACAGCTTTTCTCCATGAGTGTTTGCTTCAGGCTAACCCAGACTCTTCTAATAGTCTCTTGTAAGGCAGGCATTCCCCTCCCCTGTTTTCTCCCTAGCTGCTCTAGCTTAAATTGACCTTTACTGAAAATGGGTATTTTAGAAAAAAATTGCATGTCAAATACTGTTCCTCACAAAAAATCCTTTACCTGTTCTGGGTAAATCCTGGAACATCAGATGTATTCTGTACTCACAGAAATATCTCTCCTTGCATATGCTGTGACACATCCCTGGCTGCCTCGCTGTGGCAGCTAGGATACATGTCGGTCATTCTCCTGTGATGTTCTCCAATCACGATTCCTTGTTTTCCACCAAATATTCTTCTTAGTTCCCAAAATGCACAGCTTTGCATTATATACCATAAAGTTTCATCCTGTTTCTGCTCCTCCAACCCCCAGGTTCCTCCAAGTCTCCCTTGGAACTGCTTTGCTGTTCCTGTAGGCTGATCAGGGCTGCTACCTCCGAGCCATCAGCCAGGCTCACTGGCACGCTCCCCACGCTGGTGTGAGCCAGGGCCAGACGCACTGAGAATCTGCACCTTGCTGCGATAAAAAGAGTCACATGTCCCAACAATACTAGCGTTTGGGGATGATGAAGCAAGGCAGTATGAAATCACTTTATAGGGACTCCCTGTGCAGACCAATATCTGTTTTAATTTGGCCCAAACCAGAATGCTCTTTGGTAGCGAAGAAGATGAAGGGTTGGCCAAAACACAGTGGATTTCTTGCTGGATCTGAATGGCTTTGCAACTTTCAAACACCCAGAGGTCGCACGGTTTCAGTTTTTGGTTAGGCACAAGTGCTATCCCAGTTACAAGAGCTCCAGGTGTTTGTGTGGAGGTTAATTCCACATTTGACCTATTATTATTATAATTTATCATGACCTATATTGCATCAGAGCTATAAGTACAAGCACCATCATGCTAGGCACAGGTAATTAGGTTTGTTTCCAAGTGGTAATATAAATATTTGAAAAATACCTAGAGAAAGTTTATGGTGCGATTTTCATCTCTCTCTTATTCAGAAAGCGTTTTCCATGAGCCTTGCAATTTTTGTTTCAGGTAAGCACCTGCTTTGTGTGTGCCGCCTGATACTGTTTCTTGACAGAGGGGGCTGAAACAGTAAAACTCGGAACAGAACCAGTAAAACTGGAAACTGAAACAGTAAAACTCAGAGCCAAAGTGGTTCAAAGTTTAGAAGTGTCTACAACATGGTCATGTTAGGGGCAATTTTCTTCTGGTGACAACTTCATTGCAGTCTGTGAGATGCTACGGATCTTTATCTTTGCTAAATCTTACAGGTATATTTTAACAGAACACAGATTTTTTTTCCCCCATGTCATTATCTTTATCTCTACCACTATTAAAATACTGACTTGTTCTATGAAGAAACAAATATTCTTTGCACAATTGGCTTTTATTCAGACCTCTTGAGACCTTGAGGAAGCAGATCAAAACAGTATTGCTCTGCAGAGAGACTGTGAGATGCAGTGACAGGGTTGTGCTCAGGCTGGCTCGCTACCCACAGCACTGTGTGGGCATCACAAATCAAGTTTTACATTGCCTTTTGATGTCGTCAGACTGAACAACACAGTCTTCAGAGGCTGTGCCTGGGCTACATCATGTTGGAGGTGATTTCACAACCCTGTTTCTTATTTATGTATGCAGTATGATTCTGGGACTTGGGAGGTGCATAGAAGGACTGCCTGGAAAAATAAAGTGTATTAAAACACATCTTGATACAATTCTCCTGTAATGATTTTCTGGATGCAAATATCAAACAACTTCAAATCCATGAAATCAATCAGTGGAAAACAGACCTGCAAATGGCATACAAGAGAGAGCCCTGAAGGCTGGAGGACTGGTCCTCACTACTTGCATCTCAGCTGCCAAAGTCATTTACTGGAAGTGTCCCCTGTGCAGAGCTCCTCTATGCATACAGGACAAGTTGTGAAGATTCCTGTGGTCCTTGGGATTCTTTCTACTGGGTGATGACCCAGAAACTTATTAATACATTTCTATCACTTCTAGCTTTCCAGCCTCCTATTCTTGTCTTATGGTGTCCTCTTGTATTCCTAGAAGTGAAATGTAAATGACATCTTCATCTGAAACATAGAAACATCTAAAAATGACCTTGTAAAAGCAAACGCCCCAGGCAGGCCCTATGAAGAGCTCAAGTCAAAAAAAGCAAGAAGGTAAAGAGAGGCTATGAGGGATCATAGGAGCTAAGATATGACTGACGTTACAAGTAACAGAAAGCACTTCCTGTGGCACAAGCCGTCAGATTACAATCCATACAACCTATGCCCATTCTAATGATGGTCAATCAATGCGAGTAATTTTGGCTATTTAAATGCAATAAAACTGTCTAAAGTTACTTCCTTAATTCATTTTTCCAAAGGGACAAATTCAAACCTTAATTCATACTTCCATGAGAGAATACATGTCCCAAAGCTGTAGACACTAGAAGTGCTCTGAACCAGGTAAGGTCCATGTATAAGTCCCATGTTGAAGACGATGAGGAGAACATTGTACATGAGTTACTCGCTTGCTTCCTTTAACTTCTCTCTGCTGGGCTTAGTAGGAAGTGAAGACCTTGGAGATACAAAATGTGGATCTGGCAGAGAGAAAATGCCCAGAGGAATTAGGATGGTGTTCCTATGATCACTCAAAGCGTCTGTGGCATCCACTGACCTTTCCCATATTTGGACTGTGGTCAAGAAGGACTTCTCCACTACAGCCATGTCATCTCCTGTCTGGCTGATTTCACCTTATTTCAGAGGTAACATAGATTGTTTGGATAACACATTTTACGTCCCTGTCTGTCTGCAAGGGAAAACCAGCTCCTACTACCTTGGCTGTTGTCATCTTGGTTTGTCGTCATGGAGCCTGCTATTTTGGATTGCGTCTGTTATACCCAGTACACCCAGTATCTTCAGAGGGGGGCTCTTGGGGTTCACGGTAGTTGTTTTGACCACAGATCCCAGGTGAAATGTGAGTTCCTGGTTACTTTCTGCTGTGGGGATTGTAACATCAAGATTCAACTCTTAAAGAAAAGAGGCTGATGAGGGAACCTGTTTGAATTGCACCTCATACAGGCAACTTTATTGGTGGCATTCCTAGATTGGGAGGGCTTGAATTTGCAATAATGTTAATTCTTCTCTTTTAAAATGGATTTAATTTTTAATGCAGATATTTCTTCTGTGGCAGTCATGATTGCCTGATCTCCTGTGCATTGGAGAGATTCTGTTGACTTTCCTCCGTGTGATTTGAAGTAAAGTTCAATCAAGATAAGTCCCAGTGTTGTGCCAGGTTCTAGCTCACCATTGTCCCATGTTCCTACATGCCATCCGCATGCCCTTTGCCTTTAGTTGCAGCCTGCTCTTCTCCACAGGCTTCCTGCAAATTCCTCTCCGTGTGATTATGTATACCTCCATCAGAAACTGGGCTGGGTGTGGGATTTTCATTTTGTGGTAACGTGGGAAACGACTGTGCCTAATGGGATGAGACCTTGCCAAGTGACATTATAGATCTGCACTAGGGTCTGAGAATTTCTTCCAAGATTTCTTTTCTATGAAATTGAGTTTACCCCAGGCCGTGAGACACCATCTGTAAACTGCACGGATCACAGGGGGCATAACATGCGCATTGTCTGGGGTTGGCTTTGCTGTGGACTGCGTCACGTAACTGCGGGGGTGAAGATACCTTTTCAGTGGTGACATATTACAAAGGTTACACAGTTGTTCCCCATCGTAGCTGCCATATGATACGGTCCCGGTTCTCTGCAGCTCAGCAGGCTGCTCCTACAGCTGCGGCTTGAGCAACTCATGGCCACTAATAGGTGGAAAACAGAGTCAGGCAGAGTCAGCTCAGCAGGGTACTGAGGGAGCACAGCCCCTCATCCAACCCTGTTAGTGCCGTGCTGTGCAATGCAGCCTCGGGCTCCCGGGATGGGGTGCCGCTGTGCAGTCTCCCCTCACCACGCCGCTCAGCATGCAGGCACGCCAACCTCCTGCAATTAAGTGCCACATCTTCCAGCAATCACTTAATCCACTGTCCACAGAGCGAGGCTGAAAGCCATCCTTCCCTGCCAAGAACCCTAGGAACTCAAAAGTATGTGATGGTGAACATCTAGAAACTAGCACTTTTGACCGTGGTTACCCCCCTTGACCTGGCGGGTGTGCGAGTAGCCCTGCTCTGGGCTTTTCAGCATTGTCCTGCGCTGCAGCACTGTTGCAATCCCTGACTTCTTACGCTGTGGAAACTGAGGCAAACAAAGGCTGAGTAAGTAGACCAGTGCTACACAGCAAGCCTGTGGCAGAGCTGGGAACCAAACGCAGACTTTCTGACTCCCGGTCCTGGGCTTTAGCTACCCACTGAGCGCTGACGTGGGACGAAGTGAATCTCACCAGAGACATCAGATAACCACAGTTTAATTTGGTTTCTCTGTGCTCCGTACCCTGGGGAGATAGCAGACCTCTGGCCACGAAAGGCAAGTTATTGAGAGATTTACTGTTAATTCCTCCTTATGAGGTCCATCTTGTTATGTTTGGAGTTGCCATAGGTTTCTGTTTGTTTTGCCTGTTTTTTTGCGTGTGGGGCTTGTGTATTTTATTAAGCCCTTGGCTAGTATCTTGCACATGTTTAAGATTTTATAAGGGTTTCTTTCGAGGTTATTCATTATAGCTTTCAAAGGTGGCCTATTCTGCAGGCTTGCTATTGAATGCCAATCTTTGATAGACTGATGTCTCACACAGGGGAGAAGACCATTTCTCATACGCTCATAATTAGTGTTCCCAAAGGGTTCCCCAGCTGCTTTTCATAGCTCTACACTCACGTTGACCTTGGACTTTGAATGCTCCATGGCTTGTTGAAGTACAGTCATCAGAGAGAGAGACTGAGAGAGAAACCTCCTTTTATTTTCATCACTTAAAAAAGAAAAGTCATCCAAGAGATACCTTGCTAGTACCTCGTATTTTTAGATCTGCCACTGATCTGCTGGAGACCACAGGGAAGGGAGCTGACCGCTCTCTGCCTCATCTGGCTTTTTCCTCTGCCTTGTCTGCTGGTGCTGTGGGCAGTGGAAGGTTTTTGGTGACCTTAGTTATCGCTCTAAGACTTTTCATGTTCTTACCTTTTGGTAGTTATGTCCTTAAAAATTCTGTTTCAGACACACAGCAAATTAATTAGGTTGGGGAAAAGATTTGGAGTGTGTAGAGTATTCTATTAGAAAGAGAAAACAGCTGCTTTTTTAGTACAAGTATGTATTTTTTGATTCAATGTGTAATTTAACCTGAAATTTAGAAAGATTTTTTCTTTGATCTACTTCATATTAAACATGCAGCATGTGTTTGCTGGTTGATTTAAATTCTGGAGGAACTATTTCTATTATTTCACTCCATATACAGAAGCAAGAGCATCATTTCCATTAGTAGATTTCCTTCCTCTGGGAAATGCTGAATTTTATTCTAATTAATAAGATTTTTAAAATAAACCTTACTTAAAAGGATATGAAATGATAACATCCATGAAAAGGTTAATATTTTCTCTAAGCCCAAAGACAGATTTGCTTGCAGTCTTTTTGGGGATGTCCCTGTGTTTTTCACAAAAAAACGAGTTCTAAGAATGGGTGTCTGATAATTTTTCAGCTGCCTCCCCCTCGTGGTAAATCTGAAAAACCTCTTTGCATGGAAATACTGAAAAGCTGGGTAAAGCTCAGCACTTGCATTTCAACAGATTCTTTTTTTCTTTTTTTTTTTTTGGGGGGGGGAGCTTTAAAAAGCTGAACAAATGTGAATTAAGGCAAGAACATACCAGCTCCTTCCAGGAAGCAAAAGCCCAACTCAGCTTAAATAAAAGAGCACAGATACCTCAAAGAACTTGGTGTACCAGCTGCAACTGGCTTGAGGCTTTTTCTATCTCTCAGAACTATGCTCTTGCCCTTCCCTCTCCCCTCCCACTTCAGGCAGGCCGAAGGTTGCAGCAGAAACTTCTCTCTTCTTTTTCTGTGTGCCAAGTGCCCGGGAGGGAAGGCAGGGGCTCCCTCCCCAGCCCTGGGGCTCCTAGTCTTCCTCGTCTCTCTCCAGAGTTGTGGTTCTGCCGCTGTACATGGGCTCCAAATACTGATCCCTAGGCTTTGTGGTTTTTTCACACTGATATGAAGCTAAAATATTCACTACAGCTTGGAAGAGGAAAGATTTGGCAACGATGTTGACTAACGGTCAGTCCAAATGAGAGATGAGCATTTCCTCCACAAGCATCCCAAGGAAGAGAGATGCAAAGCCACATTCCACCAGGCAATGTGTAACCCAAAACATGGTGGTTTGCAATCAAACAAAGTAGGACTCTCTTCAGTGTCTGTATCATACAGTATGATACAGTACATCTGTATCATACACAGAGAGCAGCCTCTTCACGATGGAGCGAACAGTCACCATTCCTGAGACCATCATTTTCCCTGAGCTTGTTGTCCTTCTAGTCTGTAAAGGTCTTACGTGGTGCCTGAGATCCCTCCGGTTCTCTAAAAAGAAAGCGTACTCCTTCATTTCCTCTGCAACATGATCCTCTGAAGTGCCGGATGGACTTGAAAGGGAGGAGGAGGACAGCCTTTGTGGTTAAGGCTGTAGATGGTGACTTAAGAAAATGGGCTCATTTCCTGGTTTTACCACAAATTCTGTGTGGTGAGGAGGAAGCTGCTCATATATTCTGAGCTTTTAGTGCCTTGTGTGCTAACCAGAGAAAAGGGCCTCTACTTCCCTTCATCCTTTGTGTTTTTTCCATTTATCTGGAAAGTGTCTGGGATAAGAAACTTTCTTCTGCATTGTACATCTACACCAAGGAAACAAGGTCCCCGATGGGGCTGGGGCCTGCCATAATGCTAATAATAATTTGGATACATTTAAAAATCAGACAGCTATCCAGGCTTCTGTCCTCCCTCGCTGTTAATGTCCCCATAACCAGTGACAGTTGTCATAAGTGACATCAGTTGGCCTCATCCTTCCGGGTGCATCCCTGCTTTCAGGAGCAGGCCCACAGAAAGGTCATCATCATTGACAAGACAAAATGGCCTGTAGCCACCAGGTGTCCCCCTTCTCCATGGTTTGGAGGAGCACTGGGCCATCCCACGGAAACCCGTACGTTACTGTAAATTTGAAGTGAAATGCTGCTTGCAATTCTGGCCCCAAGCGATGGGCGCTTTCGTCTTCCCTCTAAGCAATGCAGTGGTGGCAAAGGCAGCCCTTGGCATGGCCCTTAGCATGGTCCCAGTATGAGAACAACAGAGTTTAATGTACAATCACAAACTCATATCCCACAGAGTGAGAACATTAGCTGCAGAGTGCTAAAGGGATGTACTTTCAAAATGTTGAAAGTCTGATTCTTTTCCCCAAAGAGGTGCATTTTGTTTCTTAAGCAGACAGCCTAACATGTTACAGTCTAAAGATACAGTTTTTGCTAAGTGGTGAGGGTACAACTTTTCAAGCATTTCAATGATTGTAGTTGCAGAGGATTTGATTCTGCCTCAACCTGTGCAAGAATTTCTGGGATGTGCTTCTTTTTGCACAAAAACCTAGTTTTCTATTGACGTGTAATTCTTTAATTAAAAACAGAGGGGGAAAAAGGCAAAACAACCCAAACTAGCAATCCTCCCACAGGGGCTAACGTGCTTACTTTTCTGTCCTGATTGTCAGAGCACACTAGTGCGTTATGTGCAGGCTCAAGTCTCTGTTTGGCCTAATGGATAGATTCTTTCTTTCTGAATTTCTCTGAATCAGGCAACATGAGGTGCTGAGCCTGGGTTTCTAATGAGCCAGACCCAGTGGTGCAGGAGAGCAAATCTCCCCGCTGTAACACATCTTTTCCTCTTTAGAATATCCTTTATTATATGATTTAAAATATCCTTTATCCTTTACCTTCAGCAAAATTAAATTTCATATGCTTCAAAAAGCTCTGATTAGCTCCAAGTGAATGTTTTTGCAACCACAATGGACATAACATGTACCCTGAGGGCTGCAAGACTCACGGAGAAAGGGAGAAGGCAGGACGCACGGGGTGCATGGGGTGCATGGGGAAGGCCTCTGACAATGGGATATGCATGTTTAATTTACCACTTGAGGGCAATGTAGAAGTGAATAATAAAGAGTGGGCCTTGAGAACTGGAATAAAAATAGTGTTTTGTGGAGGAAAGCATGGAAAAAATATGGAAGAGGGTGGAAAACAGACTCAGCACATGCTGATAGAATGAGAGGCTAAAGGAGAAGAGAGACAACCTAGGAGACCAGAGATACAGGTCTCCCTGTACGAACTGAAATGCAGCATTTTGGGGGCAATATTTTATTCTAACATTGAGAATAACAGCAACCAGGTTAACGTCCATGAACACTGAAACATTTTAGGTCAGTGGGGCACTTCTCTTCATTATTTTAATGTGACCATTTGTGTGTCCAGGGCAGATAAATCTAGTTCTTGGGATATAAATTAGTATTTTTTCCTGTTTGCTAATCTACGAATCATTCAAATAAATCAACTGATCAGCAATGGCTATTCCCTACTGTTTCTCTGAGTGGAGAGGCTTAGTGTGAGATTAATTTCATGTTATTCCAGCAAACTCACTGGCAGGCCTTCTTCTGGGCTCCCTCTACAGTTCATGGGGAGAACATGAGATTTTAAAGATGTGCTCAATCATAAAGAAACAGCTCTAACTTTACGCATTTATAGGAATAACAGTATTAACTGCAGGGATTTAAACAAATATAAAACATATTTACTAGATATTTGCAAATAAACTGTTCCTCTCACAGCTGCATGGTAGGTCTCTTGACTAATATTAGCATAGTGTCTCTGGTCATAGAACAGGTGTTCATACCTGTGTAATGCATAAACTGGGATTGGTAATGGGAAAATCAGAGCAGAATTTTCCCTCAGGTCACACTAAATTTTGTGCCTGCACTAGATAGCTCATATTACAAAATTTAGCATGGTAGACATAACTAGAATGGCTTTTTTCCAAAAGATATTTTTCCTGCTGAAATGCTACGGCATTGTAAGACATTGAGATTGCAATAGTTCTGATGTTAAAAATAGCAAGTAAAGATTTGAACACTGTAACACTTTTCTTTCATGAAGGTTGTAGTGCTCATAACAATGCAACTCCCTTCTCACAAAATGGGTTGAAGACATGGAGATCACGCAGGGCAGCACTAAGGAAGGTTATTGGGGGCATTTTGGCACTGGGTGTACTGAAGGGGAGACCATAGTTTACAGTGCTGGGGAAATATCTATAGACAAAAGGAGTTACTTGACTTAGAATGGAACTCATATGCCATAGTGCACATAGTCCTTTTTTCAAAGGAAGTGATGGACGAGTCACAAGAAGTGTCTCAACAAGAAGCTGGGTTTATGTCTCTTCGAAAATATCGGAAATCAAATCCTGCCTTTGGAGAAGAAAAAGCCACAAACTTAAGAGTAGTGAATGATCTTAATGTACAAGGGGTCGTGGGTTCATATCCCCGATAAACTCTTCAACTTGCCTGCAAAGGGGAAGCTACCTATTGAAGAGTTTCTCCTGGTGCCTGAGCTTTGCTTGTAAGATCCAATGGAAGAAAAACATGAGGAATTATGTGAAAATCCAAATAAAATGAAGGGAAAGCAGAGGGATAAAGGGGAAGCAATGCAACAATGATAAGCTAATGCACAAGTATAAATTATTTTGGGTGTGAAAGGAGTAGATGAACTGTTAAAATAAAGTGATTGAGTGAACCATTTTGCTTCTTAGAAAATCAGTGGTTGACTGCATTCCGCTCTAATTACACCTGGCTCAGGATTAGCTGGGTTTTATTCATCCAAAGACTGTTTAAATTTGTCCAGACAGTCAAATACTGCATTGCTTGGTAGTTGATGCGTCTCTTGCAAATCAAGGTAATTTGCAAGATGATCCTGAGAAATACTCGATAGCTTGCGTTATATTAGAAAACCATTGCACAAACCGGCCTGATTCTCGGGGGGCAGATAGAGATGTGGGGTGAAAGTAATTTTAAATAATCTTTCTTCCCTCTCTCCTAGATTCTAACCTGCTCCTTAAACCACTCCTCAGACACCTAGAGGAGTCCTGGCCTTGTGCTCTCCAGCACTCAGCATTTCCTAGCACATAAGGTTGCTGGGGTGCTAAACCAGGAAGAACTTTACAAACTCTCTACATTAGAGAGACATGGACCTGTTAGGGCGGGTCCAGAGGAGGGCCACAAAAATGATCAGAGGGATGGAACACCTCTCCTATGAGGAAAGGCTGAGAGAGTTGGGGTTGTTCAGCCTGGAGAAAAGGCGGTTTCGGGGAGACCTTATTGCAGCCTTTCAGTACTTACAGGAGGCTTATAAGAAAGATGGGGACAAACTTTTTAGCAGGGCCTGTTGTGACAGGACAAGATTTTAAACTGAAAGAAGGTAGATTTAGACTAGATAAAAGGAAGAAATTTTTTCCAATGAGGGTGGTGAAACACTGGAACACGTTGCCCAGAGAGGTGGTAGATGCCCCACCCCTGGGAACATTCAAGGTCAGGTTGGATGGAGCTCTGAGCAACCTGACCAAGTTGAAGATGTCCCTGCTCATTGCAGGGGGGTTGGAACTAGATGATCTTTAAAGGTCCCTTCCAACCCAAACTATTCTATGATTCGGAATTAATCAGTGCAAGTGCAGGGAGTGTGCATATATGCATGAACATGTGCCTGATGAGGGACAAGGCTAGTCTTGTTCCAGCTGTTTGAACAGCATAAAGCAGGCAGGGATGTGTTGATAACAATAGCAATGACCACAAAGAAATTGGCACAGTTAGTGCCAGATGAGGACCCAAGATCTATCTAACCTGAACTGAACCAGTATGGGGTTTAGCATCCATTTCAAGGGGCCTCATCCTTTCAAGGATGGCTTAAAAGTTACTAAAAAACTTCAGCTGTTAATGCTTGCTCACAGCTTTACTTTAGGCTTCATTGGCTAAAATAGGCCTTTAGATGTCTACATGTAGACACCAAATTTAGGAGACTTAGCCTAGAGCTGAATTCCACCCTGTGTGTATCTAGCTCAGGAATTGCCAAACTGGAGGTTGCTAGCTCCTCCGGAGAAGGAGGAGGCTAGGCCAAATATGCTGAGATTTGGCCCTCTGCCTGTTTTTCTCAAGAGAGGGCTGTTTCCTACCACATGGTTATAGAACGGCTGTGGCATAAGTGCTACTCTGGTATCTCTAACAGAGAGATACACACACCCCGCAAAGCTTGGGCCCACAGTCTAGGCAGTTGAATGTCTGCACAATTGTACTTATGACCTGTTTGTACAATCCTGCTACATACAGGATTTAACATATGTGAAACTGCCACCCTCAGGCTCCGTATTCCTTGGGGATATTGCCATACAATATCTAGCACAAGCAGGGTCACAGGCTGCTTTTATGAGGCAGAAATGCTGCAAGACACAATTTAATATTTCAGTAGTACTTCAGACCCAAACCCAAACTCCGGATCACCTAATTATTCTTCCCCATCACCACTATGTTTCAGGGCACACCGCATCCAAACCTAACTTTATTTACATCATCCTGTCTCCCAGGCTAACTTACTCTGAAAGAAACCTCCCTTCTGATGTGTGCCTCACAAATTATTCATCCTTTCCTGCACCAGGACACTGCATACCTGTTAGGGCAGCAATTAGGATGAGGTACACTAAGAACATCACAAGATAGGGTCTTTTGATTTTAGGAGTCTGCAGACCCTTTTTCTTCCCATTGCTTTTAGCTGTTAAAAGTTGGTAGTTTAAGAAAAACAACTTTAGGAAAAAAATATTTTGAATCACATAAAGTTTATTTACTTAGTAAAGTTATATTACAATATATACAGTTTCTATTTACATATACACCTTTCTAAGAAATGAAGCACCATATGATACAGTTAGTATTTTAGAGGAATTTACAGAATTTTTTTTTTGGCATCCAAATAGTTATATCTACAGACACACATCAGTTAGAACCAAGTTCTCCTAAGGCGCCGACTTCAGTGGGGTTTGGATTAGACTGCTAGTGAAGTTACCAAAGAGAAATTTAATTGCTGCCAACTATCAATCTGCTATGCTTCAGGATAAGAGACCTAAGCTACGTCATTTCAGAGTCTATGTGCAAACTTAATCCTCAGAGAAAGTCGGAGGTACAGATAGAAGGTATTTTATAAGACATAAGAATGCAACACTTTCGTCAGCAAGATTTTACTGTCATCAGAAACAGAGTTTCATTAGAATGGAAAAAGAACACTGCTTAAGTGTTTATCCACATTATGCTAAGTGAAGTTAAGAACCAGGAAGCTTATGTGATACAGTATCATGCATTCCCCAAGGAATCCATTTACTCTTAAAGAGCCCAGTCTTACAGCTACTGAAGCTCTTGGCATGATCCCCTTAAGTCAAGGAGAAAGACTAGCTGTTCGCCTTGTAATCTTTATGTCATCGTCAAGAAAAAAAGAAGGCTCTGTCCAAGGTACAAAATTTCCTTCAAGTGAGTAAAAGACATTTGGAGGGGGGAAATGTAAAATGAGGTATTTAATAAACTACAGGAAAAAAGAAAGCGCCTAGACTGTTTTGAAAAACATCTTAGATATTTTACATATGTAATTGTTACATTCACCTGATTGTGGGTCAAGTTTTGTATAAACTATTTATACCTTTTGCGCTACCTAATTTATGCTTTTCATATTTTGGCTTCACTAGACGTTGGATCTAACGGCTGGAAGAAAGCATTGTTACTCTGAGGACAGTTATTATGACAGACACAGGTGTTGATCAACATCATTGGCTTTCTTAGGACTTTGCCCTGAGGACAGCGGAACTCAACTTGAATCGTTTTGGTGTTGTGTGGGGTACAGCATCGCCCATCATTGCAGAGACCACAGTAACGAGGTTTGTATGTCTGCACACTGGTGCAGTTCTTGTATTCAAAGCGAACAGCTTCCAGGGACTTCTTTGTTCGGACACATTTCTTCCCTTTCTAAGAGAAATATGAAGAGACATTAGATACATCATTCCATAAGACAGAAAGCAGTTAAAAATTGACATGCAAGGATATAGGTCTATTCTGAAAACCTAAATTTGTTGTCTTTGCTCATTCAACAGCAATAAGACTCTGCAGCTACTTCAGTAGTTACTTACAGGCAAGATCTGACCTTTGACACCAGTGTGTTATTGGGCCAGTAATAAATGACAAATAATTAAAGCCCACTCTTGTCATCTGAGACAAGCCAAACCAAAATTCATTATGACACTATACTCTATTGGAAAACTTTTCAGGCTAATGTAGTTCCATCAGAGAATCAGGAAGCCAAATGAGTAAGTTACAGGACTAGATTCAGGGGAAAAAAAGAGGGTTAAAACAAACCTCAAAAATTATTGCCAATTCTTGTGACCCAAGGCAGAATCAGCTTTATCCATGTTATTCTTAACAGACGGTTGTCTAACTTGTCCTTGGAAGTTTTCAGTGACAGAGACTCCACGTCTGGCCCAGACAATCCTAACAGTTCACTATTCTTACTTCTTGGACGTTTTTCACTCATGTCTTAATTTTTACGCAGTATAAACTCACCATTTCTTGTTGTATCCCCCAGGGACTCAGAACAGGCTGCAATGTCTGAATACAGTTATGAGAATGCATCTCCATTCTCTTGCATTCAGAAAAAGTTCCGTTGAATCAATTCGTCCCTAGCAGAACAGGTTTTCTAGACCTTTGATCATTCTTGTTAGTCTCCCCGACTCTTCCCAAATGTTTCATATCCTTTTCAAAACACAGTATTTAAAACTGCACAGAGTATTCAGCAAAGGCCATAGCAATGCTTTCCAACACTCAGAATATTACATAAAGTGATGGTCCTTTTACCTAGCTACATGTTATTCTCCCTGACAGTAACACTTGTATAATGTGTAGAAGCAGCAAAAAAGTTAGCTCCCTCAAATACACATTTATTGCACCTGAAGTGTCAGTTGGATTTGCTTTTGGAAAAAGCATCATAAGGATTAAGGTAAGGTTTAATTTACCCAAGCAGATTTTGTAGGATTTCACGCACGCCTCTGCAGTTCCAGATGCTCAACAGACTAGAAATCTGATATATCCATCTGCATGATTGGAGCAGCTCTGAAGTATACATACAGGTAGTACAATTGCATTTGTGGAAGAAGTTAGAACTGCATGAGCTGTGAAAATTGTCTGCACATGCAATACATCTGATTTGTTTGGGATGGCTCAAATTATCATAGAATCATAGAATGGTTTGGGTTGGAAGGGACCTTTAAAGGTCATCTAGTCCAACCCCCCTGCCATGGGCAGGGACATCTTCAACTAGATCAGGTTGCTCAGAGCCCCATCCAACCTGACCTTGAATGTTCCCAGGGGTGGGGCATCTACCACCTCTCTGGGCAACCTGTGCCAGTGTTTCACCACCCTCATCATAAAAAATTTCTGCCTTATATCTAGTCTAAATCTACCCTCTTTTAGTTTCAAACCATTACCCCTTGTCCTATCACTACAGGCCCTACTAAAAAGTCTGTCTTTCTTATAAGTCCCCTTTACGTACTGAAAGGCCGCAATAAGGTTTCCCCGAAGCCTTCTCTTCTCCAGGCTGAATAACCCCAACTCTCTCAGCCTTTCCTCATAGGAGAGGTGTTCCATCCCTCTGATCATTTTCGTGGCCCTCCTCTGGACCCACTCCAACAGGTCCATGTTTTTCCTGTACTGAGGGCTCCAGAGTTGGACGCAGTACTCCAGATGGGGTCTCATGAAGGTGGAGTACACGGGCAGAATCACCTCCCTCGGCCTGCTGGAGGTGCAGCTCAAAGCTACTGAGCAAACATGGCAAATCTAACGCTTACCAAAAACGCTGGGCTTGCTGCACATATGCTAAAAGGTGTATTTACATACACTTGCATCTGGAGCATTCTAGACCACAATATTGCAACCTTGGAATTACAGCTGAAGAGACTCTGCTCCCCTGCCACTCTTTGCAGCATACCTTATCAGATGGCTCTTCATTATCACAAGGTCTTATCATGCAAAGCCGTGTCTGCTTCACCATCTCACACTGTTGATTTCTGTTGGTAACACGGGTGGAAAAGCCCATTCCACAGCTTTTGGAACAAGCACTCCATTCTGTTGTCTGCTCAATACAATTGGCACTTGAATCCGACACATCGATCCCCAGTGTGGCCTCTTGTCTGTAGGCTGGAGACAAAACCTCACAGAACTTTATTACAAGAAAAACTCATGTGAAAACCCAGTATCTAATTAAGCTCTACCACATCTGGGAAGAAACACATGAGACAAAAAAAAGGTCCAAAATCCATGCTTTTGACAGGATTTAGGAATTTTAAAAGCTGCCTTTTTAGGAGCCTTGGATGGCAACTTCCTACACCTAAAAATAACAGAAAGGTGCGTATCAGTGTAATCAGCAAAGCATTTAGATTCAGTTCACTCAAGTCCACAGCTGGAGAATTATTGCCAATTTTTTAACCAGTTTAGAATTCTACTTTAGTAACTCTTTGTTCCTCACTCTTTCCAATGGAAATACATCACGAATCTGTTCTGAAGCTACGTCATATAAATATTTATATTAGATATGATTTGAGAGAGGCTGAATGATTTATCTAAACTAATAAACAGCATGGAAGTAAAGTCCTTTATTCCTAGAGTCATAAAGTCACCCGATCCTGTCAATTATTGATAGATTATAGCCAGGATGATGGTGGGGAGGGAAGAAGGAAGTAATTTCCAGGTGTTATCACAGCTACTCAAAGACATAGCCAACTCTGATCATCATCCTGCCCTCATGGAAGTGTTAAGCTGTATTATGCAAATATTGCTAACTGTATAGTTTGGTTCAGCGGTTATCACAGGAGTAAACAGAGTGAGGCAACACAACTGAGCCGTCAGTCACAGTTCTTGCTGTTAAGCTCCTCTACAACAGCAAACAGCATTTTTGCCTTTTGCATGGTAAAGCTCCGGAAAAGGTGGCCTCCCAAGAGGGATGGTCGTTGCTGGAAAGAATGCAGATAATCCACCTGTAGGCATTTTACGGATTAGCCTGTCACTGTCAGACAAATCAAAGAAAAGGAAAGATAGTAGAAAGGTGCAAGCTTTTTATTTATACCTTATGTGCCTTACAACTGACACTTCATAGCACTCTGAAAAGCTATTAGAGCTTTTCTTCCTGGATCTTTCCTTACTTGTTTATCAAATGGATTAGGTGAGTTTCAGCATAACTAACTGCTTAAGACCACAAAGAGCAGTGACTGGAAGAGAATGCAGTGCCCTCAACCCTCAGTAAAACTAGCTTATTATTCATGTTGAACTAATAGTCTAATTAAAGGGGATGGAGACATAATTCAGTAAGAAAACAGGGGGAGAATATTATGTAGCTCTTTTCAATTACAAAAGCATTTTATGAGTTCTGCGTTTTGGAATGGGATGTTTTTTTTCAGATCCACTCACTGTGTTTATAACCACTGCTTCTCCAAGTACTTTGTAATGCTTTTAATGCCAACAATAATGATGAGAGCTCTAGCACAGACAGGCAGGAATTGGTTGGCATTTTAGCTACCATGCTGACCACTTGTAATAGCTGGGGAATTTAGAGGAAAAAAAAGTCTTTTGTAGACTAAGCTGTAGGATAGTATTTATGATGTAACATATTCTTGCAGAGCAACTAGCAAGACTGCAGCTTTGATTTGGCGGGGCAAGGGAGAATGTTTGGAGGTTTATGAGCTTACCCCTGTTTTATTCCACTCACAGAACTATCCTGTACCAGATGAACAGCAATTTCAGAACTGGTAACTAACTAAAGTTAACTACCTTTTAAAACTGCTATGCACATTCATCCTCTGAATATCTTTTCTTTTACCTACCGAGCTCTGCCTTTATTCATAACCACTAGTATACTTACTAGTGACTCTAGATGAGAAAAAAGATCAGAAAAAACCAACCGCACAAAGCAATGTGTCTTAGATTTGGCAACCCCATGGATATTTCCAGTATGATATCACCTCCTCCTCACAATGACTGTGATAGATAGTTTTAGTTTCCTCACCAGCCATAGCAAAACCTCCCAAAATCACTTCATCTTTAGGGTCACAGATCCACTTCTCACAGCACTCTCCAGGGACTTCGATTTTTCTGGGGAAAGGACAGTCGGGGCCGGGGAGCAGCAGGTCCAGGTTACAGCGGGGCAGACAGCCGATCTGTCCGTCTCGGCAGGTGCACTGGTACTTGCAGCTGGGCTGGAACGTCTCTCCGTTGCGATAAATCATCCCATCAAACACGCAGTTGTCTCCCTCCAGCACTGGTGAGAAAAGTGAATGCATTTCACTGAGACAGAGGGAGTCGGCACCTCCCGGCGCCTCCCACAGCACTGCGGCGGCCGTCCCTCCCAGCCCCAGAGCACCGCTCCCGCAGCGGCGGAAAGCCGTCGGCCCGCCGCGGCGCAGGCAGTCCT
This sequence comes from Calonectris borealis, assembly GCF_964195595.1. Classification (NCBI taxonomy): domain Eukaryota; kingdom Metazoa; phylum Chordata; class Aves; order Procellariiformes; family Procellariidae; genus Calonectris; species Calonectris borealis. The sequence goes on from NC_134313.1 coordinate 15,484,701, forward strand.
GAGGAAGAGCCGCTCCGTCTGAGGGAAGGCGGGAGAAGAGCGGGACAGCGACACCCCTCCGCCGACAGCGCGGCGGGCCCCGGCCCGGGGAGGGCCTCCCCACCGCCCCGGGGAGGGCTGCCGCAGGCGGGGGACGCCGAGCCGGCCTCCCAGCCCCGGCGACCCCGGCCCGGCCGCCCGCCGCCACCTACCCATGCATATGCCGGCGGCCCCGCCGCCATCCTCGGGGCCGCGGTCGCAGTAGAGGCCGCTGCTCTCGTCGCAGGGCAGCAGCGGGGAGCAGCTCTCGCCGCGCTGCCGGGCGCACACCAGGCAGCAGGAGCAGCCGTCCAGCACGGCGGGCACCCCCGGGGCGCAGCGCGGCGGCTCGGCCGGGCAGCGCCCGCCGCAGGGCCGGGGACACGCCGGCTCCCGGCCGCTCACCTGCGGGGACAAAGCGGCCCCGAGGGCCAGGTCACGGGGCCGGCCCGGCGGCCGGCTCCCCCCACCCGCCGGCCCCGCCGGGCGCCCCGCACTTGCCTCGAACAGCCGGAGGAGGAGGAGGAGGAGGAGGAGCAGCAGGGCGGGCCGGCCCTGCCCGCCGCCCGTCACCATGGTCCCGGCCGCTGCCTCCCCGCCGCGGCGCTCGGCTCTGGCGGCAGAGCCATTGCAGCCGCTTATATAGAGGCCGTTGGGGACCCCCCCCTCCAACACCACCCCCCCTCAGAGGGCAGCGCGGGCCGGAGGCGGGGAGCTGGAGCCGGGCCGGGCGCTCCGCTTTCCCCGCTCCTCCCGCCACCTGCGCCGGCGGCGCCGAGCCGCTGCCCCAGTCCCGCCGGGCCCGCACCACCCTGCCCAGCCCGGCTCCGGGCGGCACAGGCGGGAGCCCTCTCCCCGGGGGCGTTACATGGAGAGGGGACCGGAGCCCCGGGCGCAGAGCCGGCCCCTTCCCGGGGGTCGAGCCGGCCGAGCGCCTGAGGCGAGGGGCTCCCCGGGCGGGGGCTGCCGCCCGCAGCCCGGCCCTACGGCCCCCCTAAACCACCCTGTTTGCCTGCGGCATCTCCCAGACGAGCTATGCTGACGGTTATAAATTGTAGGGAAGCACGATGCTGCCTCTCTGCTGTTGAGGGGCTATGCCATGGTCTGTGGCACGGCCAACGTGGTTGGGCAGCACTTGGTGTTCGAGACTGGCCACCCCAAACACAAGCAGCTCTTGGGGCTGCACTGCTTCTGGCCCTTGCCTGAGGCTTCTTGAGCTTTGCGGGCATTACGGAGGCGCGAATGGGCCCCATGAAGGTAAGGGGCTGTGTGGTGATGTGTGCTCCCCAGCAAACTCTTCAGTTTCAAGTCACGGGCACTGTTCGTTACCAGAGGGGTGCGAGTGTATCGGCTGGTAGGAAACGGGAGTTGTACAGGGAGCTCTTTGAGGTCTGTGCACCATGAAACTCCTGTGATGAGCTGAAAAGGTAACAGACTCCCCAGTGCTCGCATGGCGTGTGCAGCCATGGGAGGTGCAGAGCCAACATGTCAGGCCTCAGGAATGCTTTGGAGAAGTAACTCCAGTGCTCTGTGCTGTGCAGTTATTTTAGCGTGTGCAGGACGGATTTAGGCCAAGCGTAAGGGAGACTAAATCTGTTAACGGGTTTTACTTGTCAGGAATTGCCTTCTGCCCAAGGCAGGCCTTCTTGGGTCTTGCTAGGATACAGATATTCTCGATGCCCGGTTGTCTGGGGCAGATAATATGCGCTGGATTCTGTTGTGGCTTGTTAAAGAGAAAATATTTGAAAAATAAACAAAAGTTGTAGACAGACTAGTGAAAACAAGATGCCTTTTAAGCTTAAGACATGACACAAGTGGTGCTTATGAATTTACAAGGCTGCTGTAGCTCTCAGCCAAAGAAATACTCAGCACAAAACCAGAAATCACCAGATACAAGTTTTGTTTTGGATAAAAGTCACCATTCCTTTCTCGATGCTGAGTGGCAACAGCAGGGTTTCTGGAGAAGCCTGTCATTCTGGGCAAAGCAGACTTCACCGGCGCAGAAACATGTAATCTCCAGTCACATATTGGCCCTTCGTTTTCTCATTCACAAACAGCAGGGCCAGCCAAGGGGAACATTGGGTTGTTCAAACCTTATTAGCAGCTTGGCCATGGGTTTGAGATTATTTCAGTCATCCACTGCCTTAGGTGTCACCTTCCTTATCTCCTTTTTCTTTTTTTTTTTCCTTTGCTTCTTTGCCTCTTGCCTCTGATTTAGGCAGTCAGCACAAAGCCACTTTTTACAGTACCTTGCTTATGAACAGAATGACCTATGATCTTGACCAAGTGTTAAGATTTGCTAAAGAGAAGCAAGGCTGATCCTGTAGTTTTCCCAGAAGCAGGACTGTAAGTCAGAGGGGCACATACAGGATCTGTTTTTGCCTGTCCCTCCATATATGAATCTGATGAGGTTTTCAGTGCCAATAATCATTCACAGCCACTGAAAGTTGCTTTCCCTCTCAGTGAGGTTACTTTACACCACTCTTAAATATCTTCTGGTCTATAAAAAAGGTTTCACCACATAAAACTGCAGAGAGAATCAAAGAAATGAAAAGAATATTTACCAGCATACTTAATTTGGGAAAAATAACCATTTTACATGCATTTAATAAATTTATTAAGTCCCTGTTTGTTTATAAAATACCGGTTATGAAAATAAGGTGATGCTGCAGTTTAGTACGATAGGGCCAAATACCTTTTCCGGGACATTTCAGTCCCTCCAAAGCATGCATAATTTGGAATCCATTGGAACTACCAGTTCTAGGATGCTGCTTCATCTTCCAGACAGTGACTCTTTTTGTCTGCACTTGTTTTACAACTTTTTTAAGGGTGACATACTTTTCTTATCATATGAAAGTATCCTTTGTTACTCCTCACAGAGTAAAATAATGATCAGGTGGAGGGAATCATAGAATCATAGAATCATTAAGGTTGGAAAAGACCTCTAAGATCATCGTGTCCAACCGTCAACCCAACACCACCATGCCCGCTACACCATGTCCCTAAGTGCCTCATCTACACGTCTTTTAAATACTTCCAGGGATGGTGACTCAACCACTTCCCTGGGCAGCCTGTTCCAAGGCCTGACCACTCTTTCAATGAAGAAATTTCTCCTAATGTCCAGTCTAAACCTCCCTTGGCGCAACTTGAGGCCATTTCCTCTCGTCCTATTGCTAGGGAGAGAGGGAGAAGAGACCAACACCCACCTCGCTACAACCTCCCTTCAGGTAGTTGTAGAGCGTGATGAGGTCTCCCCTCAGCCTCCTCTTCTCCAGACTAAACAGTCCCAGTTCCCTCAGCCACTCCTCATAAGACTTGTGCTCCAGGCCCTTCACCAGCTTCGTTGCCCTCCTCTGGACACGCTCCAGCACCTCCATGTCCTTCTTGTAGTGAGGGGCCCAAAACTGAACACAGGGTTCGAGGTGCGGCCTCACCAGTGCCGAGTACAGGGGCACGATCACCTCCCTACTCCTGCTGGCCACACTAGTTCTGATACAGGCCAGGATGCCATTGGCCTTCTTGGCCACCTGGGCACACTGCCGGCTCATGTTCAGCAGGCTGTCAACCAGCACCCCCAGGTCCTTTTCCTCCGGGCAGCTTTCCAGCCACTCTTCCCCAAGCCTGTAGCGTTGCCTGGGGTTGTTGTGGCCGAAGTGCAGGACCCGGCACTTGGCCTTGTTGAACCTCATACAATTGGCCTCGGCCCCTGGATCCAGCCTGTCCAGGTCCCTCTGCAGAGCCTTCCCACCCTCGAGCAGATCAACACTCCCACCCAACTTGGTGTCATCTGCAAAATTACTGAGGGAGCACTCGATCCCCTCGTCCAGATCGTTGATAAAGATATTGAACAGGACCGGCCCCAGGACTGAGCCCTGGGGAACACCGCTCGTGACCGGCCACCAACTGGATTTAACTCCGTTCACCACAACTCTTCGGGCTCGGCTGTCCAGCCAGTTTTCTACCCAGCGAAGAGTGTACCTGTCTAGGCCGTGAGCCGCCAGCTTCTCTAGGAGAATGCTGTGGGAGACAGTGTCAAAGGTTTTACTGAAGTCCAGGTAGACCACATCCACAGCCTTTCCCTCATCCACCAGGCGAGTCACCTGGTCATAGAAGGAGATCAGGTTGGTCAAGCAGGACCTGCCTTCCATGAACTCGTGCTGGCTGGGCCTGATCCCCTGGTTGTCCCGGACATGGCTTGTGAGCGCCCTCACAACGAACCGCTCCATAATCTTCCCTGGCACCGAGGTCAGGCTGACCGGCCTGTAGTTCCCCGGATCCTCCTTCTGGCCCTTCTTGTAGATGGACGTCACATTGGCAAGCCTCCAGTCGTCCGGGACCTCCCCTGTTAACCAGGACTGCTGGTAAATGATGGAGAGTGGCTTGGCAAGCTCCTCCACCAGCTCCCTCAATACCCTCGGGTGGATCCCATCCGGCTCCATAGACTTGTGAGCGTCCAGGTGGCATAGCAGGTTGTTAACTGCTTCCTCTTGGATTATGGGTGGTTTATCCTGCTCGCCGTCCCTGTCTTCCAGCTCAGGGGGCTGAGTACCCTGAGGATAACTGCTGTGAGTATTAAAGACTGAGGCAAAGAAGGCATTGAGTACCTCAGCCTTATCCTCGTCCTCGGTGGCAATGTTCCCCCCCCGCATCCAATAGAGGATGGAGATTCTTCTTGGCTCTCCTTTTGTCATTAATATACTCGTGAAAGCATTTTTTGTTGTCTCTCACGACAGTGGCCAGGTTGCGTTCTAGCTGGGCTTTTGCCTTTCTAATTTCCTCTCTGCACGACCTAACGAGATCCCTGTACTCTTCTTGAGTTGCAGGTGATAAACTCTCCTTTTTTTCCTGAGTCCCAGCCAGAGCTCCCCATTCAGCCAGGCCGGTTGTCTTCCCCGCCCGTTCTTCTTATGGCACATGGGGACAGCCCGCTCCTGCGCCTTTAAGACTTCCTTCTTGAAGAACGTCCAGCCTTCCTGGACCCCTTTGCCCTTCAGGACTGCCTCCCAAGGGACCCTCTCGACCAGTGCCCTGAGCAGGCCAAAGTCCGCTCTCTGGAAGTCCATGGTAGCGGTTTTGCTGGCCCCCCTCTTTACTTCACTAAGTATTGAGAATTCTATCATTTCATGGTCGCTAAGCCCAAGCCGGCCTCCGACCACCACATCTCCCACCAGCCCTTCTCTGTTCGTGAACAGCAGGTCAAGCGAGGCACCTCCCCTGGTGGGCTCGCTTACCAGCTGCGTCAGGAAGTTATCCTCCACACACTCCAGGAACCTCCTCGACTGTTTCCTCTCTGCCGTGTGGTATTTCCAGCAGACGTCTGGAAAGTTGAAGTCCCCCACAAGAACAAGGGCTAGCGACTGTGAGGCTTCTGCCAGCCTCTTGTAGAATATTTCGTCTGCCCCCTCGACCTGGCTAGGTGGTCTATAACAGACTCCCAGCAGGATATCTGCCTTGTTGGCCTTCCCCCTCATCCTCACCCACAAGCACTCGACCTCGTCATCACTACCATCGAGCTCTAGACAGTCGAAGCATTCCCTAACATACAGGGCTACTCCACCGCCTCTCCTTCCTCGCCTGTCCCTTCTGAAGAGCTTATAGCCGTCCATTGCAGCACTCCAATCGTGAGAGTCATCCCACCATGTTTCCGTGATGGCGACTAAGTCATAGCTACCCCGCTGCACAATGGCTTCCAGCTCCTCCTGTTTGCCGCCCATGCTGCGTGCATTGGTATAGATGCACTTGAGCTGGGCTGCCGATTTCTCCCCTGACACTGGCCTGCTGCCCCTAGGCTCTTCTCTAGTGAGCCTGGTTTTATCCCCTTCCCCCTTCGAACTTAGTTTAAAGCCCTCTTGATGAGCCCCGCCAACTCACACGCGAGAATCCTTTTCCCCCTGTGAGACAGCTGAACTCCGTCCGTCGCCAGCAGGCCCGGTGCCGTGTGAACCTCCCCGTGGTCAAAGAAGCCAAAATTCTGCCGATGGCACCGGCCCCTAAGCCACGTGTTGATCCGATGAGTTTTCCTGTTCCCTTCAGTATTCCTCCCCGCTACTAAAGGGATCGAGGAAAACACCACCTGTGCTGCCGATCCTCCCACCAGTCGCCCCAGTGCCCTGAAGTCCCTTTTGATCCCTTCGGGACTTCTCTCTGCAACCTCCTCACTGCCAGCCTGTATAACCAGTAGCGGGCAGTAATCGGAGGCCTGCACGAGACTAGGGAGCTTCCTAGTAATGTCCTTCACCCAGGGAGGCAGCAGACTTCCCTGTGGGATGGGTCTGGCCAGCAAATTGGGCCCTCCGTCCCCCTCAGAAGGGAATCACCAATGACAATTACCCTCCTTTTTTTCTTAGCGGAGGCAGTCGTAATGCGTGGGGCTGACTGCCTCGCCCTGGGCAACCCCCTGGATGGGCCTTCATCTGCGTCCTCGTTTCTCTGGCCCTCAAGATCCAGAGCGCCGTATCTGTTCTGTAAGGGCAACTGGGAAGGTTGAGGTGAGGGAGGCCGGGCGGGGGTTCGCCTGGCGCCCCGAGCAGGGACCTGTGTCCATTCCCCCCTGTCGCCTGGGTTTCTTTCTGGCTCTGGGTTTCTTTCTGGCTCAGCTGGCAATGAATACAATTTTTTCATGATATAAAATTAGTAGGTACAAATAAATATTTTAGTTTCTCTGGGTTTGCTTTTTTTAAAGAACTGTATTTAAGTGAGTTAATATTTGGGTCACCAACTTGGCTCTAGCTGTTGCAAAGAGAATCCCTCCTAATATGTAAAGAAATTAACCTCTGCTTTTCACTCTGCAGGAAGACACAGTTGGAGAACAGTGTCGAGGGGTGTGAGTTCAGGAACAGCATCCAGCAGCAGAGTCCCAGGATTAAGAATATACTTAAGAGCTTTCCTGCGGTTGGGTCGCAGGCAAGGAAAGTGTTGCATGGTACCATTAAGAGGAAAACAGGTCAGTAATCTGTAATTTCTGACCATTAGTGACATAACCTTTATAGGTATATAAAAAGCTAACTAGGGGCTGCGGAAGAGAATAAACACTGAAGTGTTCTCTAATCTTAGATTTGAAATTCAGCTTCTAAATGCTGTGAATGCTTAAGGAAGCCAGGTAATGTGTCTCATGGTGCACTTAAGCATTGTCAAGACACAAACTGCTTTACAGATATCTTTTCTTTTTAGAAGGAATGCAGCTTTGTACTTACTGCAGAGAGCATATACCCAAAGTCAGCAGCAGCTGGTATGAGCTCTTGTATGGGCCAGTAACAGGTTTTGCAATCAAACATTTCTCACGCTGGATTTCCATAAGTCTGCCTGGGGCTAAATCTCTGGCATGGTTGTTTGGACATGATCTTTATTCAGATCTTTACCTCCATAGAGCTAATAACCCTAAATGTGTCAATTTTACCCATCCTGTTTACTTCCACACCACCAGATGGGTTATGTATTACCACCGAAACGCCAAAGGAAGCTCTATCTAAAAGACTGGAAGCAGAGGTTACAAATAAAACTGGCTTAACTCTTAGAGAGTTTCTAGTTGTTGATCCTTTTCCTATCCAAGGGTGTCTAGGTATGTATCAAGCATTACAAAAATTCAAGCATTCATGGTAACATCTTTCTGTTTAAAGCCAGTCTCCTGTCCAGCCTCCTGTGAAGGCCACTGCTTCACAACAAGCAGCCCCACAGAATTCTCTTCCATTCTTTGTGTATGACAAGTGATGCAATTTTTAGAAAGTAAAATTGTCATAAATATCATATCCTTCTCTTGCTCTTTCTCCTCTTTTGTCTTATGATTTTTTACTGATACAAGTGTAAGGTGGATGATTCATCCCTTGCCCTGCACTGTCTCATAAATTTACATCCTCTCTGGTAGTCTACCTCACAAATCACGATATTTTTCTTGAAAATATTGTCATTTTGAATTTTTAGCTAGCCCTTCTGAGCATAGATGACAGCTGCAAATTTCTGGCATCTTTTGGGGCTGTTAATGTTGCACATGACCTAAATATGGAACAAACAAAAATTCTATAAACACCCCAGTAAATTCATAATATCAATGATATTATCAGCTTTCCATACACATTGATATATCAATAGCAAGCCATCAGACTTGGTAACAAACTGCATTGGTTCCTCCCTCAACATACGGTAGCAGCGTAAGTTCTTCAGTCACAGATGAAATGGCTATGACTAAAACAGTCCTATTTGTCTGAGCTGGTAGAGATGCTGGAAGATTTGTGAGGTATGAATCATGTTGCTCACTTGGATGACTGGGTACCTAAACTAATATTTAGGGTCATCCTCATGGTCATTCTCATCTAGCCTGAGCCATTCAAATCAACCCTCCTTGATTACAGCATGCTTTGAGGTATGTACCACAGTCATTGTGGTCCAGAAGAGATCTGTCCAAGATTCAAGTGGACTCTCCTATATTTGTCTCTGCTTATATGACTAGTCTATAAGTACTGTGGAGTTTTCAAGTTGCTGTTTAACTTCATGAGATTTTAGCCTTCTGACTCCTTGATTTCCATACATGCTACAAGAGCTAATCCAGACACGAACATTTAACTGGGCTTTTGAGTTCATCCTCAACACTTAGGGCTTTAATATTGATGAATTAATCTTGAAAATGGTACCTGAACTACAAATATGAGACTCAGATGCTGGCAACATTACTTCTGATGTCAGTGTTAATGAACTGTTTTATTTCTCATCGAGCTATTGAGAATAGATGAGAAGATTGTTTCCTATGAAGATCTATGCAAATTCGTGAATGGTCCTGGCAGCTTTGGATCAAGACTCAGTGTTTCCTATTCATAGTAGGACGCCTATTCCCATGAGGCAGCAGAACTGTGTTCATAGAAGAGGCTCTATATTTTGATACGTATAACCTTTTCAGCAGGATCAAGTGGATAGCATCAATACCCAGAAGATACCCTGAGTACCCCACTAGAAAGATTCTGAGAAGGAAAATGGTCCTGAACCAAAAAAGACTGCTTGAAAATTATCAGAGGAGCAGCAGTAGTCCACCATGGGTAAGACAACCTGTTTTTGAAAAGATCTGTTCACGCCGAGACAGTTTAGTGGTAATCCTGTTGCATATACCATGCTAGGGATGATGAAGATATTGCTGGCCATTAGAGATCAATATGGTCATGTATGCTCTTGCTGAGTAAACCAGGCCAGTGAATTTTCCCCACTAGTGCATCCACTGTACCCAATGACTTCTCTCTTCAAAAGGCATTCTCTTCAGCTGAAAGATGGATATTCCAGGAAAGGAGCTGGTTTGTTCAATGGTTAACACTGTTAACACTGGTTAACACCTATTTTAAGTCGGATTTAAGGTGTAATTATTTTTAACGGCACTATTATCAGAATCAATCCCCCAGACTTAATTATGGTTGTTTTTTTGAGTTGAGATTAAAAATGAATTACCCTTTTGCCTATAGAAAAATTCTACTACTTTTTATTTTGTACAGTGTTTCGTGTGGTGTTTTACAATTCCGTTGATACCATCAGTTTTGCAATACTTAAGAGTTGTGCAAGTGACAGTGATTTGGATTTTATTTTTTTTGAGATATGCCTCCTGTGTCATCCAAAAAAGAACAGTTTTGGCAAATCAGAAATTTGAAAAAATGTCTTGGAAGCGAAATAGTTTAGAGGGTTTTTTAAAAAAAATATTTTTATATACAATTGAAGAAAACTTTGGAATGAAATAAAATTTTGTTTAAAATTGAAACATCATTTAGAAAATGTCAAAATGAATTATGTGGGGATGGGGACTTGCTTTTGACTCACACAATTCTATGCGCTCAAAAGAAATTCACAGAATGTTCCAGTTTGTTCCAATCTGCATGTTCCACCAAAAAAGTTCCATCAGTTTCTTTCCTCCAGACCTATTTCAGCTGTAGAGCCTGCAGGGAATACTTATAGCATAAGTCACCAGGTGAAGTTGCTAGATATGGCTATGTTATTTTGGGGAACATAAGAGGAATTTTAAGTTTCTAAGAAAGCTTCTGTTATTATTTGCTCATTTATAGTTGGTTCTAATGTCTAAAAAGCTATGGTGAGCAGCAAGAACATCTGCTCAGAAGAACACAGGTGGAAGTGTTTGCGGTGATTTCGTGTGGGCTGAGATTTTTAGAAGAGAGCTAAAAAGCACAAACCTGGTATCCATACTGGTACAAATAGTACAAATAGTAGGGTAGGAATGGCTCATGTCCACGCTGCTTAGGGTTGTAATTCTTTAGATACTCTTTGTACACACTAACTATCTTTTAATTTTTCATCCCCTGGGATTCTCTCTACCCTTATGGCCATAAAACATAACTATTATTTTGGTGAGGGCGGGATGACTGAACAAAGTGTCTGAAGTAAGTTGGGTCCATTTTACTACATGAGATGATAATGGATAAACAGAATTGGGGAAATTTTCCTTTATTCTGCACTCGTTTTGGTGCAGAGAGCCAATAAGATCCTTGAGGAACGTATCACCTAATTTCTATTTCAAGAGCTTCAGTAAGAGGTACATGAACAGGTCATGTGGAACATATGGGGGCTTTGTCGCTCTTCCATGCATGAAACAGCTATTACATGGTTGCCTCTCAGATTGCTTTTGAGAATAAGAATATCTCCATAAGTAAGGGCTGGAAGAAGAGGCTGGCAATTTGAAGAACCTAATGGTGGTAAAAATGGGTGTTCTGCAATCAGAAAGTTAGTTAAACAGAGTGGGGTTTCCCCATCTTTTTTTCCTCTCTAAAGAATAGCTGCTCTTCAGGGCATGTCTGAGAGAAAGGGGTATAGCTAATGAGATCCTAATTCAACTAATTGACAGTTCCTGACATTTCCAAGTAAGTGTTATTACCAACTGGCATGATTTAGGGCTGTCCTTTTTGCCTGTTTCCTATATCCTCATTGGTCTCTGCCAAGTGCTGAATAATCTGGACATAAGTAATGAAAACATATTTTATAGTTTGCATTTCATTTTCCAATATGCTTTTGTCATATTCTTTTGTGGCCATAACTGAAAAAGAAAAAGCTTGGGAGAATAAACAAAAACTTACAATGTGTCCTCGGAACGAGCAGTTCCAGAGGTTTTGAATTGGGAAAGCTCTGAATTAGAAACTGTAAACTACTGGGAGTGCAAGGCAAGGAAAACAAATGAAGTACAATTACATTGGACCCTCTTAGCTTGAGCACTTTTTATAATCTCTGTTGTTGCTTTGTGCTACAGGTGTAGAGGCAGTCTCAGAAGTAATTCTTACCATTTAAGGTTTTTAAGGTTAAAACTGGCATTTGCTCATAGAGCAAATGACTAGCCAGTGAAGACAGAGATGTACAAGAATAATATGTTCCCTACAGAGGAATATCCTATAACAAGCTGTCTGACCCATTGTGTAGCAGCTGCACTCTGTGAGGGGTTTTAAGAGTGCATCACAGCCATCCTGTCTCAGAGTGAGAAGGGCAGGAACATTAAGTACACATAAAGAGGGTTGTATCAGGCACATACCTGGCATGAGGTGTTCCTTTCTTCTAGCTGGAATAATCTTGAAGACAGTACATTTCAGTTCAGATATGAGCATCTATCATTAATCTCATATCATTTATCAAATACATCTGCATTTTCTTCATCATCTGTTCTGCGTTCCTGCATTGTCTGTGAGTAACACATTTTGGGCTGGCAAGCTGGATGGCCTTCCAGGGAACCGTTCCCAGCCATAGTTCCTGGACTAATTGTCTGATCTTCCCAAAATCTCCTTGCTGTTTCCGTAACTTAGGGCTTAAAAATACTCATAAGGAAATACTGAAATTTTGGTCTTGTTGAGATAGCCAAGCCTTTACTGCTGGCACTCCAAACAGATTTTTTCTCCTTTAGACAGCCATATGATATCAGCATAGCATACCATCTAACTGCATGTACTGATTCTTGCCAAAGGAAACATGCTAAATTGAGTTTCACCCACCCAGAGGAGTCACAGAGTCCGAGCACTTTATCAGCCATCCAACAAAGAAATCGAAGATATGAGAGATGGAAGAAACGATTGGTCATCTAATCTTTTTTTCTGTTTTTGCTGGTCTGGTTGCCAGGGAGATACTGTATTAAAAGGAGTGGTCCACATATTCACTTCACTTATAAGCTGCCTCATTGTAAAAACAGCATTTAAAAATGAAGTTTAAAAATACTTGTGGATTGAAAATGTTATTGTGTCATTGTTTAGCCAAGCTCAAATAATTTAATGCTTTCAATATTCCTTGTAAATGATCTGTTCAGGCTTTTTTCTGTGTTGCTCTAAATTCTATCCAGGTTTTCCTACTGAAATCCATAGAGCAGAAAAAGTCTTTTCAGACCAACATGCCATTTTTTCTAAATCAAAGTCAGGGGCTTGTTTATAGAGAGTACTTTAACACAGTTCATTCCCTTTTCCCATTTTCCTTTCTTTGGTCCCTCTAAAAGCTTCCAGGACAGACTCCCTCTGTCTTCCCTTTTGTGGAAATGGAATATGAATTCAAATAACTTTTTTTTTCCACATGCTTTTTCCTTAGGACACATGTGCTTGCTGATACATATGTTTTTAAATTTGAAATAAACCCAGTGCAAATATTCACCAAGTTTAGCACGACATTCACTGGCTCTGTAAATGTTCCCAAATTCGAGGAATGGACAGAAGATCCAGAAGTCTATGGGTAAAATTTGGGATTATTTTTTAGTCTTCTCTTCAAAGAAGAGATTTGGTAGGGATGCAGGAGGTCCTAGAAGAGAAGCAGTCCTGCCCCATAGGAAAGAGAAGCTCCATTCCTGGGCAGGGCTCAGTCTCATAGTATGTACCATACACCTCTACGGCTTCTGCAGCTGGGGAGCAGAAAAATTTCAACCCAGCTGGTTATTTTGTAAGTTCAGTTCTAGAGGTGGTGTGACAAGAAGCTCCAGGGCAGTGTTTCTAACTTCAGACTGTTGCTTCTGCCAAAGCTGAAGAGAGTACTGGAGAGAATTTACCAAGGTGAAAGGACTGCACATGTGGTAGCCACCTGATCTGGCACATAATGCTGGGTCTTGTGAGAATTTAGCAACTTCTTCTAGCCTTGAAAGAAACCGGTATCCTAACAGACTAAGTGCTAGACACACAAAGCTAACTGTTGTGGAATACTACAACCTCAACATTTTTGCAGAGGTGCATGGAGTAAGATATAACACTTCTGAAATCAAACATCATCCCATTTGCTTAATGAGTTTGTTAACAGGTATAAATAAAAGCAGATGTTAAGCAAATGTGAATATGAAGTTTTCTAGATTATTAATGCAGATAGAGGCAAATTTTGTGATGTGCTGGAAGTATTACCAGCCATTATCTTCTGAGAGTCCACACAGCTGAGGAAGTAGATTGAAAAGTATTCCTGATATTGTAGAAAATGACGTCCATTGATTTTCATTACTGACACATTGCCTCCTGTTTCACGATTTTTGAACATTTGTGTAAAGTATTGACAAGAAAATTTACAGAAAGCTGGAGCACCCTGCATTAGTATTCATATACATTTGAATTCATGGGCATTTGCACTATAATCATATCTTTCTGCCACATTACTATGCATGCAATGTACAAAGCAGGTAGAACTTTGATGGTGATGAGCAAACAACGCTCAGAAAACTGTAGAACAGGAGTCCCGTTGTGAGTTTCAGTGATTGGCTGTTTAATGTCCAGATTATGAATAAATCTACATTGCAAGCAAAAAAAGGAGGAAAACTCCAAAGAGGTATTAGCAAGACAGTAATTTGATGACTTCATACATCTGTAATAGGTGAGATTGCATTGAAGATCTTAGATCCATGAGAAGTACTATAGTGGATATCCTGTGGCAGTTTTGTTGGAAGAAATTAGGGACTCTAAATTGTAGATGCTCCCCCTCCCCAGCTTCCCCTGCACTTGGCAGGGCACGGGAGGCCAAAAAAAAGTCCCCGGTGCAAGCACCACCCAGCAACAACCAAAGCATCAATGGGCCATCAAAGCTCCTCTCATACCAAACCCCAAACACAGCACACCCCCCAAGCTACTGGGAAGAAAGTTAACTCTGTCCCAGCCGGAACCAGGACATGGTGTCACAAGATCCAAGAATGGAAAATCATGCCCTGTATATCAAAACAGATTGTCAGTGACTGCTTTCTGTACCATCCCACTGCCACAATGAAATAGTAATTCAGAACTCGATGAGTAGGGATGTAATCATCACTACCGTGATCTGAATGTAGATTTCCTTACTCTTAGAAAAATGTGGAACTTCAGATCTGCTAATGGATGATACTATTTGTTCTTAATAGCTATCAACTTTGGTGAATGATGGGTTCTTCAAGAAACATAAATCAAGATGAAAGCCAAAATATTAGAATAGCTGCAAGGGTGAAAAGTGAGAGATAGTGACACGAGGGAATTGTAGTTGGATGCAGCAGAGAACAGAGTATGTTCACAACTGATACTCAGGCTTCAATATGTGAAATCTTTATGCGGAACAAGCGTAGCTGCATAATTACTGTAGTGTAGCACTAGCATGCTGTGAACATGGCTGAGCAGGAGTTAAGAAACCTCTGCCTAGTGAGGAAGACTGAAACATTTGGTCAACAAATACCCATTCACTTTTTTGTTTAATGAAAGGAAAAGCACCTTCTTCCAGGTTCCTTGCCATCTATGCACAACTGGATTTTCCTGTGCAGCAGTCTTCAAAAAGAAAGGGGGAGAGAGGAAGGGAGGATAGTAAAGCAAAGCAGAGCTGTGCTCTGATGCGTTTCCTTTCGTTTCATTGCTCTGCTCTTTAATCTCTGCAGCAGCTCGTATAGGTGTTAACAAGGCTGGGGAAGGCCATTGGTGTGTCCTGCCTACTGACACCCATTCGTCCTTGAGTACCAATGCCAGGCAATTATAAATGGCTGTAAAGTTCTTTTAGTTCATAAAAATTTCCAGAAATATTTGCTTCAGTATAGCTTTTCAGTTGAAATGCTGTGCAGACAGCAGGCTAGGTATGTGAAATCCATGACTACAGAAGTATGTTTTAAAGTCTCCAGGCCGCAAGTTTGTTCCTCTTGCCAAGAAGAGAGGAAAATTTTTATAAACTGGAAACAGAAATAAAAGGAGGTCAGGGACAAACCAGGAGAAAGGAAAAGAGAAGCTATAGAAATACAGGCAGAAAAAGAGTTATATATTGTATTAATAATGTAACTTTTTAATCAGTTGTTATGACGTTCAAACCTCATCTCCAAAAATAGTCATGACAAAACTGGAGGCTAATACTGGGATCTTAGCAAGTTCAGTAAAGCAAATTTTAAAACTTAGTGCTTGGCAGAAGTAAGTCACTGATATGGTACATATGATAATTATTAATTAATAACTATATTACATTTTTTGTAATAGATATTATTGTAGATTCCTAGAATACTATGTGTTAGGCACAATGCAGATATAGAAAAAGACAAAATCCCTGATCCTGACAGCTTTGAACCTAAATAAAATTAACAAGCTTATTTCATCATAAGGATGTATGGATATTAGTGGAAGCTGAAAGCCGAAGTTATAGTATCTATGATCATGCTAGATATTTTCTGCAAGACATTCTTAAACTGATGTATTCATCAGTCCAGGTTTCATAGTGTAAGATAAAAAAATGTGTGTACTGCACCATCCAAATATTGTTCATACAAATATTGTTGCAGCAGTATCAGCTTGTTTTAAACAAATGTGAGTTCTTCGTTGTGTAGATGATCCATTTTCTTTTCTTCTTTTTGACAAAACTATATGCCCTCTTCCCTGAATAACATGATTTCTTGCTTTTCTACTCTGATTCAGTTTTTGTGACTTAAAATATTTTCATTTGAGTAATTCGATTACATCTCTGGTTAACATAATTCAGGACACTTAATATACATGTAAGAGTTATAGATTTTAATGTAAAGTCTAAATTAAACCTTTCAAACCTTTCTTGGGAACAGAAAGAAACTGGCAGCATTTTAAGAAGATGATACTTTTTCTCAAAAACATGTTTGTCAAAAATGGTCAAACTATGCTCTAAAACATTTACTGAAAAGAGAGCACTGGTTCCAGTGAATAAGTGGAAAGGTAGTACCAGATTGTATAAAAATTAGCCTAGAATATGTAAATTTTACATTTAAAAATTAACAAACCAATTAATAACTAAAATGTCTCCTTTAGTAAATAAGGTTTTTACTGGCAATTAAACAGATTACTTGTAAAAAGGCTTAATAGAGCAGCAATTTAGAAGAAGAATGTGTAATCATTTTTATGCTGTTAATGTTTAACAGAGAAATATAGGCATTAACTGTTTTACGTATGATTAGCAGATGTATTTCAAAACTAAGTTTTGATCATATCTGATGGTCTTTCTTAGCTGATTATAATGATTATGAAGGAATATATTATTTTGTAATGTAGACAAATCTCTAGTTCAGCATCCGTGGAACAAGTAACGATATCACAGATACCATTGCAATAAATGGTATCACAACTAGCAGTGTCAGAACAGAGACCAGGGATCAAAGGAGTGTGAGGCAGCTGAAGAAGCTAAGTACATGGGCTGAGTAGCAGTGAAAACTGTACTCTCTCTGGTACAGTGATTGTTCAGGAACATTCAAATTATGACTTATAATAAAGGAAGGGAGGGAAGCTCCTTTCATGGATTCTCTGTGTACTCTTGGTTTTTAATGCACGGTATTAATATCTTTAAAAACAAAGTATTAGAACATTTATGAACATGTTAAATATGAATGGAGAAACATCTCATCGTCAACCAATAAGGATTGTCTTGCAGAAGAGTGAAAAACGGCTCCTCAGAGTGGTTCAAAACCAGTGGCTTGCTTAATCTGTTTCACACTTCAGCTCAACTTTCAGCCATGGACATGAGAAAGGAGGTATGTGAGTGTTCATCTGTGTGTTTTCATAGTGAGTAAGGTCAGTGCTATTTCACCAGATGTTTCTGTACTGTAATATGGGTGGAAAGTTGACAAGGTCCACCAGGCTTCAAAGATCCATAGCTTAATATCAGCAACCCACTAGCTGAAGTGTTAACCTGCTGTAATATCACTTGATCTCCTTGGGGAGATTTTTCTTACTATCAGATTTTGCTGAATATAGTCCTTCTTGGTTTCCTTGGTCTTTAGTACCTAGGAAGCAAGCTTTCAATGTGTTAAAGAAACAAACACAGGAGACGAAATAGTCAGGGAAGAAAGCAGTGCAGGCAAAGCCTGAAAGTGCCTGTCTAGATTTCAGCAGTTCACTATGCTGAAAAGATGCCTTTTGTTTAGTTGTTTTCATCACCAAAACAAGGTGAACTTGCACTTGGAGACAAAGAGAAGATACTGGAGGATATAGACTTCTAGTGCTAATATATACTAAATGCAGTATAAGGTTTTTATGTAAAGTTCATATAATTTATTGAATAAAAGCCCTCCTTAGATTGAGACAGGTGTCACAAATCTACTTCAAAGTGTCCTCTTATATCTGTTGTACTTTAGATGATTCTTCTGCATTAAAATGCCATCAAAAATAAAGACATCTCATTTTGCTTGATTTTGCTATAATATGGTGAAGGGTAAGGCCTGGAGTGGTAAATTTGGGCTAGGTTTTAGGGCAGAAACCTTGGTAACCTTGATCTTCATCTCCCGAAACCTAGCAGAATGGGTTAGGACACTGATGTCATGTGGCTTTATTTAAACCTACGCAGAGATCCAAAACTAGATCCACCTGAGGATTTTCACTGCCCCAGAGGTGGTAGTGCCCTGGCTGCCCAGCTGCCTAAGAATTCCAGGAACAAGAGACAAGATTTCCCATAATATTCTTTTATTCAGGGAATTTTTATATGACAATGTTGAACAATTATGTGGTCAGTGTCTTAGTTCTATTCTGTCAGCCCAGTTTCTGATTCTGCATTGAGTAGAGCACAAAATTTTTTTTTTTCTCAAAGTAAAAATGCTTTTTTCTCACACAAAGTATGTGATGGCCTGAATATTTTGATAGCTTTTTAAAATGCCAGTGCTTGATTTCATACAAGAGAAAATCTTTCTGTGAAATTAAAGAACCTGCTTTTCAAGTAGCAGGATCCTGATGAAGCTGTATTGACTTAAAATTGAACTAGCTTTAAAGTATCCTGCCAGTTTTTAACAGTCCCAACAGCAAAAATATAAATACACCATGCTTGAAATTGCTTCTGTAGCATGCAGTTATTGGGGGAAATAATTTTCTTTTTAATGATGTTAATATCTACTTTTTCCCATATGATTTCCAAACCTCAGAATACTCTGGTTTAAAGACCAGTGGTTTTAGGGTCCTCACATTGTATATTTCCAAATTAACCAAGATTTTTCACAACCTATTTTGTTCTTTCTACTCTTCAGATTTTAACGTTACCCAAATAGACATTTTTCTCAGAGTACTTCTATTCAAATAGTTTCATGGGGGAAGAATGGATAAAGTATTATTCTATCTTACTGTGAATGTTTTGGTTATCCAAATCTCACTCTAAGTTTCAAAGCTGCTGGAAAAATTTAGATATGGAAATCCTCTATAGCTGTCCTGTGGATTTAACACTGCTCCCCATGAAGTCAGTACTGGTCCTGTTCCCAATTTCAGCGTGAGTGCTCAAGTCAATACATCCAGAATTAGCCCAGCCTATGGAGCTTAACACCTTGGTCACCCACATTAACAAGGAGATCTCTGCATCAGAGGGAGAGACAGGCTTTTTTGAAAACAAAAGGATGAGATATTTGAGCCTAGAGGAAGGAGGAAGAGGAAAGTAAGGAAAAGAGGTTAAAAATAAGGGAGGACAAAAAGAAGGGCAGTGGGGAGAATTAACCTAGTACATCAGTTGTTTTGCTTGTGTGCAAATACTTGGGTGCAGCTGGGAAGTCCTTTCCTGGAGTCAGCATGAAAACTAACTCCAGCACAGGGCTCCATCGAGCATGTCCCTCGGCTGGCTGACTTGCTTCTGTGTGAGCCAAACCTCTGAACTGTAAATGAGGGAAAGAGATGGAGATGCCAAATATTGGGATGCAGCTGTCTCAGTTTTCCATATAAAAGTCAGCAAAATAGAGATCTACATATTTTGTAAAACTCAATCCAGTTTCCAAAAGGAGGTCACAGAATTAAAACAAAAACATCCCAAAGCATTTACAAATAATGACCGAATTGGGCTTTGAGGTTCTTTCTTACCTGACAGATGGCAAGCCCAGCACATTTGCTGTTCTGGGGAAAATCAGGCTCTCTCCCCACCAACAGTGGAGAGTATAGTTCATACTCTTTAACCATGTTTCTTAATTAACTACTTTAAGGTAATTAAGCCTAGAAATCTCTTCAGTAGTTTTTTTGACTGAATCTCAGGATTCAGTCATTTTGTAATTCTTTTATTAAGTTCATGACCTCTCTTCATGTTTTCGTTTCTTTTTCCTGACTGACGTTTCAGTAATTTCATATTTCATTCAAAAATATTGCTTTCCTGAATTCTTTGACTTTCTGCTTTTTCTGCTTCATAGCAGTCCTGTCTCCACTCACACTCTGAATCTTATCCAATAACTGTTGATGTTAATAGAAAAAAATTCCATCAAAATCAGCAGATTTGGGGCAGGCTTGTTCTCTAGGGTATTAAATAACAGCAGGTAGGAGGCACATGTGTGGAGCACAACTATTAGATCAAGGGGAAAATCCTGACTTTTCCAGACTTCCTGTGATCTGAGCAAATCACTTAAAATCTTGGCACCCTGAGCTCCTCCATCTCTCGTACTAATGATGATACTCACCAATATAAAGCAATTAAGATCTTACAAATAAAAAGAGTTATACAACTTGTGGGCAATATTGTTCCTCCTGAGGATAGTCCCATAGCATGGCCTAGGAAACTGGAAGTTTCTCAACTGTTATATAGACCACAGAAGACTTTTTAAAAGTTGATGTGCTGTATTGCTTTTCAGATTAGTCATTATACAATACTTAGCTGAAGTCCAAGTTGGTGGCCTTCCAAAACTTCAAGAGCCTCTGCTCTAGGGGAAAGCAGTCTGATATCAGTGAGTGGAAGGGAGTGAGGAGTAATGCTGACAGATGTCCCAGGGTAATATCAGATAGCAACTTAGGCAGAACATGAAGACAAAAAAAGGTTGTTTATGGTTTAGAGGCAAGTTGTGCAGCAACTTCAGGCAAGAAATCAAGGAGTTACTCTTTTCCCTATGGAGGTGATAGTGGCATAGAGGTGTATCACACCATAGCTTACATGGCTGCACAAACCTCCAAGATAGCTCTGGAGCTGGAAGGAGTTGATCTCTGGATCAATCCACTTTTCAATCTGCTGGAGTTTCCATGTAAACCTAGCACCAACTCCTTGTTTTCCCCAGCAGAATGATCTCAGTTCAATGAGAAAGCCCCTCATGGACCTTTGGGTGTCCAATTGTTCAGAGCAAGGGACCATTCTATAATGACATTATCAGAAGGTGGCAAAAGAAAAAAGCAAGACTTTGACAAGAAAATGCCAAAATCCATTTGCTGCTCAAGAGATGTCATTGGAGTCCAGGTATCCATTGCAGTGCTTTTCCAATAGGATGCCTGGTCAGGGGAAAAATAGGTAAAGTGACTCTCAGTAGGACAGTAAAGTTCATTTTTTTCCCCCTTTTTTCTTCAGAATGGTTTCTTTCTGTAAGAATGCAAAGCAAAGCCAAAAGTCTCTGAGGTATCTTTTCAACAGACTTCCAATCTGTAATGATGCCTCCAATTGCCAAAATATTTAAAAGGCCTCTGAAAGTCAGACAGTGCAGATATAAAACCCTTTCTCAGGCCTGAAGAACTAGATTATAGTATTTTTATGGAAACCTTTAGAATAGGACCATAAAAAAAGGCAGGGATAAAATCCTGCCTCTTTTTCTGCTAAATAATCCCTTCCAGGAAGTCCATTGCAAGATGCATTTAAAACTATTTTGGCACCTGCCTATAGCATTTATCTAATTTTCCCTCAGGTTGCTTCTCTCAGTTGAAAAAAGACTTTCTGGTGCCTGAAACTGTATTAGATTCATTAACTTCTGTGTTAATGCAAAACCAAAGTTTTTGAAGACCCTTCCTCCTACCTTAGCTTTTTAGTGGATCTAATTGAAAATTTTTTTGGTCTTTCAATCTCAAGCTATGTTATGTGGATAGCAGAGCAAAGGCAGCATAGAGTTACTGGTTTGCTTTTAGGTGGAACAGGTTTGCAGAGACCTGTTTGATAACGAGGTTAAGAATATAAATAAGCCAGTGTACTAATAAGAGGGAGATGTGTTTCTCTTATTGCTTCCCTTATTGCCAAACCTAGGCTGTGGCCCTGGATGGTGCTACTCCCCTGCTTTGGTTTGTGTGCACATCTCAGCCATGCCTTGGCTACATGTAGGAATGACACTTTTCTGCCCTTTTCTTTTGTTTCTAGTGGGAGAAAATCCAGGCTTCTGGGCCAGAAGCTTATTGTGCTCCAGCAAACCCCTTGGCTTGAATGGTCAGGAGACCTGATCTACCCTGTGGTATTCACCTGACCTGCAATTTAGACAAAGACTATGAGGTTAATGCTAACTCTCCTTTCAGGAGGAGAAGACCATCAATACCTTTTCTACCTCTCCTATCTCTCTAGCCTCTTAGGTGACCTCTCTATTGACTGTGCTCTTCCCCTTCTTCACCAGTCTGACCCCAGCACTGACAAACCCATTTTAGTGAAGGGGGAAGAGGAAGAGCTTGAACCTGATCAAAGCAAGAAATTGGAAGCCACTGAAGATGAGGATGACTGTAGTTAGGTAAGGATGGAGATGTAGTCTTCACTTTTGGGATGTTGCTGTTAAAGTCCAGCATATGCTTATGCCAGCCTGTTTAGAGGTCGGGGTTTTTTAATATGGCTATTTCCTGTAGAAATTTTCCTATCAAGTCTTTCTTCTGTTGGTCCTAGGTTTTTTCCTTTACAAATTAACCTCGTGTAAAAACAGCAGAAGCATCACTTTTGGTAAAGGACTAAAAGAAATGAGAACTGGCTCCACTCTATTAAAACTGATCTCTTAAAAGACTTTCAAAGTAAGTATCAAAGCTTGATAGGAGGCTTTGATTAGACAGATAAAACAGATATGATATTGTTTTCATGTGGTTGTTTGAAAAATGCAAAACAGGGAAGCAAACCTGAACATTAGAGTATAAATACAATACCTATAGAATTACAGCTACATCGGAATGTCACCTTTTAATATTATGTCTGTTGTCTGACATTTTGTACGTACATGTAGAGAGGATAGTTAACTAGACTAAACATTCCCACTAACAGTTCTATAGAAAAGAGTGGAACTTTAACATTATGACATCACAGTTAAGAACTGTTTAAAAAAGTAGGTTCTCACAACAGAAGGGAATGAAATCATCCATAGGAGATGCTCTTCTGGTTTTGATTCTAATCGAAAGTGGAGGAGCTGGTTATGAATGTGAAGGAGAGAGGCAGCAAGCGTGGCAAGGAGCTGATGAGTTCCCTGTTCTTAGGAAAAGGAGAGGCTTCCTGAGAGCAGGAATCCATAAACTCAGGATTTGTAGGTGAGATTTCATAAAGATATAACCCAAGGTAAAGGGAGTTAAGGAGATATAGGAAGTCTTCAAATAAAACACTCTGAAGGAACAAGCACAAACTGTCCAAAAATGGTGAAAGAGTAAAAAGTTTAAAGAAGTTCTGGTTACATGTTCAGCTCTTCACTGACGTCTAACTCTAGAAGGAAGCACAAAGGAAATGGGATATAAATTGGATTGGATATAAATTAATTATAAATCAATAGCACTAGCCAAAGTGCAAACCCCAATATACTTGGCTAGGGACAGCAGAGTAACAAGAAGACATTCGATTATAACTTAATATTATTAATATTATATTATACATTAATGTTAATTGTATACACTAATACTAACAGGAAGCACAATGGCATTTCCAGTTTGCTGTTCATTAGAGAGAAGGAGAGCTAGCAAAAGATGATACCAAGAAGATTCAAGTGTTTTCTGCATCTATTATAATTTAAAAAATATGCTGGTAACTAATCCAATACTGAGTAAGGCCTCAGTCTAGTGCAAACTTAAAACAAATTAGAGAATCCTTAGGTGAGCTGGGTGTTTTGAAATCATCTGAACTTGACAAAATTCATCCATGGGTGCCTAAAGAGCTTGCTGAAGTAAGCTCAGAAAAAATTAGCAGTTATCTTTGAGAATCTGTGGAGATCAAGTTTAATACGGGATGTGTGAAAACAGCAAATGCAGCACTGATCTTGGAAAGAAAAGAGCTGGGAAATTCTAATTAAGCTAAAGTGTTCTAGAACAAATAAATGATTAACGAAACCATCCGTACGCATTTGGAAGATAACAAGAGGATGAGCGATGTGTTTTTTCAAGGAAGGCTCATATCAAGCTCATCAAATCTCCTTCTACGACGAAGAAGTCATTCTAGATGAGTGAAGCAAAAGATAACATAGGTTAACTCAGACAATTTGAATTGTATTAATGACATGCAAGCTAGGAAGATGTAATCTTGCTGAAACTGTTATGCCCACATACAGGACAGAGTTGGAACCCAAAGAGAAGGTATCAATATGTTGAATGAAATCTTCAATACTGGAATAAATTACTTGAGTGAAGGAGCAGAGAACTGTAGTATTAAGCTTGCCAAAGATAAGCAGCTGGGAGAGACTTCAGGAATGCTGGAGGACAGGATAAAGATTCAAAGAAATTGTGAAAAATTGGAGAAATCGTAAAAATGATGGTCTGAAGTTCAATGGAATCAGGGTAGATCATCACCAGGAACAACCAATTGCATGAATCCAGGATAGAACAGCTGGATAAGTGACTGATCTTTAAAAAAGGAACAGAGGTTCAAAATGAACATGACCCAAAAGTGTCATGATGTTGGGAAGAAGGCAAACCTCATTCTGAGATGTATGAACAAGGGTGTGGCCTCCCAAATATAATAATCCAGGTACTAAGTTCAGCAAGGGGCATACAGTGTCTAGTGTTGGGCACTGCCTTTGAAGAAATGTATAGATAGCTGGAGGAAGTTCAGAGCAGCAAGGATTTATCAGAAGGCTAGAAACAAAGATGTATGAGGATAGAATGACTTATCTGGGATTCTTTAACCGAAGACAGACAAGGCTGAGCATGGAGGTAGGTTAACGGTCTTCCAAGTATGTAAAAGTTAGTTCCAAGACTAAGGTAGTATCTCTAGTGAATAGGGCAGGAAATGATCAGCCTAAATCACAGCAAGAAAGATTCTGGCTTAACATTGGTATAAACTTTTTAACAGGAAGGATTGTGAAGCATTGGGACAGATTGCCTGAGCAAACTGTGAATTTGCAGTCAGTGGTGGTCTGCAGAAACAAGCCATAATACGCATTTATGTCCTCAGCCCTTTCCTCCTTGTGCTTAGACACTGCCTTCCTTACAGCTTGATCATATTTTTGAAGTTGTAACCAGAGAAAGAATTTCTCATTCACTGCAATAAATGCTTGAACAGTTGTGGCAGGTTAAGTGCAGAAATAAAACAGAAAGTAAAGTGGGGAAATACAGGAAAATCAGATTAGGATAAATATTAGGTTGTTGCGTATTTTTCTATACACCTTTAATGCCCAAAGTGTGAAAGACTAAAGGAGAGAGGATCTGTAACATCACTGAAGTGAGAGTCCAGGAAAAGAAAGGGACTTGAAAGAGGGAGATTTTTTCTTTTGACTGAGGTGTAAGCAACTGATATTTGTCCACAAATGTTGTGCTCTGTGGCAGAGATAATTGGAAACATAAGATGAAGCTAGGAAATCTTGTACTTGTTGACATTTTCTCAAGAGGACATGACACTGCCTCCAAGAACTAAGCCTTGAGTTGTCATACCTGCAATCACTACATCTGCCTCTCGCTCAGAGCACTGATCCGTGCTCTCAACATTTGCAGTCCCTGCTTCTCTCCCCAGTTTTGGCCAAAATGCTGCCTGTTCAATAACTCCATCCTAAAAGCTGTAAATGCTGTAGATCTTAGTCAGTGTTGGATGAAAGTAAAGAGAGTGTATTCTTTTGAAGAATTTCATGCTAGGCTTGTCTGTTCTCTGTGTTGTGATAGATGACACAGTCAATGCCCATTTGAGGGCATATTTATGAGAATCCTCATCACATCAATACGCTAACTGAATTCAAAGGATGTTTCTCTTCATTGCTTCTTATGATCTGTCCACAAGCTGGAAGGAGCAAGACAGGGACAATTTCTTCTGTATTTGTACAACTCTGAGCATGCATACGTTACATGTTATACATAACTAATAATTTAAAAGCCTAGTACCTCAAACTCGATTTTGAGGTAAAAGGAGGTAAAAGGAAAGCTAGGATTTTCTCACTTGTTTTATATTTAATGTATTAGACCTGTCTTCTGATATAACCAAAAGACAAATCTTGTACCTTTTTCTGTCCTGTCTGCCAGACGTCTCTCTAGCAACAGCTATGCTTATAGGTGTGCTGCTGATGATAAAATTCTAACGTTATAACATAAATACTATGAGTAGAAGATGTTGTTTTCCTGAGAAACCTACTTCTGGAAGGGTATTACCTTCAGTGCATAGTAACTTCTGCAAAACAATTTCATTCCACATTGGTTGTAGAATTACGATAACAGAAATCATGACAGTGAAATAAGAATCTTACTGATGCAGATATGTAATTAAAGATGCTAAGGATGCATATGTAGCTGCTTCCATATCACTGCTTATTAATATCAGATATAATCTTGTTCTTGGGATTAATTTTTTTTTAATACAATGTACTGTTTAGCAAATTCTAGTGAGAAATCCAGTGCTAAACAACATTGCATCAATAATTTAATCAAAATCACTCCCTGCTATATGTTTATATTTTAGTCCTGAGTATTTAATCTCTAGGTATGCATAATCCATAAAGAGAAGGGGGCACAAGGTACTTGCAATTTAAGGCCATAGTGGCCAATTCATGTGAGGTGCTTCTGGTGGGTCCGAAAACAGAGGCAGGTAATGTACAGGATGCAAACTCAGTTGCAAAGTACTGAAAGAGAACTTTGCTTTACCAACTTTCTCTTGAAAAGCTATACAAGGCAAAGAAATAACGGCTACAATCATTTTCTTTTAGTTATATGTGACTAATCTTGGTTCATTTGGATTTCATTTCCCTGCTTTTTCTTTCAAAGATTGATTAAAAGATTGAAAGAAAAAGGGAATAAATCTTGAGCTAAGATAAAACAAAAGATGATTTATACTGTCTTGTGAGTCTTTTTTTTTTTTTTTCTGGCTCTGATTTTAACATTTTTTCCTGATGTTCTGACTAGCAAAATGCCACTACCAGTTTGAAGAGAGACAAACTCATTCCGTTATGACACAGCAGCTATGACAACCTCTTTTATTGTTGCTTAATGGTGTGTTCAAGAATGTCAAAACAGCTTGCAAATATTTCTGGTTTTGCTGTTTCAGGGACATGAAAACAGCAGCTTCAATTGTATTGAAATATTATTCAGAACAGCTTAATACTTTGGGAGCATTTTTTGGCATCAGTCTGCTTGCCCATATTTCTAGTGATAAATTGTCCACTAGTCTTTGAAAAGTTAGTTTAAAACTCTTTAATATAGTCAAGTAGGCTATACTCAATAAAACAGGAGTCCCATTTAATTGGATGTGGAGACTAAATACTATTTAAATTTTAATTTCTCATTCACAAAATCAGAGAATAGCCCAGCTCATCATGACCTGTGGTTTCCATTTGAAATGACTGTGTATGATTGCCTGCTTTGATATGAAATGTCTTCTGAACAGGTTTTGTGAAAGGGGTGCCAAATCATAAAAATCACCATAATAAATGACACACTTATCAGCAAATTTCAGCAGTCAGAGGAAGGAATTTGCTGGACACAGTAGGTGAAATTTGTTTCTGGAAATAGAGCTTAAAAAGATTAGGCATAACTATTATCTGCACTCTCAAACATATAGTTTGGGAAAAATGTAATAAATCATAGGATCATAGGAAAATTCACATTGGAAGGGAACTCAGGAGGTCTCTAGCCCAACCTCCTGCTCAAAGCAGGGTCAGGTCTGAGGTCAGACCGGTTTGCTCAAGGCTTTGAGCAAGCCCAGCTGGGGTTGAACCCCCCCCAGCATAGAGACTGGACAGCCTCTGGGTAACCTGCTCTAGTGCCTGACTGCCCTCAGCGGGGAAACGTCCAGAGGTCTGAACCTCTGCTCCTTCAGCTTATGCCCAGAGTCTCTCTTCCACTCACCAGACACAGCTGTGAAGAGCCTGGATCCCTATATTCTTGATGTCTCCCTGTGGGCACTGGCTGGGGGCTGCTGTTAGGTCCCCCCAAAGCCATCCCTTCTCCAGACTGAACCAGCCCAGCTCCCTCAACCCCTCCTCAAGGACAAGTGCTCCTGCCTCAGACATCTCAGTGGCTCTCAACTGAACACACTCCAGTTTGCCAATGATTTTCTTGTGTGGGGGCCCCAAAATTAGGTCTCGGTAATATATCTCAAACTCAGAAAACGATTTCTGTCTTCATCTTCCCCACCATAGAAGAGCAGCTCATGACGTCACCCTCTGAACCTTTCATAATGCAAATCAGGTCCCAGGTAGGGTACCACAGGCTTTGATCTAGGTCTAGAATAATGATTTCTTTTATTCCCACATTGATGTTTCTTTTCCAGTTCTTACACTTTTTTTCCCCAGACCTATATGATAAAATCAGTTCAGATTTCTGTCTACCAGTGGTAGTGCAAATGTCCATTTTCAATTCTCTTTTCATTAACCTGCACCTCTGATCCAAATGTGAGTCTTCCTATGCATCAACTAACCTTGAGAACAGGAGATACAGCAATAGCCAGACAATATTGCTTTGCTTGCAGGCCATCTGTGGGGGAATAGGACCTTTATTTTGCTGCCAGAACTCAGTGTTCAGTATCCTAACGCTGGCCTGACTTCTGCTATCTTTACAGGTAGTAGAGGGTAGAAGGAAAGAAAATTAGTTTGAGCAAGACTTATTTAATCAGAACTACTTCAGGATGTTAAGAAAAAATCAGTAGAAATAACACCATCATGACTGTTTCAAAATAAAAGCAGTCCAGATTTGTCCACTTTTTAGGTGCTATGCCTCCAAAACATGCTTATTTCAGAGTCATTCTTTACTTCTAAGTGTTTTCAGAAAAAAACCAGAACAGCTATGTAAGGTTGCTAATTGCATTGGCTGTCTCCATGCAATGGAGAGCACACTGAGTTTCTGTAGCCAAACCTGTCCCGACCTGCTGAAGTGGCATGGCAAATGCTGCCTGGACTTTCTTTCCCCAGCCCATGTGAAGGGTGGAAATGCACCTTCAAAAAGCTGTAAGAGTGAGGGCAGATCCCAAACCCTCAGCACGAGAGGGCAAGCAGCTTGCGATGGGCGTTGTGGGAAAGGGAGACGAGGAAAGAAAACCGCTCTGAAATTCATAGGGGGAAGCCAAAGTTTCACCTGTGAGGGAGGGGGCTGGGTACACCACATAGCTCTGACCCCTGCCATGCTGTCTCAAGCCATCCTAATTTGTCCCTCTGGAGTACAGAAGGGCCCTCAAGAAGAGCTGATTTTACTAAGTAGAGGTAAAGGCAGTATGATGTAGTCCACTGCTTTTGCTGCTATTTTTTTAAGGTACAGAGGAGCATTATTATCTTCTGATCTGGCCTCCTGAATAGCCATGAGGGAGAAAAGCTGACTGAAAACAGTGTGACACTAGTCTGAGGGGTGAGAACATAATTAATATTTTGTAACTTGCTATTTTTTTAAAAGCAACTAGAAACAGAAGTGCTGTGTGGAAATCTCAGTGTATGCTCCACCGGTGACTGAGGTAGCTGTGCTTTTTTCATCTGGCCATGCTGCCAGCCCACTGTTCATAGCTCTACAATAGAGCGGTTTCTTTTCTTGGCCCCCACAAGGGTGGTTTAGCCTGCAGGATTTTAATGATTTTGATGCGTTTATAGTCATAGAAGTGGAAAAGAAATTCTTTGAAAAGGGGAAGGAGAATATTATTTCATACTGAGGTGTGAATCATAAAAAGCCTCCTATCTCTGCTTATATATAGCAATGATAATCTTTGCATGAGCAGGAAAAGTGGCTCTTATTTTTAAAGAGCTATGGAAGAACAACTTTCTACATATGCCAGCAGTTTACAGCTGTTATATTTTTATTAGCACTCTGGTATAAGTGCATTTCCTCCCCACCCCAAAATTGTCTACAACTAGAGAATTAAATCTGAACCTTCCACTCACACAGAGTTTTTCAGAGGATCCTGAGCTTGGATTCCCACACAATTCCCATTTCCATCTGACACTGTGGCTGGGATGAAGAGTGTGCTGTGTTGAAGAGGAGATTCAGGACTGCCATCCTGTAGACTTAAAAATAATCACAATCCATGCACCATCAACCATGTAAGTGGCTTTTGAATTGTCACTAATAAATCTGGTTATTCATTGCCTTCTTATACTTGTGTCTTTTAAATTCACATTTTCACTTATCATACCTGTTAGCAAATGATCCCATTTGTGTGATCCCATGAAGATCCAGCTGGCCCAGAAGATGTGCCTTTGGGGGAAAGAAGCAAGTGGGGGAGATCAGTGATAAAACATTTGTGCAGTCCTGGACTCCTGGTGCGGAGGGAGGGCGAAGCTGCTGCCCCTCTTCCAGCCTGGGCACTTTGGCTTCCGCATCTTGGAAGCGAGGTGGGGGATGGACATGCGTACCCGGGTCTCATCCTGGCACAGAATGGAGTCGTGGCCAGGCTGAACATATGGCCTCAGAAGTGAGTTGGAGTCCTGACATAATCTAGGAGCAGGAATCCTTGTCACCTGAGTTCAGGTGACGTGTATGGAGTTAGAAAATAAAGGTTACGTGATGGACTGCAATAAAATCATTTTCAGGTTCTGTTTTGGATATGGCTGCAGGCTCATCACAGCTCTCAGTGAGATTTTGGCACAGCAGGAGTATATCCTGAGCCTGGTGGATAGACCTTTGCCTAAATGTAATCAAGAGTCAGATCAGAACACTGCATCATTGACCCTGCTCCATACACCTGGCTTTGGTGGGTATGGTTCCCAAACGAGAAAATGAAGGGACTGTGGAACAGAAATGTCAGCGCTTCTTGGGAAATAAATGCCTAACAGTATATAACAGGTTAGTGTTATTTTAATTTCAACAGTCCTGGGTGGATTTTCCTTTGTTAGGTTAAGAAGTGAATATAGGTATTTCCCAATTCCCTTTACCTAATTAAAGTGCCTTGAGTATTGCATAGAAGCTCAGGAATACTATGTTCCAGGTCAGTAGTTAAATATTGCTTTGGTTCTAGTTATATTCTTCCATACTCTACCAGCAAGAAAATTTACCCCCCAAAATTGCAACCAACAGAAACATGAGAAAAAAAACTTACTGTCCAGTATGCGCCTTGCCTATCTCCTTTTATTTATTTATTTATTTATTTTAAAGAATGATATGGTATAGAGTGACACCCACTTTGAACATGTTTTCCCATCGCTGCTCTACCAGCTCTGAAAACTGCTTTTGTTTGGATATTGTTATTATCTGCGAGAGACTGATAGGAATGTGGAGTCACTCACTGAGAAAGGGAAACATGGTTCTCATTCAGAAGGAATGCAGCTTCATCCACGCAGTTTACAGCACAGTTGTATTTGAAGTCAAGCCGCAGGATCTTGTGGCAGTAAAAATCATTGTGATTTATTGGAAAATGTCACTCTGGCTGTCTCCTCTATAAAAGCTTTTTACTACTCTTGTTGAATATAGATCAGAATAATGTGGCCAACAAAATGATGGTTTTGGCAAAATGTTGTGAAGACGAAAAATAAACGGGTTTGAATTGTCTTGGCTTTATTCTGCAGAGAGATATTACTGGAATTTATTGCCTTGCCAAGATCAATATCCTTGTCCTTAAAAATAGGTGTGTGTAACTGTATGTCTAAATTCATATCGAAATTAATTTAAGGATGTTCACCATGAAGTTTACCTTCAAACCACAATAACAGTAGATCTTAACTGCTTGAAATGAAGCTGACAGAATTTCAAAATCTCACTCTGGCCATATTTGTAGCACCAGACTTCAAACTCTTTGGGGTTTTTGTCTCCTTCTAGAGGGATATGTGATGGGTCTCAGCATATCTGACTCAAGGTTAGCAAACTTCACTTTAAGGAATTTAAGTAGGAGATGGACCTCCCCTCCCACACTGCCTATTAGTTTCATTTCTAAGGAAAAATATGTGACAAGAAATAAATGATCAATGACTTCAGTTGTTTGTCACAGTTCAGTGTTTCTGCCTCTGGAGTGAAGCTGGTAGGGAAATGGATGAGCGTTAGGGGAAGGTGACAGGGGCCAGGAAACAGCAAAGAGAGGTGACGAGAGTTTGGGGCTAGTCCTGCACCACCTCTTTCAAAGCCATGGTGTTAGCCAGGGGTTGCCAGCCTGTGACATTTTAGCCACGCGTGGTTCCTGGGTGTGTAGTCAGTGTGGTTGTCTGAATCTGGCTGTGGGCAGACTCGGGCTATGGGGACTGCGGGGACAGTATCTTCAGCTTGCCCTGGGATCCAAGCAAAGTCCCAGCTCAAGCCCATTCCCGAGTGGAGCAGAAGGATTCATGGAGACCCAGGGACACTTCTCACTGTTGATTGTTCCTTGAGTCCTCTGGGGATGGTGGATCTCGGCCAAATGAGGATAGGGAGGCAAAAGGGTTAGCTTCACCTTTACTTGCTCTACCAGCACTTAGGCACGATGTAAATAATGTTTGGAGAAACTCTGTGCTTGCAACATACAGGAGCTTGGGCTAGACAGAGACCGTAACACTCCCTTCTGGCCTTTATGAGTTTGTAAGTTCACAGATCCTTCCCTGTACTTAAAAGACCTCTACTGCTGGTAGCTGAGCACCTGTGCATGTCATCTGTTTGTAATTAGTTGTACAGCAGTTGGAACAGACAGCACTCTCCTGACTGGTAAATTATTCAGCATATCCAGTTCAGAGTGGTGCCCTGATCAGAGGCACCGGCAGAGATGTTCAAACCACAGAAGAGCTTGGGCATGTAATGGGAGGGCACACAAGGGACTCTCCTACCAACTCCTTGTTTTTTAGAAGTCCACATCTCAAAGAATATTGAGCAATATGGTGGAGGAGCGTAGAGGGCAAAATAATCCACCTCTTGCTTCTGTATCAATGCCAATAATGTTCTAAAAAGTGAGATGTAAGGAGTAGCTCCAGGCTGGGCATAAAACTTGTTCTAAGGCTTTGTTCTTTGTTGGATAAAGTATCATCTAGGCCTAAATTGTTGAAATAGTTCTCCACAGGTAGCTCACAAATGGAGCAAAGAATATTTCCGTGTCAAGTCATAAATAAAAATGGACTGCAGGATGATTTCATCAGAACTGCAAATTCTAATACACTTGAATCTGCATAAGCCAGAGTGGATATGGACTTCAGAAGTAGCGTATAATATATATAATATTTAGAAGTATGAATATATGTGGTAATGAGCCCTGATGTACTTCCATTCTATTTGCTGTGCATGAAAACTGCTAGTATATATCTCTGAAGAGTCATTACGGCATTCCCAAAATATACTGGTCCATTTTGACCACTCTGCTGAGTGTTCAGCATTAAGTGATACAGATTTCTGACTTCTGAATTACAGATATGTTGTGTGATATATATCTACTTTCTTGCTTCAAGGAAGCACTGGTAAGATTAAACAATTAATATTTATTTAGGATTTTAAAAATGGAAAAGATGAGACAAGCACAAATTGCATTTATTATAACAGTGCATTTCTTGCCTTAGATACACAGTGAAAGGTGTTTCTCCTTGCCTCTATTATCAGAAGATTGCAACAGTCCAGAACATTCAGCAAAAGCAGTCCCAGATGTTGACTACGCCCACATATTTCTGAAGCTTTTGGTGATAAGTATGCAGTCTGCATACCTACAGGAATAAGCATGTACTGGTTCATGTAGAAAATGAAGACACAGCAATTTAAATCAAGTGCTGATGAATTGTGTCTATCCCCCTCTAGCTATTTGCTGCAATAAAAAAAAAAATTAAATCAGTACTTTTACTTCTTCCTCCATAAGACAATAGGCTTTCATTCCTCTTTCTTCTGTCATGCCAATGTGTCAAAAATGTCAATGTGGTATCTTTCAAAGTCACTTCAGTGGGATCAGATATTGAAGATCAAAGTGAGAAAGAAATTGGAATGAAAATCATGTTGAAATTTGAATAATACAGAGAAGTTTAAATGTTAAAACTGTTCAACTGGAGGTTTATAGTTAGCTACTGTATTTTTCTGAGGACTGCTGTATACACAGTTTGTTAGCCAATACTTCTGGCAGGAGGGGAGCAGGAATATGGAAAACTATTATAATATGGAGAACTATTATAAGAATTTCTTCAGTCTTTTCAGAGACAGGTTCATGCTTAAATTTGCAGTGTGATACCCATGATGGATTAATATGAGCACACAAAATGTTCAAGTTTTGATCTGTAAAATCCAGCTTTTCAAATAGAAAGTTTTAAGTCTCCAGGCAAGCGGATTTCATTGGTTTGGAGGAATCAGTGTTCTTAGACTCTGAAATTCAGAATGTATATTTATTTAGTAATTAACTCCTGGATTTGGGAAGAAAATGTTACTCACCAAAATATAAAAACACTTGGCCATAACATAAAATGCATCTTGTTTTCTCTATAACAGTCTTTGCTTTCAAGCCTCATCAGTGACAAGAGCCACGTGAAACCAGTAACTAAAATAACCTTTCTAGAACAGTGGTTTTGCAATTACTGAGCCCTTATTCTGCCAATAGGTAGCAAGGTCGCAGGTTCCTGTAGTCAGTCGCAGCCCTGGTCGAGCTTCCTTTGCTTCTATCTTTGCCCTGGGCATTTATTAATCTGCTTTGGGCACACAGTTACATTCCTTATGTTTTAAAACTTCTTCAAGTAGCAGAACCAGGCACTGGCTCTAGCTTGTGGTTGCTGTCAAATTGCAGAACCTCTCTTTCTTCCTTCTGAGGATGGGGAGCCTGAGATCAAACCATTTTCAGGAGCACTGCCTAACTGTGTAGAGGAATGTGATAGCAGAACCAAATGAATTTAGCAAAATGACTACTTTGACAAGCAAAAGAAATGTACATATACAGATAAAATAATAAATGCACAGGTGCCATCACAGGTCTTCTTTCTTTGCTATTGGAGAGTGTTCTGGGATTTTTAATTAACACACATTACAGAACTTAGAGTCCCTCCCCTTCCCAATGTCTGTTATAAATGGATTTTCTGATAACATCTCCCTTGGTCCAAAAGGTCAAATGAAGGATATTTTAGAAGAGTTCTTCTCATGCCTACATCAACTTTATACCTAAGCTATCCAGTCTAGAAACAAGCCTATAGCCCACTGTGCTTCCAAGACCTACAAATTCTTATGTATTTCTGTATATATATAGATATACATATTTATATCTGTATACACTGCATTTGATTTAATCTGGATTTATGAGACATAGGAAACCTGAATAGAGGCTTCAGCAATCTATGTATCTTAGCGCTGGGTGTCAGGGAGTTGTCATAAGAAAGATTTCCCCACTTATCCTCTTCAGAGGGTGACTTTTCTGTCTGCTGTCAGCCACGTGGTATCACTGCAGGGAGAAAAGCATCGAGGAAGGGTGCACCAAAGGCTGATGCCCATTACCTTCAATATACCTGAAAGCAGAGTAAACAGCCATGGACTGTCCCACTTAAAAGAATCCAATGAATTATCTCAGAAAGATCTCTGAAATACTCCTGAGGGCAAATAATGCAGATGGGTGTTGAGTTTGGCCTAAAGCCCAGCCTTAGGACTTCTCTTGCACAACAGAATAGATGTAACCAATAGGTCTATGGCTACTCACAACCTTAAGCGCTTCGTGTTTAAGGAAATGATAGAAGAAACAATGAGAATATACACTGTAAAGATTCATGGTGTTTAATATTTGTAGAGTTTTAACAGAATTTAGTTTACTAGCAGATGACACCAGGATCTTCCAGCTAACATTGAGGCAGATATGAAGACACAGATGGAACAGGAAACAAGGATTTCTGCATAAAGTGCTAAGAAAGAGGAGAAACCACATTAGAAATGGCTAATAAATATCGATGAGCACTGTATATTTTTTTGCTTGACCTTTTGGTGGGTCACATAATCACAGTGTTTTCAGCTGTCCTGGCATTCCATGCAGGGCTGGGTAGGGTACACATATGTTCTGCCATTAAAAATAGCCTTATGAGAAAGAAAATAACCTTTTGGAATCTGAACTGAAAGAAAAATACATGGTTTTTGCCATAAGTTGACATAATTTGGCTGTCTTATTAATCTTCATAAATCAAGTTCTACAAATAGATTAGCAACATGACTCTGCTGGTAGAGGGAATCTGGCATATACCTGATAAGCATCCGATCTAGAGACCTGTGTTTTCAGTGCCTTCTTAATTAGAGACTCAGTTTTTCATGCCTCCAATTACGCGAGCTGTAGCTGGGAGGAGTTCCGCCAGTGCTGGGGCAAAATGTCAGAAGAGACAGCATGACTTCAGCTGTACCTGCAGAAATCCACAGGTATAACCACACCCACATCTGTCTTTCACACCACAGGTGGTGGAATAGCAAAATGCATTACCTGGTATGTTCTCAGGCCAGACACGAAAATAGGAGCCAGATTCTGAAAAGATGAAGACAGAAAACTCTGCAAAGCCAGCTTCTGTCTGTAGGCATAGGCTATGAGATGGCCCGTAACTTCACTTTCTCTGAGGATCCCACAACAGGAGCCATTTCTCAAGCTTTTATGGGTACGTAGCAAGCTTATTCTGCTGTCATGCTGACTTACCTTCATGGCCAAAACCCTGGAAGCAGGGTCAAGGCTGCACCTACTGCCACAGATCTTCTATCAGCAAACAAGGAGCTGAGAGGACTGAGAGGACTGGTTATGCCTCCCCTGCTCTCTCCTCATTCATTGCGTACTATTGAGATTTGGAGACATAGTACAGGAAAGTGTCTGTGTAGCTTATGCCCCTTTATGTCCCCGCATGCTCTCAAAAGGAGCAGCCACAATATAATTCCAGGTTAAAATGCCATCTTAGAGATATTTGGTGAGAGCTCTCGGGGCTGCTGTGGCACTTGACTTAATTC
Organism: Calonectris borealis; assembly: GCF_964195595.1. Taxonomy (NCBI): domain Eukaryota; kingdom Metazoa; phylum Chordata; class Aves; order Procellariiformes; family Procellariidae; genus Calonectris; species Calonectris borealis. Next base: position 15,520,934 of record NC_134313.1, read on the forward strand.
TGCCACCAATTCAAATGGAGTGCTGGGCTGCTTTCCTGTCTCTGTTTGGATTTTAAATCCTCTCTGGATCCTGCCGAAATAATCTCTGCCAGAGACAACTTATCGCTAGGTATTACTGAAATACTCCCAAGGAGCACATTTCTTTCTTTCTTATTCTTGGCCTAGACCAGGTCACAAAAAATGGGAGGAATTTTAAAGAAAATTCCCAGAAGTGGATGCCAAGAATACTCTTCTTTTTGCCCCAAAGTCTCTTCTTCCCCGGGTTTAGGATGGGCAAGCCAAGCATGGCTTTGCTTCACCCACATCCCTGGTCTGTTTTCCAGGAACAAAACATGAAGTTTGGGCTTTGTGAAGATGGGCTTTGTGCAGGTAAGATCACCTCCCTGCTTGAGGACAGAAGTGAGACAGCATTCAGATGACGTGGAAGGCTGAATAGACTCTCCAGTCTCCCAGACATCCTGGGTAAAAACGGATGGATTGTTACTGGGAATTCCCTTGTTTAAGATGTTGGCAGTAGGCTTCTACAGTGTTGGGGTTATACGTGTGTGTGTGTATATATATATATAAAAAATAAGTATTCCACCTGCTGCATTTTTTAAAGACTTTCCGGTAACTGGTTCCATCTTCCTGTCTCCTCCACAACAAGTCCATGGCCAGGGAACCTGTGCGGTACATGAATTTAAGCACTTTTCCATAGCTGCCTCTCCCAGTGGCTTTTGCCAGCAGATCCTTCCTCCAGGGCAGGACCCCAGGGACAGTTGGTAATGGCTCCCCCACCCATCCTACCCCCGCTCTAAATTCCTGGACCCATAGGTGGGAGCAATTTGTTTCCTCTTTCAGCCCTGTCAAGCACCTGGCTTATGGCTTGGAGTTTGTGTACTGAGCACTTAACCAGAATCCAGGATAAAGTATTAAATATTTGTGATACATGGTGAATGAATATAAAAGTAGGCGAGGAAGGACTGTTAACAAACCTTCCTCTAGACCAGTGGAAAGAAAACGGCAAGAGTGAGTGGAGGATTTTCCTAGAGCCAGTACGAAAAAGCCAGCAAATGCTTGAAGTAAATTAGTGATAAAGGGCTCATTATAGATACTGGAGAAATTTTAATGAAATGAACATGGAAAATTCCAGCTCTTTAATTTTTAGAGTTCACTCCTGCAGGAATGCTTAGGTTTTTATCTCCTTCAGTATTTTAGCAGGATATACTGTATTTACAATCAACAGAGGTTTGTGTTCCTTGTAAAGTAGAAGGTGTTTAATTTGTTGAGAAAATTTGTTCTCGGAAAAATAACTACATGGTTTTATAAAAAAACCTGATGTTTTTCTTTACACATAGTAAATCAGATTCATTAGGAGCAGTTGACATGTCCTCTTTTCCCACCACGTTTTTCAGTTCTTGAGGTTCCAGGTCTTGACACTATCAAAGAGGAGGAAGTGGTGCCACACTTCCGCTGTTAGGGATACCAGCTGGTAAATCCCTCCTGCCTGGAGCAATCCAGTCCCGGGGCCTGATTCTTGCACAGGGACTTGCTGCCCCTTCCAGAGCTCCAGGGAAAGCAGTGGGGAACTCTGTGGTTTGTCATCACATCTGATCTTAGACTTGCATTTCAGGTAGTCTAAGCCTGTGTAAGGCGGTTATTTAGGAAATTAGCACTATCTACCCAAGAAACTGAAAGCAGTGATGCACATACCCTATTCAAAATGGCAGGGGAAAAGGAGTTGCTAACTATTTTAAAGAAATTTAACCTTAAAAATATCACATTCTTGATTATTCTGAGGCGTTCCTGTTCTTCCCCAATAAATAAAGTAAGCCTTAATCCATATAAAATAGATTGTACTAGAATGTAAGAATGCATGGGAAAGTATAAACCATTTACTGAAGGAAACTTGAACTTCCTGTGAAATGGAAACTATTTGAGAGCAGAACATTAAGATCATTCATTGATTATATTCATTGGCCTTAAACTTTTTATTTATGGACAGTCAGAAAAGATGGGAGAGGTGCTAGACATATCCCAGCCACAGTGTATATATTTCCATTATTGATGCTAAAACCCAAGTTATTTTAAAGAGGATTGGTGCCTTCAGCTCACCTTCTGCTTTTAATAAAAATAGCATTTTCATAGAAAAAGCAATAATGGCTTCCCTTCATTCCTCCAGATTCGGATTTTGCTGTAGACTTCAGTATTGGAGTAGGCACAAGGTACAAGGTAAGACTTCCTAATGGTTACTTTTATGCCTAGCCATGGCAGTAAAATCATACTCCTTTTATATATGTGTGTATACATATACGTAAAATGTACCATATACTCTTTAAAGGTTAGGCGAACATTCCATGAGTTATTGATGTGGTGGAGATACACTACATACACTGTGTATGTGCTCCAGACATACGAAAGTTGGTGGAAAGACTATGATGTTCCTCAGGGAGAATTGGATCAGGCTCCATATGATTAAAGAAATAGGTTAAACATTTCTGTTGCCCTAACTCACTGGATGTCAGGAATATAGAAATGTGGTTCAGTGTTTTTCTTTGGTTAAATTTCACTTCTTTATTGGACATCTAACATAAAGCCTCTAAGTACTTTGTAGTTACTGCAAGAAATTAAATGATCAAAGACCAGGAGAGACCAATAGTATTATCGGTGATACAATCCCAACTTGACAAAAAAAGGGAGGAAAAACTCTCCATGGTAGAGATTTGGAAAAACTAAGAGAAAGAACCCCCAAAAACACTCAAAGAAAGATCAATCAGTTGAAATGAATATGACTTGCAAAGCACTCTGAGAGCAACAGTAGAACACATGGGTGGGAGATTTCCATTAGCATCCAGACCCAAAGCTGCATCCAACAGTCCCTAGGCTTTGCAGAGAAGGATCTTGCTGTGATGACTGAGACAAGTCTCACTGCCTGTGGCAGCACATATATGGTGCATCTAACATGTCGAACTGGCATGTGTGCAGATAAAAGGGATTCTTTAGACAATCTCGGGAGGTCCCTTCCAACCTCAACTATTCTGTATTTCTGTGATTTAGCAGGTTTCTTCAGCAAGTCTGAAATTTCTGCATTGTAGCACTGAGCAGCGGCTTCCCATCCAATTGGGCCTACCTTGAGACCTACATGGGTCTTGCTATTAAGAAGGTGATTTACTGCTGGAGAATCACCTGAGTTGACAAAGCAACATGTTCTGCTGCTTAGATGCCTGAAGGAAATCCATCTAAGTGTAAGTCAAGTTTCATTTGGACCTTTTTGTTGTTGAGGTTTGCTTTGCCTGTGTTGCCAAAGTCACAGCATCACGGAACAGCTGATGAACTGTTGAATGAAAGACCCTGTTCAAAGCAGGGTCAGCTGGAGCAGGATACTCAGGGCTGTAACTAGTTGGGTTTTGGATATCTCCAAGGATGGAGACTCCACAGCCTCTCTGGGCAACCTGTTCCAGTGTTTGACCACACTCACAGTAAAAAAGTGGGGGGGTTTATGTTTAAAAGGAATTCCTGTATTTCAGTTTGTGTCCATTGCCTCTTGTCCTGTCACTGGGCACTGCTGAGAAGAGTGTGGCTCTGTCTTTTTTACTTTCCCCATCAGGTATTTATACACATCAATCAAATCCCCCTGTGTTTTCTCTTCTCCTGGCTTAACAGTCCCAGCTTTCTCAGCCTCTCCCTGTGTGTCAAATGGTCCAAGCCCTTAATCATCTTCACGTCCCCTCACTGGGACTCATTTTATGTGTTCATGTCTCTCTTGTACTTGAGAGCCCAGCACTGGAAACAGTACCAAGATGTGTCTCACCAGGGCTGAGTAGAGGGGAAGGATCACCTCTCTCAACCTGCTGGCAATGCTCTTCCGAATGCAGCCCAGGAGGCTGTTGGGCTTTTTTGCTGCAAGGGCACATCATTGTTGGCTCATAGAATCATAGAACCATAGAATGGTTTGGATTGGAAGGTAGCTTTTAAGATCATCTAGTCCAACTCCCCTGCCATGGGCGGGGACATTTTTCACTAGATCAGGTTGCTCAAAGCCCCATACAACCTAACCTTGAACACTTCCAATGGTGGGGCATTCATAGTCAACTTGGTGTCCACCAGGACCCCCGGGGCCTTTTCTGCAAAGCTGCTTTCCAGCCAGTTGGCCATCAGAGTGTACTGGTGCCTGGGGTTATTCCTTCCCAAGGGCAGGAGCTCACACTTCCCTCTGCTGAACTTCATGAGGTTCCTGTTTCGCCATTTCTCCAGCCTGCTGAGGACACTCTGAATGGTAGCAGAACCCTCTTGTGTATCAGCCACTCCTTCCAGTTTTGTATCATCTGCAAACTTGCTGAGGGAGCACTCTGTCTCATCATCCCAGTAGGTCTTTAATGAAGATGTTAAAAATCCTACCAAACTGTGATTTTTTTCAAAAATGATCAGTTTGGAGGCAAGACGCTTAGGACAAACATCCATAATCTGTGACTTTAGGGATCAAATAACATTTCACAGGCTCCTTGACAGAAGTCTCCAGACTCTCTTGCAGGGGGACCAGTAGCCTTAGCTCCCCCAGTGTGCTCAGGGTTGACAGTAGGAGCAGTGTCCCCCTCAAAGAAATACACCCACAGTGCTGGGTCCACCTTGAGTGACACAGCAAATGGCAGGGCAGAGTGAACCCAAGCAGGACCCCAGGGCCCCCTGGTAACCAGCAGCGAAGGAGATTGAGAGCTGCATCTTGCGTGTGTCAGAGAGACTTTTTGAGATGTTGCAATTTCAAGGCAGTAGAAATGTGGCTGGCACGTTGGAGACAGGCAGCCAGTCCCTGGGACATTGAAAGTAAAGGCAGGGAGAGGAGGAGAGAGGCAGAGGTGCAGGCTTTGGAGCCCAGAGCTTGCTGGAGGGCAGATTTTGCTGGGGGGTAGTTGGCTGCTGGTACTTATTTCAGTTGTGAGTTTAATGAAAATAAGCTTTTTGAAGAAACTTTTTTATAAATACACTTTTTTTTCTGAATGCATACTTGACTCTTATTAACAGTCTCTCATTCTAAGAGAAATGACCCTTTGTGGCTCCAAATATTGGCTAAACACTCAGACAAAAAAAAATGGTTTAAACTGTTTGGGAAAATGAATAGGATGGAGAATGAAATCTTACTGAAAAATAAACTGTAAATGATAGCCTCTTGACATAAATCTGCTTCCCCAAATGATTTTCTTCACAGTATCCTCTAAAGACATTAGCAAAAAGAGTGGCTGGAAAGCTGCCTGGCAGAAAAGGACCTGGAGGTGCTGGTTGACAGCCGGCTGAACATGAGCCGGCAGTGTGCCCAGGTGGCCAAGAAGGCCAACGGCATCCTGGCCTGTATCAGAACTAGTGTGGCCAGCAGGAGCAGGGAGGTGATCGTGCCCCTGTACTCGGCACTGGTGAGGCCGCACCTCGAATCCTGTGTTCAGTTTTGGGCCCCTCACTACAAGAAGGACATGGAGGTGCTGGAGCGTGTCCAGAGGAGGGCAACGAAGCTGGTGAAGGGCCTGGAGCACAAGTCTTATGAGGAGTGGCTGAGGGAATTGGGACTGTTTAGTCTGGAGAAGAGGAGGCTGAGGGGAGACCTCATCGCGCTCTACAACTACCTGAAAGGAGGTTGTAGCGAGGTGGGGGTTGGTCTCTTCTCCCAAGTAACAAGCGATAGGACAAGAGGAAACGGCCTCAAGTTGCGCCAAGGGAGGTTTAGATTGGACATTAGGAAAAATTTCTTTATTGAAAGAGTGGTCAGGCCTTGGAACAGGCTGCCCAGGGAAGTGGTGGAGTCACCATCCCTGGAGGTATTTAAAAGACGTGTAGATGAGGCGCTTAGGGACATGGTGTAGTGGGCATGGTGGTTGGGTTGACGGTTGGACTCGATGATCTTAGAGGTCTTTTCCAACCTTAATGATTCCATGATTCTATGAAATGCCAAGGACTTCATCTGTAGACACTATGTCCTGCTTGGGTTGGAAGTTCTCTGCCACACCATCCATGTAGGAAGCGGGTTATCTGGCACCTTTTCACTGGCCCTCTGGAATATTGCTCTTGACCAAATAGCAAATCCTGACCTTTATTTTGCGAGAGGTGGGAGAGCATTAGCTCTTCCAGTCCCAGGTGTCAGACCCACCCGGCAAGGGGGATACCCGCACGTGCGGTAATGATGTGACGGGAGAGTCACCGCTCCTGCGCAGAACTGGCTCAGTTTATGTAAACCTGGTCTGGTGTGTTAGCTTATGGCCTCTATAGATTTTAGGTCTTTTCAGCTGTAACTACTGTGCTTAATACTAAGGAGCTGTGAAATGCAAGGCGATTTCAGCAAAAGCCACATGGGGATGGAATAATGTGGAACTGGGAGTCGGTTTTGTTCTGACTTGTGCGCAGAGCTGTTGGTGTAAGCCCCAGCGTGAGCACTTGGCAGGGAAATTGTACGAAAATGACTTGCCAGAGGCTTGCAATTTATGCCTGTATACATTTCTGTGGTGAAATTTCACGCCTGCTAGCCACGCCGACTTGTACTTGGCGCTTCATCGGGAAGACTCCTCACAGAAGCATGCCTGTAGCCTTCCTGAGACGCCTCTGCCAGAGCTTTTGCCATTGGCATCCCAGTTCTGCTTTTCATTCTGGGACACTCAGTGCCTTGGAGCATCATAGAGTCAAAGTGATCATCAAAAATGTCTTTCTGGCATTCCAGTGTGATGTGATATTGCAGGGGTTTACATCATATAAGCGCTGAGCCTTAGAGCAGAAAAATCATAAAGAAACTCCTTGTGGAAATGCGCTTCTCTAACCCTCTTTCCCTCTCATGGCTTCTGATTAACCTAGATGGGGAGATGCTTTGGAAAAGCCAGAGCATATTAATGAATGGATTTGCATGCCTAATTTCTGTCCCTAATAATAAAAAGTTTTCCCTGAAATGTCTCTAGGCTGACTATAGAATGGGAATTTTTCTCCAGTTGAGCACCCATATCTAGGAATGGCAACGTGCACAGCGGTCATAATTCAGGCCTCTGAGGAGCTGGCCCTTCATGACTTAAAAAAGCAATGGGATTTTTAGGCTTTCACATCATATACATGGTTTTAAAAATATGTCCCCAATTTAACTCGTGTGGCATGTTGCTACTGCTGATGCACTACATTTTCTTGGTAAAATTTTCTGTTCCTCTGTGCATAAAACCTGTGAAGGACTACTTGAAAGATGAACTACAGTCTGCTGTCCTAGTGGCAGCGTAGCTTTCTTCCAGCATCCTAGAAAAAAGCAGCAGTAAATCTCAGGCCAAGTGTCATATGAGGTAAGAGAGTCTATCTGACATAATTTCTTTCTTAGAAACTTTCAGTGTTTAAAGTCTTTAAACTTCGGCACTTTGCCAAAATCCACAATCCCCACCACAAAATTAGAAGATATCTAAAAAAGAAGTCCCTTTCCAGGAATGACACAAACAGAAATGAATACGGTGAGAGGAAAAAATCTCCCACTGTTCAGGATAGATTAGACAGAACATTTCCCTTTTAATGTAAAGGGCACCGGGGATTTGGCCATGCACTTTAGTGAGCCTTAGAGAAATTATTATTTTCCAGTTACAGTTCTCAGACCTGAGTTCTGCTCTTCCCACAACTGATTATTTCCCAGAAGTCACATTTTTCATATTTCAGTTTGGTTTCTTTGATACTGAACTAGCTGAAACCAGGAGTCTGAAGAGAAGAAAAAACTAAGACACCTAGCTCTGAAGGAAGTCTTTTCCCCTTTTCTGCACTTATCAAAATTTAGTAATTTACCAAAACTGCTCAGGAACACAATTTCTACCCAGGCAAATTCCAGCAAGGTTGACCATCATTCTGCTTGGTTGAATTTTACAGTATCCTTTTAGGCCACTTAACATAAAAGAATCTGCTGCTGCAAAAAACATGGTGCAGCTTCAGTTCACATTTGCAGTTCATTTGTTCGTAGCTCTCAAAGAGACGAGCTGTTTTTCTTTTCTTTGGTGAAATTTATTTTACTGCGGGCAAAACATCAAATGGGAGAGCTGGACTGAGCTGTAGAGTAAGCCACAAGGGGCACACTATTACACTGGAACAGTCAATATTTTTCAAATGCTAAAGATAGGAAATATTTTAAATCCTTTTTTCCCCTTTCTGCTGGATATGCTGCTCAGTACACCCTGCCCACGTCCGTGGAGAGAGCTGCCAGCTCCCTTCGGAGCAGGTACCCTCCGTGGGGCCAGCAGACCAGGATGGGGCATGCAGCAGCATCCTTGGGAGGGGAGCAGCAGCCGGGTTGGGGATGTCCAAAATTCTGTTGGAGGCAGGCTCACCTGAGACTGTATCTGGGGACAGATCTCAGCACACCCTGTGCTGTGAGATGAGTGGAAAATTCATCCGGGCTGATAGTGGTTATGGGCGCTAGTAATGATATCATAGCCCAAGAATTTGACCATGTTCTACGGCTATTAAAATTTTAACCTGTAGCCTGTCAGGGATATTCGATAGCCGTTTGGTAATGGAAGACAAGGACATGATGGGAAAATGGTCATTGCCTGAAGTTTATTGATAGCTGTCGCATGTGAATGCAACACCCCTTTCTTCACTATGGTGCAACTTCAGCGTGTGGACGTGTGTGTTCACGAGCTATTTCAGCCTTGATGAGAGTGTGGTGTTCAAGGATCTCTTTTGACAGTGGGAGAGGTGAAAGGAGGACGAAAACACCAGTCACTCAGGGGAGAGCTTTCATCACAAGAGTGTTACATGAAAAGATAAAAAGGACTTCTCCTTAGACCTTGTTTTCGGTGAAATTCTTCCCCCTCTAGCTACAGGCTTTGTTTATGTGTGTTACCAGCACAATAGCATGAGCTAGAAGGTCACTTGTCTCCCTTTGGATTTACATGACATAATTGCTAAAGCCAGCAGGCTGGAAAATGGAAAGCTTTCCAGGTCTGCCTCGTCTCCTGTTAAAGACAATCCAGGAAGCTGCGCAGCCTGTGCTGAATACCCAGAGTTATACTGAACCCCGTGGCTACTTGCTACCCTTTAATGCATATTCAAATAAAAGGTACTCTCTGAGGGAAGCCTGTTATTGTGAACCTCTCTGAAACACTGGTGCTGGAAGTCTGTTCCAGCCCCCATATGCTCGTATCTCTCTCAGAGAGCCATTGATCTCATCGTCAGAATTGTCCCTCACCATCATGGTGGCTGCTGGGCAAAGAAAACCAAAGCATAAGGGTTAAAAAAGAACTTGAGTTAAAGACCAGGTTGGATGCTCAGCTGATGTGAGCTGGCACAGCTGGACAGTCGGAGAGAGCTGCCCCACAGCAGCAGGAGAGGTCCTCAGCTTCAGACCTCCAGGAAAGCGGTACATATGCTCAGGGAAGGGGGGGACTTTAAAAGTGGCAAATACTTCTCTCACTCAGACAGTCTGAAAGGCAAACCGCATTCTCATTTACTTCAGGAAAATGCCATTTAGATTGTAATTGAGAAAATTTGGTCGTAACAATACAAGCATTTTTCAGTGATGATCATACAGCTGAAATTTTGTCCAAAAAAGGCAGCGTTCCTTTGGTGTCAAGGGGACTTGTTTGGTGTGAAGGGTTAAAGATGCTATGGCTAGAGCTGGAAGCGTTGCCTATCATTAAAGAAGCGTAACACTTTCCTTTGAAAGACTTTTTCAATTGCTTATGATTTGCCAGATTTTAAACCAATTAGGCTGAAATTCTCCATGCTGGTTGCTTGTTTTCTGTTGAACTGTCTGGGAAAGCTTTCATCAGAAGTCATTCAGTCCTCTCTAAAAGAAAACTGGGAAAAACTGCACTGCTTTGCCTATAGTGAAAAAATAATCCTCTAACTATTATTACTAAGCAGCTGTGTGTTTTGCAAGGGAAAGGCAGGTACCTGGTGGCCTCCGAGGCCCCTCACTCAACACTCGGCACTAGCGGCATGCCCAGCAGCAGAGCGTAACTCCTCGGTTACCTGAAGTCCCACAGCCCTGCTCAAGTCACTTGGAGACTACATCCCTGTCTTCTGTCTAACACAAGTGATGAGTCGGTTAAGGCTGACAACAGGGAAAATTAAAAAATGACACAGGACTGTGAGAAGAGGCAGGGATGAAACACCAGCAAGGCACACTGGGACTGGAAACACTACACAGAGGAAACTGGGACTGTATTAAAAAAAAAAAAGAGGGAGCAGAGGGAATGGCTGAACCATAGAATGATATGGGAGACTGGGAGGGGAATTAGACGGTGAAAACTGCGAGTGGGATGAGGAAGTGTGTGTGTGTTTGTGTGCATGTGCATAAAGGCAGCCCAGCCCTCGCAGAATTGTGGAAGGAAAGGTAATGAACCGGGGGAGAAAAAAACAGGACAGAAAGTATTTAGGAGATAACAAGAAAATTTTGTGAATCTTGTACATATACTTAGTTTTGACAATTAGCTTTCAGCTTGTCACTGCTGAAAAATGTATTTGGGCAAAGTCTGAAAAGCAGTACTAAAGGGTAAGGTAGAACTTTCTCAGCTGACTTGGGCATCTTGTATTGTCTCCATTTACTGTTCTCAAAGCTGTGTATAAGAGCATGACCTGATTTTACCTCTTGTTCTTCCATTGCCTTGTGAAGGACCAGGAGCCGACACTGTTATTCATTTGTACCAAATCAAGCAGCTCTGTTTACGGTAGGACATAAAAATTGTACCTTTTCCCAAAAATCTTAATTTGGCTGGCTTGATTTTAAACTATCAGCTGGCATGAGGCCTCAGCCTGAGGATGAACTCAGCATTTCGGTGATGTAGCAAGGACTGAGTGTGTAGGTGAGGCTGTATCCCGCAGGGGAACTTTGCCATTTGGAAGCATTCACAAGCTGCATGTAAGAGATGGCCCGTGGGTCACGCCAGTGAGCCGTCGAGCCCACTGCTCTGCTTCCAATGGTGGCAAGAGGAGATGCTGTGTAGGAAGAACATGTGAGGCTGGTTGTTACGTGCAGCCCTTTCCCCTAGTATGCAGCATCCACAACTGTTGGATTAGGGATATTAGAGGGTATGTTCCTGCCTCATCCTTTTAGCATAAAGACCCATTAATTTGTCTAATCCTTTTTTGAACATGCTAATACTGTCTGCCTCCACAAGCTCCTGTGTTGGCAAGCTCCATAGGTTCACTACCTTACACAGTAGTGTAAGCAAGTATTTCCTTTTATCTCTTTTAAACTGATCTTTTGCTAGTTGCCTTAAGTGTCCCCTAGATCCCATACCAGGTTCTTGTAAACAACAGTTATATGTTTGGTTTAACCAGCACATTCATCATTTTATAAATCGTAATTACATCACTCCATCGCCTCCTTCACTCCAGAGCGGAGTCCCAGTATTTTCAGTCTTTGTAAGGCAGCAGCTTCAGTATCTCGACCATTTTTGCTGCCCTTTAACTCTACTACAAGAACGCACCAGTTTTTTATGTAGCAGCAACATTACACTCTCTGTCCTGTTCTAATAACTTGCTTACGAGTTCCAACGTTTTATTGGATTTTGTTTGCCATTGCATACTGAGCTGATGATTTCAGAGAACCATCAGCAGTGGCTCAGAGTTCTCTTTTCTAAGTTGTAACTCTCAGTTCCAAGTCTGATATAGATAATTTTTTCCTAGATGCATTGCCCTGGATTTATCTATATTAAAGTTCATCTGCCACCTTTGAGCCAACTCAGTTTGGTGAAGTCCTCATGGCCTGCACAGAATTTGACTGTCTGAAAGAACTTAGTATCAACTGCAGACTCTGCAATGCCAGTGACTTCATGGTATGAGCTGGTTCAGTTGCCATTTTAAATTAGTTGACTTGGTTAATGCTTATAAATCCCTAGGAAAAAGAAATCCCTCCAAAATCCCCTTCAGGTTTGAAGGTTAGTTTCCACTTCTCTAAGCTAGTGGAGCTCCATGGATTTCAATCACAAATGATTTATAGAGGTCAATAAAGCCAACTGTGTCCTGTAGGGAGAAGAGTGAAGGATATTGTCTCCAGCTGCCTTTTAACTCCTCAGAAAAGGGACTTTGCTTTATATTAGTGTCCTGGGATTGTTCTTGGTAGATATGAAATTTGTAATATAACCATACTGACAGAAGTATGAAGTAGCGTACGGCGCTAAGTTGTTGCTATGTCAGCTTATAATGAAAAGATGAAAATGTAAGCCCTGTCCTTTCAGATGAATCACATAAGTTATAATGAGTATTCCTAATTGCACTCCTGAGAGCTTTGCTTATGTAGAAATTAGGGTGTGTAGAAGCCCTGCAGTATGACTGGTGAAGGAGGTCCCCAAAGCAGGAGTGTGCAGACAGTGAAGGGCTTTCTGTGGCTGTAGCTCCATCTACTGGTACTAGTTGGCCTGATCGCCACCTTTTAGTCACAGGCTACAAGTGACTTGTTCTCTTTGGAGGTCTTCTTTAATGAAAAAAATTATGGTATATAGGGAGGAAGTAAATTCACCATGAATCTATTCTGATATCCTTTCAGCCAGAGACCCCTGTAACTTGGTGGTATTGTAGCAGTTCTTCATCTTAGTTTTATGAGACGTTGCACCTCATATACCCTGTCCAACATTGCCAACCCTAAACCATTAACAATCCACGAGTCAGGGCCCCCTAAATAATGAGATTCTACAAGTGCTGGATTTTTATCTTGGAGTCTTCACACTTTCTAAGTCTGCCATGGCCACAAAGGCTATTTTTCCCTTAATGGCAGTAACTATCTAGCAGTAACTTATCCCAGCAGGAGGATCCTTAAGAGAAAAAGCAAATGACACAAGGCCAAGGAATTTGTAATACCATTTGTTTCAAAGGTCAACTCTATTTAGTGCTGAGGGAAAATTCTGTTCTTACTTCCATTAGTGAAATTCATCACTGGCGACTGGACCTCAAAAGAAGTTGCATTTATATAACTAAACGAAAAATTTGGCCTCGTTCATCATGAAATTTCTCTCTGAGGTAGCTCTTTTTCTGAGAACTTTTGCTCCAGCTAAGACTCAGGCTTGTTTTTTGACAATTTCATTATTGGATATATTTACTTTTTATTTTAGGTCAGGGACTGAACCTTGGACTTGGCCCAGGAACAGCTGTCACTGCTATGGGTAGGTCAGGCATGTCTTAGAACGCAGATGACACCTCTGTCCAAGTCCTCCTCCTTTCTGTCCCCCAGCTCGTCCAGAGCCCATGGAGATTGGAGCCAGGGAATGGAGAGGAAGAGGAGAACGGCTCCTCCCTTCTTCCAACTCTTAGAGCTGGTAGCAAATTGAGAAGTGGACCTGGGAACTGGAGAACATTTCCGCTTCTCCTCTGTTCCTGAATTTTGAGTTAAAGCAACTGGTGATGATTCACCTTGTCTCTTATTCCAACAGCCCAAGGCTCTAAGCTGTCCCTACAGGTTCCCCAGGGCTTCAGATCCCAGGCCAAGGTATTTACAGTTTGAAAAACGGGTATATTGAGGACTCAAGTGCTGGATTCAATGCCAGTTTTTATACAGGGGACAAATGTAGCCAAGTACTAAGGTCTTAATCTCCTTTTCTAACCAGTAGGCCTCCCAATCCATTTCCCCATTTGCCATAACTTTGTATGTTATCTAGGTGGAACCACCTTGAGACCATCTGTGCCCTTTAGTGCTACTGAACAGTGAATCATATCCCAATACACCACATTGGTTTCTGGGCTGTCCAGCCTGTCCAGATCATGCTGCAGCTCCCTGTGTTCTTTCCAAAAACAGGGAAGAGGGTTCAGGTCTTACCGTGGCATAGAGCTGTGACCTAGCTGGGGTGTTCACCTGGACCCGGGAGTCTGGAAATACTTCCAGGTCATGCAATTTGGGAGTAAGACCTATGGTATCATTAATTAAATTACTAATTTATGCTAATGTATGTTTTCCACTTGAAAAGTAATCACAAAGAAAAATGGCTATGGTCCTTGTGTGGGACAAAAAAGAGGCAGCAAAGTGTTTATAGAAAACACTTGTCTCGTAACACTTATTGAACCTAAAACAACACCTAAAAGCCAACCATTCGTGGGCACTGCGAGTAGAACTGCCCAAGCGTGTAATCAGATCACTAGGAAGCCCCAGCACCTTTGTACAGGGCAACGGGGCTGAGTGAGGTCTCAGCTCTGCAGCCAGAGGAGTGCAGAAGGATCCTTTTCTGTGTAAAGAACCCCTCTGGGCGTGTTCTGATCTGCTGTTTATTGTGCCACACCACTGGTCCAGTGACATAGGCCACAGCTCGCTGAGATGACCAGGAAAAGGTGTTTGGATGAGATTAAAATCTCCAGTAATTCTTTTAAGATTACTAGTAATGCTGCAATCACGCATGGATCCACAGGGCTCAGTCCTTGCACAAGAGCCTCTCGAGCCAGGCACAAGAGGTCTGACGCTGGATGTGCTGGACACAAGCGTATGAATATTTTGTCCACAATCTCCAGAATCCTTGTAGAGATTTGCAATAATCTCACAGCAACAAAGGTGTTAAAACCACACCTAGACATAATCTGACTTGATCATTGTGTTCCCTTGAAAGGTAGCTTGACAAGTTAGTTGCCAAAACTTAGCTCAGGTTTCTGAACTGAAAGGTGCTGTGTCCTGGCAGGCTTAAGGCAGGTAATATTTTGCTAACGCCAAGAATTTAGGGCTCAAACATGTTGTATAGGAGGAAGCAGCTGAAACCTGCAGATTCCTGAGGACTTGTTTCCTCTCTTAAGGTGCAGGAGGTAGATCAACACCTCAAACAGGAACTCTATGAAGCCTATTAGATAACCAAAATTTAAGGTCAGAACTCCCAGAAACTACAATGTTTGATCTAGGAATGCCAGTTTGGCACGTTAAACCTCCCTTTGACTCATAATCCTTCACAGTCATTCTACCTTTTAACCCCATGTAACTGATTGCCAGAGCAATACCACCACGACAGAGGCAGAATTGGGACAGGTCACACACCATCCCTGCTCTACTGCTTCCTTCCTGCCCACGGCGGGCAGCAGTATGGGCTGCTGGGCAGGGTACTGACCTCTCACTTGAGAAACCAGGTTTCCTTTTCCTGCTCCTCCACAGATCTCCCATGCGAGGCCTTTGGCAAACAAGTTGCTTAGTGCCTCTGTATCTGAGTTTCCCACCTGTGAAATGAGAATAGCACTTCTCCTCTTTCCAGGAGCACCTTGAGGATAAATATAGTAAATTCTGAGCTGCTCAGGTTAGAAGGGGGTTTAGATAAGCACCATCATGGACCAAAAGAAACTTAACCCAGTGGGAGAAAGGGGAAAAGTCATGCTGAACTCAACTTCTAAAAAAAATTTAAATACTTTCCATTGCTGTTTACTGATTTTAATACATCAGATTTGCTTTTTCTTCTGATGGGTTTCTTTGTGTGTCAGCAAAGACCAATGTGTCAAATACAAAATACAATGTGCAAAATACAGCTAAGAAAGAAATACAGCATGCTCTCACTTTCAAGTTTTTCTTTTTGTAAGATTAAAAAGAGCAATGTCCTATTTGCATCTCAGTTTGAGAACTCGTGGTTCACTGTTCTCCACAGACAAGACCTTTCTGTACAACTTGGACAGCCTGGCAATGGAGCGTGAAATGCATCAGGACACTAGTGTTCAGAGACCAATTTCACAGTATACAGATAAAAATGGAACAAACAAGCTATCAGAGTTTTAAGCGCCCTTAACATTATTTTTTCAAATTCAGATGGGAAAATGATGAACATCAACATTTTTTAAAGTTATAAAGCAAATGCAAGAATACAATGGTTAGAGGAAGTGCAACGGGAGTCAGCATTGTTATCTGGTTTTGGAAGCTAAAGACTTGGTCAGTGGTCTAGTGATTTTCCAGTGCTTTTTCTTTAACTTTCTATGAAGGGCACAGATTTGTGATATCACTGGTTCTGCCTCTCCCACCTTTTACAGCTACATTTTAAAGCAGCATTTCACAGCAGCATAACTTTACTCACATCAGGAGTTATAACTGATGTACACAGCCAGAGAAATAATGAGAATCTGAACAGACTGATCCTGTACATATCAATAATCACTGCAGGACCTGTGTCACTTTGGGTTATTTCCAGGCATTCTGTGAGACAGAAGCAGAGTCAGGACTTTGGTGAAGCAGTTGCTGTGCGTATTTTCTGAGCAAGTTCTAACACAGTTTTAGCTTTCTGAAACGTGCACTTTCATTTCTCTTTAGCAATAAGCAACAAACTGTTGCTTCTCTCTGTAACCTTTGAAGGAAAGTCTCCTTAGAGAGAGCTTATTTACCAGCAGCTACTACACAGTGGTATCCAAAATACCATGAAATATTTTCTGATTCTAAGAGTAGGGACTTGCATGGTATCTTAGATATTTCTGCACTGCAGCTTCACGTCAAATAGAGATGTTTGATGAAAACACTATTTGGCATCTGTGCATCTTATTCCTTTCACCTTAAATTCATTGAGATAAATTATCTCCCTATGTCCACCCCTACTCCTTCCATTCTTTGGAGAAGTCTAAGCTTGTGTTCTTCAAGGTCATAGGCTTGGGGAAATTTTTGTACAGGAAGAGTTAGATTCATTAAAACCAGCTTGCATATATCACGTATAATACCTATCACAAGGATTACGTGTTATACCTGTATCAGTATTTGCATACAGACATCCCAGCATGCACATACCATTTCTGAGTCACACCTATCTTTTTAGTTCCCTGTATAAAGTAATACGAAATTAACTACCGGCTTTTTTTCCTTTTCCTTTTTTTTTTTTTTTTTTGAAAGAATGTAACTGCTTGTTCTGGTGTGTCCTTCCTTAGATCTTCCTCAAAGTACAGTAAAACTCCTTGCATACTAACAGAAAATTTCCATTTTTTCACTCCTTTTTAGCTATGAAAGCCGTTCTTTATTACTGTAGTTTTGACCTTTATCTCTTCTCTGCTCTTTGTTTCTCTTTGATACTTAAGAGGGAAAGTGCAGCCTTTCCTCACTATACAGTTTCCATGCTACGCTAACCACATTCTGCTATCTGGACTTCTACAAGTAGCTTAAGAGACTTGAATAGCACCCATCAATCATGATCTTTACACCTCGAGTTTGAACTCAAAGGTTAGATACAAATGCCAGCTAAACTTGGACAGGTTTTTAATTGACACCATGTGTGGGATTCATACTTTGTAGGTTTAAATAGGCAAAAAGTTAAGATCTTTCCCCCATCATCCCAGCTGGCTGCAGAGAGTGTCGCTGCGGCATGCATAGTCTGTGGTTTGCAGTGCACATCCAGGTTGCAGGATGAAGGAGAAACCACACCAAAGATCAGCGCCCATTTGCGATGTTGTTGTAGCTGACCTTACTCTTCTCCTCACTAATGTTCATGCTGCGTCACGCGGCAAACCGCTATACAAAACTAGCACCAATGTAATTGTGCCTTCTCAAGAAATCTTAGCCCTGATTTTATGTCTAGCATAAGGTCAGTCAAAGTTGCAAGGTAGTTTTTTGATACTTTCCAAAGAAAGAATTAATAACCAGACTACTGCCATAAATATATTAAGTAACTTTAATGCTGCTTAGCATAAGTCTTTGTTATATATTTTCATCCATATACTCCAGTGTAAATGTATTTTATACAATATGAAGTATTTTAAAAAGTATATGGCTCTAGATAAAATGTTCAAAAAACAAGTTTCAATGCAAGCAGAGAATTAGAAAAAAAATCAGCCAGAGTACAAAATCTTTGGAAGATAAAAATTTCAGAAAACAAGATATACGAAAACACCCCACTGCAGTAATTCAGGATGACCAAGTGGTTCCAGTAGTCAGAAGGGCTGCCACTGGCTGCTATGTCATCCTTAAGAACCTGTCCGGGGTCAGCAGGGACTGAAGGGCACTACTGAGGTGGCTGGTTCTCAGAGATCCTTGTACCTGACATGTTTGATAAAGTAACCTTCACAGCAGACACCCTTGTTGGCTCAAGGAGAACGAGTAGGCCTGGGAATGAATAAAGTCCTGTCTTCCCTTACACAACCACTGCTGGTCTCTGCAGAAGATTCAGGTGCACTGGCAAGATGTGGTGAGCAAGTTGTCTTATGAACGACAGGGAGCCTTTAGTCTCCCACGTTATCAATTTGGCACTATTCACGAGAATTATTCACTAGCATTATTAAAAAAAAGTTTCACCATCTGCAGAATGCCATGAGTGTTAGGGAGCAGAGCATAATGCTATCGTTTAGTTTGTTAAATTAATTTTCTATATATAATATCGCATGTCATTATACAACAGGGATATTCATGAGAGGCTCAATTAAACTTCGTTTGTGTCAGAAGCAAACTCCATAGTGGGCGGACCGCTTTGCATTCCACTGCTTTCAGTAAGATGTTGCATAGGCATCTGTCCAAATGGAAACACCTTTACAACACTGCAGGTTTAGAATACAACAAATAACACACTGCAAGAATTGAGGTCAGACATTATTCACCATTTGGTAACATTCCATTCAAATGATATTGACTCACATAATAAGTAACAAATGCAGCACTTGAAGTAATAAAAACAAAGCTGTACTCCAACAAAGTAAAACAGTGCAAATATTCCTGTTAAACAAAAATATACCATGTATATACACACACAACACAAATGCACTGTTTTGTTTTGCAATATAAATAGATCTGATTAAGCTAAATTCCTAAAACTAATGAACTACTGACTGACAGTCTCAAACAGTTTCCCTCTACTAAGGAATACAGTAAGCTTTAAGGATCAGATGACCATAGCTGAATATAGCTATAAAAGAGTATCAAAAGATTTCACTGGATGGATATTTAAAATATATTCTCTGTACATCAAAGTTAATAATACATATACTAAGTCAGTATCACAAAGTCAGCTTGGGCTCTGATCATGCAAGGAGCAGCACACAGAAAACCCATGACTCTACAAGGAGCCTCAAGGCTCTACCTCTGTGGAATGCACTGTAACGCTGCAAAACACTTAAGGCCCAATCCCAGGACTTAACAAAGGGGGAGCTTTTTAGCTGCCTGTGCAGTTTACATGTTGGTTTAGTTTCCATTTTCTTCCTCTTCTGATTTAGCACTAGAATTCTGTTTTCTGGTAACGATACATCTGTTTATCCCTGAACTCTATAATACCATGCAATGAGTATGCTTCTAATGAGGACACAATAAAAGTAAAAATTAGAAAGGGAAGAGACGGAAACTTGTTTTCTGTTAAGGAAATCCTGATTAGGGGTTATTTGCATTTCAGCACTTTAAAACAGATTTTAAGAAAAAAAAGTCTTTTTGGAATTAGAGTACAGTAAAACAGACAAGTAGCACTTAATTTGATCTGAAGTGGTACACTCAGGCATTAACCTCTCTTCAACTGCTATAGCCTCCATCTCCTTAACGCCAGGGCTGTGCTGCAACCATAACAAACAGCTGTTGCAAAGGCAAAAATCTAGAGGAGGAGCAGGGAAAAAAAGAAGAAAAAAGAAAAAAGTGAATCATACATTATATTGTTCTACTTTTTTTTTTCTATTCTAAATGAATACAGGAACACAAATGATTCAAAAGTTACCTCCCCTAGCCAAAATGCTTAAGGTAAAGATCAGTTTGGGATCCTCTGAAGTTTTCTCATGAACCTGTCTGTTATAACCCCATGTTATTGCTTTTAACTTACTTGCTTGCTTCCGAAGACATTTTGAAATAGAATATAAAACAGAATGTCTGCATAAGTTATGGTACAAAGTAATCATGTGTGTATGTTCACCATGTATTTCAGTTTTCTCGTATCTAGACTGATCAAACATTAATCTCAGATTTGTTTCCAAGTGAATGCCTTTACCAGCAAACAACTAAGAATACATCCCTCTAAACAGCAGAACTTTCTTACTTGCAGAAATACAGAAACAGCTTCAAATCTGACCTCGTTGACCAGATAACCAGCCATTAGAACAACTTCCTGAGAAAGGGCAGGAAGCTGCTATTGTTCAAGAACTGAACTGAATAGATTTGAACTGAAGGTCATGCCACAGCAAACTTGAATATATAATGTAAACCAGAAGGAAGAAATGGGAAACTGAATTGCTGAAAAAAATAGTTTCTCATACTGCCCAATGCTAACGATGGATTCTGTCTCTCAGAACATATGAATTCAATCATGTCATAACAACCTATTCCTTGCTTTCCATACAAGTGTTAATTTGACAAAGTTTTGAATAGATGCTACACCGTTGAACTATCACCCATATAAAATGAATACGTATATTTTTAATCACAGTATACAAAAGTAATTTTAAAAGACAAGATGTTAGCAACCTTTTATTTTTTTTCATGTAGATCACAGGACTGTTTTAATGAAGCATTTCAAAGGATTACATTTTTTTTCTGTATGTTCTGGCTTTCTAATTATATACTTTTGGAAAAAATGCAAAGACTAAAGACTACAGTTATCTGATTCACCATTTCCCAGCATCTCTTAATTAAAAATATTGAGGCAAGTTACAGAGAGTCTCTTCCTCCCCTATCTTGACAGGGATCTGAGGGGCTTGAAGAACTGAATTCTTCCTTAGAAAAATAGTATGGAAGGGGGGAAGGGTCTCTTGGAGTCCCCAGTACCCTGTTGTCAGACAAAATGACTGCAGTGACCATATATTCAGTGGCATCTGAACATACTGAACAAGGACTGAAGAGCTACACTTAAGGGTAGAATTTGAGACACTTTTTTAGTATAAAGCCCTCCCTTCGTTCAGGCACAGCTATGAGACACCACCCCTGTCCTTGTGCCATATGGCCATACAGGGATCCGATGTCCTCGAGTGTGTTACTGGCAAGTGGGTAATGGTGAGGCACTCTGGACTTGGAGACTGACATGCCCACCTCACCCCTTCAGAGACTGGCTTGCCAAAGGCCTTTCCTTTTTATTCTCCTCTTGCAGAGACAATGTGAACCTTACACCTTACGTTCATCTGTTTTTATCTTAAGGTGAACTGAAGGTGTTTACTGTGCAAAATTTATAGTGTATTTAGTTTCAAGGACAACAGCTACCCACAGAGGGTTTTAGAAGCTTAATAAATATATATAGTTCCCTGAGGTACACAAGACCCTCTGGATGGTACAAAAAAATAAGAGCAGTAGTTTCAGTTCTTTAAGTTAAGCCTACTGGCACACCTCTACTTGCCCTTCAGGAGTCCAGCCAGGGAGAAAGCTAGAGCCTGGTATATTCTCTGACTCACCTACGCACACCCACATCACCAGATACAATGATTCAGTGATGATGCAATTACAGGGAGAAAAATGCAGTCTGAGTTTAGGCTATCAATAAAAGCACTCTAATCCTTGCCATAAGAGACAGCAGGGCCCTTACAGATAACTTTTATGCCTGATGTAGTAAGCACATATCTGGAGCTTCACAAGGAGCTAGGTTTTGTCCCCATGACATATTCAGGACTATCTAAATGGTATAAAAAAGGCAACTGAAAGTTTGAGCACAAGCATGAAATTCATGCTGATGCTTGGATGAAGGCTCAGTTGTTATCTTTTTCTTCTATTCTAATAACCAACATTGCTTTTACAATATATCTCATCTAAAAATTATAAGCTGTAGTGATCATATATTTAAAACACTATAGTGAAGAGCAGCAACTGAGCACCTATCACATTAGCATTAGCTTATTCCAGTATTTTTTGCATGTCACTGTTAGACACTATTTGCTGCTCTCAAAGACAATCCTTTCTCTCACAGCTCCTCCTTCTATTCCAGCTTACTGTTAAGTTCCCAAGTTGAATGGTTGGCTACAAGGGCTTACAATAGAATTCTGTTCCCCGGATACAAATATAAGAAATACATACCGAGGCTGCTATGCTTATGTTATATTCATGATCAGCTAGAATCTTCTCTTGTGTGGTGGAATTGAATTTGCGGGGAAAGTGATGCAGAGATGTAGTTGCTGCTTGCAGTAGAAAAGCTCCAAAATAAAAGACAAAAGTAGCCCCATGGAAAAGAAAATCCTGAAAAGCAAATAACAGAATCGGTCTGGCTTGCAATACATATCTAATTCTTCTAGTCTCAGTACAAATGAAACCCAACACTGAAGCATGAAACGAGCACTGATAACAGTAACTTTAGATAAGCAATGTTAAATCCATCCGAGAGCTTAACCTGGACATGTTTTCACAGCTGCTTGCAATTATAAGCAACTCACTAACATAATTAGTGATAAAGGGCAACGCTCCCTCTCACCAAACCCTATATTCTTTCAAATTAAGAGGCACGTGCTCATCTATATAGAATAGAATAGAATAGAATAGAATCATACAGGTTGGAAAAGACCTCTAAGATCATCGTGTCCAACCGTCAACCCAACACCACCATGCCCACTACACCATGGCCCTAAGGGCCTCATCTACACGTCTTTTAAATACCTCCAGGGATGGTGACTCCACCACTTCCCTGGGCAGCCTGTTCCATACGCTGACCTTTTAGATCACTTTAAAGCTATTAGAACTTACAGAACTCTCCCTTCATATGGCTTAGATAAAAAAAGAAGGGACATACAGGCCAACTTTATCACAATTTAAGTAGTACAACACAAGCTTGCAGTCCCCCAAATCCCTTCTCAGCTGTAACCTAAGCTCCAAAAGTCCCCCCTCCATGCTTAAATTTTGCTTCTGTAAATGCCCAGAAACACCTCAGCCTTGACCCAGCTGAACTTTACTTCCCGATACAATCAGAATCCAAGAACTGAGGCATTTCCTCAACTCTCTCTGACTTAGCTCTACCCAAAATACAGTAATTCATGAAAATACTGTGGAATAAAATGCCTGAGACTTGAGAGGACAGGAGTTAGGATTTAGTTTAAATATGCTTCTCTCCTGGCCTTCTCTAGGTGATTCCCTCCTCTGTGGTGAATGCTAGCTGAACACAAGGTTTAAACATCTAACTCTCATTTCTGGATTCTATCACTGGAGCACATGAAAAAGCAGCTCGGGTGCCTAAATCTCTTTCTGGGTTGTATTTCAGAGTCCAGTGTTCCACGCAGCAAGATCCAAGACATGTTCCAGTACAGTTTTAAAATGTCTAAATTATTCTTCCAACATCTTCTTCTGTTGTTGAGCCTGCACAGCTGACATTTACATTGCACTCAGTTCCTGAGTCCATAAAAGGTATACTTTGTGCCTATACCAATACAGGTCTGCAAAAGCCATAGACACAATTTTTAAAATTATACACAAGTATAGGAATGCTTTTTGATGATATCCACGTTATATAGTCTATCTCCAGCATTAATGGATTCTTTATGCACTTTTAATTCACTTGAGTGCAATGGACTACCAGTATGCCAAGAGTGAGAACCCAGGGTACACCATGTACGAGTCCATCACAACAGCAGACAGCATTCACATGCGCTAGAAATTACCGTGCAACATCCTTACCTACTGACTGTCTGATATCAAAGTGAGAATGTGCTGCATTTCCCTGTTTAGAGAATTGTTTCTTCGTAGATGTGAGATTTTCTTTTTATTGAAAGAATTTTCTTTTCAAACTCATCAGTTGTTCCATATTTGATAGCAGCTAAAGCTACTTAAATCACACCCTAGTCAGTTTTGATAAGTTATGATATAAACTGCTACTACAGTTTCCCGTTCCACTTAGATCAGGAAATAATTTTCTCTTAATTAAGAATCATTTGATCATTTGAGGTTAGGTCATAGAGTGTACTGTTTTTCTTAATGACTTCTAATTACTGGGAATCCAAGTTTTGGCAAAACAGTTGCCGTAATTCCCAACTTCTGGTTTTCCATCCTGGCTGGGTTGTTGGGTTTTTTTTTCCATTTTTTAAAAAGTTACTTCCTCTTGGAGTATCACCAGGAGGCCCCACTGACATCAACAGAACTGAGAAGGTAAGAGGGCAGAGGGTGGCCTCCTGACCTAGCTGGATAGCCTTTATGTGCTAGGCTTGCCAGATCTCAAGCTTTGTGCATAAGACACATTCCCTCAGTCTCCAGCTCTGCTATAACGTCTGTACCTCATAGAAAAAAATAGTAGGGACCTCCTCCAGCATGAGAATGCTGAAGCATCGGAGAAGCTGCAGTGCTCTGCTGCAGCTGGGGGAGGCACTTCTCCCCACCAGACGCTTACTGTTGTGGCTTCCCCCCACTCACTCGAGCTGGCAGAGAGACACGCACATCCCTCATGCTACCGCCTACGCGCACCATGTCAGACTGCACGCAGTGTGTGTTCACTGTGTGGACCCCGTATCATGGCCTGACGTACCCATTTCATAGCATAGGATTCCGGCAACCTGAAAGGTCTGCACAAGTCCCCCGGTAATCAAGGACATCCATTATTCTTGGGCTGCTAAATACCTAGCATGCAACTATGTCAGTGCTACCAGCTGTACGTTTTTGGCACCACTGCACATGAAGGAGCACAAATAACTCCATGAGGAAGAGAGTTCTGACTGCATACAGGAGAGGTATTTTCAGAAGACAAACTCTTTAATCTCCTTCATTCTCCTGGCAGCAATTACAGTGAAGCTATGTAGCATCAGTAAAGTTTCACGTTTGTATGGTTATGGTTTCTGTGACCAAAAAACCCAAGACCTTATGAGGGAGGGTTTTTTGTTTTTTAGTAATTGTTAACATGGTGCCTAACTCTCCCTTGCCTCCACACTTGTATAATTATTGAAACCTCATACAAAGGGTATGTAAAACACTACCAGATCTGCATGATATGTTAGTTCACATCTAATTTTGTAAACGAGTGTGTTGTGAGTCAGGCTGTAAAGGACAGTATTTGTCATACCATCTGGTTTAACAGAGTGATGTACAAAGTGACGTACCTCCAATACGGTCTATATTTTCCCCCATCTTTTCACTGTGTACTATTTTATTTTTTAAGTATCTGTATTAGTATCAATGGAGCTATTTATGACATAAGGTATTACTCAATGCAGGGCTGTCAGAATCCCATGCTATTTTTAAAAGTTGCATTTAAACTCCTGGAGTCTTAAACCACATTTGTTCATGAATCTCTACGTGAAGCTACAGTACTCCAATATAACTAAGCCATGACTCTTCCCATTTTTTACCTCATCTAATGGCCTGTAGCTTCCGAGTTCTATTCTCAATTTAATTTACTAAATAGCAAAACCCATGTATTTATCTAAATACATGCCAACCTAAAACAAACAGGTGCACCTTTTTATTTTATAGTAATAGTTTTAGTGTTTCTAGTAATTAATTATTTGCAGCAGAAGATTAAAAAATCCTTGTGAAGTGCTGCTAAAGAGTTTAATGCCAACAAGTTACAGAACATTTGGATTCCTGAAAATAGTGGTCAAATGATCTACTTAGTGTTATCCAGCTGGAAGGGGCTGGATTTCAGCCACTATCTTAGAGATAAAATGATTCAATCTGCATTTATTTAAGATGTTGACTTAGTTATGACAGCTTTTTAGATTAAGTTACAGAGCCTCACAGATGCAGCTTTTATACAAGTCATGTAGCAATTTCCTGGCATAGAAAGTTTTTCAGTAGTTTATCATATACAAGAGGACAAAATTAACAGTACAACAGTACAACAAATCACAAATCATCAGGCAGCCAATGTGTAAGACACACACAATTGTTATAAGATGAACATTTGTATAGCATTTTCAACCTATAAAAGGCTATGCCCTCACCCAGCAACTCTTAAATAGATGCATGACTGTAAATTGGCAAACAGTTTCAATGAAACCCAGGACACTATTAATTTACTTAAGTTATGCACATGCTCAAGGGCTTTGTTGCATCATAACTTGTGAAGATGTCGCAGCATAAATCCCTGTAAAGGTCTCTGTAATTGTAACTCATTATTACTCTAATTAGTGTCTGTATTGTGCTGGAAAGCTGACACTATATGTATGTGTATTCGCTATCAAAGTGCTAAAGTTTGTTTTAATAGAATCCAGTCTGTTACCACTGATGGGCTTTGAAGTTATCAGTTAGAGCCCCAAATTCATGAAGCTCTATGATTTGCTTTAAAGACCTTTTGTTTTAAGGGACTGTCCATGAATAACTTGAATAGATAAATAACCACAGATGTTGATACTGAAGCACGTAATTCCAGCTACGATCAAGAAAAGTGTCAATAGGAAAACTAAGCCACATAGGAGGAAGGTGAAGGTGATCAGCAGTTACAAACAGCCATACTTCAATGTTTTAGAAGTTCTGGTCCTTTTGGAAGATTTTTTGGAAATGCCCATTCTGATCCCAGTTTTGCCACTTCTTATTATTCACTTCCAGTAATATAAGAGTGAGTGATACCATCTCGTGCTCAACTACCTAAGCACTAAAAACTCAAAGTAGAAAACAGTTAATGACAACAAAGGAGTACATAAATTAGCAGTCAATAACCTGAGGTATCCATGTGGTTGGTAAAAACTGGAGCCAACAGCTTTCCTTTTTTAATAGGAAGGTACAGTCTGTGAGAACTACTGGCACAAGCCATAACAATCCATTACAGCAAGAATCAAGTCTTGTCTTCACAACGAAGAAAAGCTGAGCAGAATATAATGGTAGTCTCATCAGGCTTCCTCTAAGAAAGAGAAATGTTAAGTCTCCTAAAAAGGTGTTAAGCTGTATCATACTGCAGGTTATGCTGAGTTTGACTACCTAAGGTCTAACAGCCACTCACCAATGCTGCCCTAGCTTTAAGGAATTGCCCCAAAAGTCAGCAGTCTTAGGAACTGGAGGTGCTTTAGTCCAGTCCGTGCTATCTCAGACAACCACATCACACAATGTCTTCACAAATGTATCACTTCCTTTACAATATTAGATGTATTTTTCTACCCCCCATTATTCACAGGGTGTTACTACCACTTCTCTAATAGTCAGGAAATATTTTCCGATTTCCAGTCCTCAATTATTTCTGGCCATTTAAACCAATTTGTTGTCATGCCTTGTTAAACTAGTCCTCTTCCTGCTGCTTATGCATTTTATGTACTCATAGAGGACAAGTATACTCCTTCAATCAGTTTCAAAAGCCGGGCTCTTTTAGCCTCCATCTTAAAACAGGTCCTGTATTTCCTCCGTCATCCTTGTAGCCCTACTCTTTCTTTTTACAGTTTTGAATTCCTCTGTTTTGAAAAACTTTCTGCTAAAACAGAAGGCCAGGCGTTAAGACTTAGGATCAGTACTTCTCATGAAATGATTTTCAGTTTATAAACCAAAGGGAATCCTTAAATAAAGAAAAAAATCTTACCGTCTGGTTCCAGTTGACAGCAATTCTATTTGCATAACCGAAGAGGAACACACACAGGAACACAATGGACAGGAACCACGCAGTCACCGCTACAAACATTACCCATCCCTGCAGGAGTGGCAGTGGAACTCGGGTAGAAGCTACCAAAATCCAGACTATCGTTCCAAACAGCTACAAGGAAAGGAATACAGACGATGAACTTGAGAGATAACTTTTATTCAGTCCTTTCTGCCTAAGAACTAATATCACACATTAACATGTCCTCAGATTACTTTCAGGAATCAAGAGGAAACACTTCAACAGTACTCAGAGAGCCCAAGTGCCATTCTCAGAAATGATAGGCACTAAATGGCAGTAAGACAAAGCCACTCTGAAATTCTTAGAAGCTCTTAAAATAGTCTTGAAAATGGGATTTACAAATCCAGGTGACTTGCATGCTACTGCTGAAAATTTTACCCTTACTCTCATTTTGAGGGAAATATAAGAAATGTGAAAACATGGTTCACACATATACAAATCTCTCTCTATATATACTAAAGTTATCATGACAGGGATGTATATCAGATTTGGATTCAATCTCATAGTGTTTAGTTTTGTAATCCTAATCAGAGGAGATACAGAAAAGAGATGAAACTGCATTCTCTTTTCAGTGCATTTGTAATAAAATGCTGAAAGAGAACACAGTAAAGTAAAGTAAAAGAGAAAAATAGAATACAGAATAAGGCGAGTTGTAAATTATGTCATAATGACTAGAAAAACATACAGCTTCCCAGAATTATCATAACCCGGGGAAGAGTTCAGCACCACCCATTTTCTTTTCAGCATACGGATCACAGCAAATGATGTACTCTGAGGCTTGCCTGGTTTAATCAACTCTTGGCCTAACAAAGGGTACTATCTCTCCCTGCAAATCCTGCTTCTTTATAAAAAAGGATAACTGGAGAAAATTGTAATTGCCATCTGAAATATGTTCATTTATTATGGAAAGATTTAAATTCATAATCGAACCTGATGTGTAGTGACAGCTACAATCAATTTCCAAGCAAGTTACTACCTTCCTGTTTAAATCCTACAGATTTACAACAAAGTCAGAGGCTACATTTTCAGATTCAGAGAACTTTCTTTTGAATCGAGGTTGGATGAGAGAGACCTTTCAAAAGATGCCTGATATAAAATTAGTTGGTTCCTCTCTCGTGTTACATTGCAGCAGCATATATGTAAAGATGCATTGCTAGTCTCAGTTCAAAACTCCCAAGGGTTTATGTATTAGCCTTCAAGTTGTTCTCTAGGGTTCCTTTTTTAGCTGCTGTGAAGAACCAAACTTTCTCTAGTTTCACAAGACTGCAGGTGCAAGTCTGTTACTCAGAGACCAGATAGTGATGGGCAGTGAGGAAGCAGAAGGAATAGGAGAAAATGTCTGTTAAACAAAAAGCAGAGACACATGAGGTGTTTTCAGTATTTTGAATGTGCAATCTTGCAGGCTTCTTTAAAAATAAATTCAGAAATCTACTGTAGAGACTGCTAATCTCAGCGCCCACTGTCATGCCGTTTCCCTCATACTACACCTGTCCACTTCAGCTCGGCTGATTTAGCGCCTGGACTTGTGCTCAGAGCTCTTTGCTCCGGTGGAGTTTTACAGCTTGCAGTGTGGGATCCATCTCACAGACTGGGACCCAAGCAGTACTCAGCTCTGACCCCAAAAAAAAAAAATATTAATAAAATCAATGAGTTCGGCCAAGTTGGTTTTTTGTTTGTTTGTTTTTTGTTTTTTTTTTTCTTCTCCTACTAAATTAGCGCCACAGCTCTGCCGAGCCTCATACTCGGCCTTAGCTCAAAGGTCCTCAGCCCTGTGTACACCAGTAAGGTCTTACACGCACGTGAAATTAAACATACTCGTAGGAGTTCGCATAGGACCCGTCACACATGCACACAAAAACCAGTGTAACTCTCCAGGGTGGATTTTTGGGTCCGGGGCTCCGTGTGGCTCTTCCCACCTCTACGGGCCTCCCGGTGCCGCCCGGCCAGGGCGGGGGGAAGCGCCGCGCCGCCGTCGCCCGGCCCGAGGTGAACAAACACGCCGAGGCAGGCCGGAGGGAGCGGGGACGGGTCCCGCTGCCCTTCCCGGCATAACCCCGCGTCCCAGACACCGGCCCCGGAGCCGGAGCGGGGCAGCCCGGGGGCTCCCCCCTGCCGCAGCCTCGGCCGCCCGCACCTTTCCCACTCACAAAATGGCAGGTGAGGAGCGCGGGCGACGCGGGGCTGCTGCTCGGCCGTCCCCGGGCGGAGGCACGTCCTCCTCGGCTCCGGGCACCACCGCCTACACGGGAAGGAGACGGGCACCGGGCAGCGGTCAGCAGGCGGGGGGGCGCGGAGCCGTGCCGGGGCGCTGAGGGGAGGGAAAAGCGCGGGAAGGCCGGTGGCGGGTCCCCCCCCGCACTCACGATCTCCAGGAAGATGACGGCTCCCGAGTAGGTGCGCAGGATCTCCAGGCCGGAGGGCAAAGTGACCCGGGGGGGCGGGAAGTAGGCAGCGGGGTTGGGAGGCGGCGGCATGGACGAGGTTCCCCTGGGCAGCATGTTGCTGTGGCGGCGGCTGCTGCTGCCGAGCGCGGCGGGGACGGCCGAGCCGCGGCCAGGTGGGCGAGGAGGAGGAGGCGAAGGAGGGAGCAGGTGCGGGAGAGCCTGTGCGCGCCGCCCCGGCCGCCTCCCTCCTGCCCGCCCCAGCGCTGGGCCCGCCCCGCCGCCTCGCCTCGCCTCGCCCGGGCCTGGGCGGACGTCCCCGGGGTGCTAGGGACCAGACCTGCCCGGCTTCACCACGCCCGGCCGGGCCCCCGGGCCGCCCTGGGCGGAGGCCGCGGCGGTGCGGGCGGGCAGGGGCAGTTTCTCCCGGCCGAGCGCTGTGCCCGGTGGTGGGGCGGGCTGGAGGGCGCTGCACCCCGGCCCCCGCCTCCCGGCTCCCCCGAGGAGCCGTGCCGTGAGTTGCCGGTGGCTTTCGGCTTCCCCGGGAGCGCTGTGGGTGTTTGCACCGGAGCGCAGAGCTCCTCGTTCTCAACTCCTGAGTCAGATCCAGCCAGACTTACAGCGTTATTTCCCAATGCCAGTTTGCAAAAGGTTGTTATTTACCTTCTGGTTACAGATATTTCAGGCTTCAAAATTATGAGGTTGCACCTTTTTTTTTTTATAAGACGCCAACTAGGTTACCCATTCAAAATACTAAAAACATTTCCTGTGTACCTGCTTTCTGTCAGTCTGACTCAACTGTGCGCAACTACTTAAAAGTAATAGAAAACGTTTGTTTAATGTAAAAGTTTTGGGTAGGTGAGGGTCTAGAATGGTACATGTTCATCAGACCACTTATCTTCTCATGCTGCTTAGTATAAATATCTTCCCCAGATGAAGGATCCAGCAGTTTTGTTACTTCTCCCTGTGTGGCTTAGGATGGGGTTGTCCTGTCGCTGGGATGACTAAGCACTGTTTCAGTCAGTGTTACCCCATGCAGTTTCTGGGTGTTTATCCTCAACATATACGGTTGCGATTTTAAAGATAACATTTTAAGAAGGTTTCATACAAGTGCATGCATCTGCTCCAGAGGTTGAACCAGCTAGGGCGTTAACACTGTATTCCTGTATTTTTAGATGCGTGATGTTTCTCAGTTGTGCTTTTGTGACGACAAGAAATGCCTCAGCCTGAGATGCCTGTCTTCCCCACCCCAATCCAAGCTCTGGGTGGGGAGCAGTCGGCTCCTCTAAACACAACTCATATGTCCAGCATACCTAGTACATAAATAGGTTTGGGACACTTCTAAAATGCAGTAATAGCCGCTTAGCTTTGAAATCATGGCTGCTAAAGGAGGAAGAAGCAACAGTTTGTATTTTTTCTTGTGCTCTCTCCTTATCCCTATGCCCCTTGTAGCTGGATTGCTCTTGCACTCTTAAGAAGTGGGAGATGTGGGATTGAATCCCCATTAGGCTAAGGAAGACACTGAGCCTGGGCTCCTCTCTTTTCTGAGTGCTTTAGCCCATCGGTTGTCAGATAAGAAGATGGATACCTCTTATTCCTCCTCTAGACCTATTTTAAAAGTGAACCTTGTGTCCCATCCATTTATCTTCAGGGAAGGGCTCCAGGCTTGGGAGGCGCCTGTCTACAGGTCCTGACTTAGGTGTGTTTTGGAAGGGAATGGGATTCAGACTTGTGCCTAAGTGATTAGGTGTAGGCGGTTCATTCTTGGGGTTGCATTCTGGAGACCGTATGTCCAATTAACTTCACAGTCTGGCCCTAAATCTGTTGAGACTGCCCTGCAGAGGGAGAAATCTGAGTGGGTGGAAATCTGGGTTGATCAGTTTATGATTCGGAACAAGAAATGTGATTAACCTTATCTGACACAGAGGAAGTACAAATAAACATTTGGTCATAAACATTTCCAGTTTTATTATCCAGCCTCACAATTAATCTGTGTGAACTCCAGCAGCAGTGGATTATTACATACCATGTGCAGTCATTTTTTCTTCCTTATAAATACCATTCATTTTAACCTGTACATTCCTTTTAACACTGATTTTCTTGAATTTTAGGAGGTTTTCACAGTGAAACCTAAGTTTCACTGTTAGATGTACATACACGCAAATAGCCTTAAAGTAGATTTATGGCAATACTTTTTTCCCTACATCCTAATGATTTAAATGAAAGTAGCTGTTTAAATTATTTTTACTGGTAGGATTCGCTTCAATGCCATGTGGGATTCTTCATATACTGATTCATATACTGTTTGAATCTTTAAAAATCTGGATTCTTTAAGAGATTAGTATCAGGATTGCATTTTTAAGTTTCCATGGCAAAAGAACATGTTTGTGTTGGACTGCTTTTTAATAGCATTTTTATGTAAATAATTGCATCTTGGCATGTTACAGGGTAAACTAATGATGCTGCTTCAAGTCCACCAGAGTCAACAAGAAGACAGAAGCATATTGATTTACTGTCCATAGGAAGGTCTGTCTATAAAACCAAAAGGACTAAAAACTCCTCTTAAGTAACTGTTATATAAAGTTCAAACTTTTTCCCCTTCGTGTTCTTACGCTTATGGCAGCCTAACATAAAATTGACATTGTCACAGAACTGCAAAAACAGTTGCTATCATTTTTAGATGATAAAAATTATTGATTATTTAACTTCCAAGTATAGTGATATATTATGTGCATATCTTTAATATATATTGAAATTAAAATACGTAGTTCTGAATTCTCCCCTTCCCCCAAGTGATCAATCATTAGAAAAATGCATTAAATTATGAAAAGCTGTAGTCAGCTATTAACCATCACATATAAGCTCTAGGGATTAGAAGAGATAAATTAGTATTTTGAAAAAGTACAGACATACATCATGCTGGATATAAAAATTACATATACAGTGGTCCTATGTAGCAAGATTCAGACTACCTTTTGTGATATATGGCAAAACACTTCTGGAAGAGCTGAATATTTTTAAGGATACTAGAGTAAAGGTGAAAGTAATGTCAATATAAGAATTCATGGTCCTAAACACCTTATCTGACTGCGTTATCAGAAGCCCCTCTGGAAGCAGATGTAACTCAGCTAATCTCATGTCTCGTGTTCCAGTGTGCACAAGGGTGGTTTGCCAAAATGGCCAAACTGGTGGAGAGTTTAAAAACAATAAATGACAGTAACCTTATTCCCTACCTATGTGGCTCTATTTACCCACAAGCAGATCTGCACAAACAGATCTCCCTAAGCCAAAGCAGAGCTGAGCAAGGTTTTTCGGATAGTATCAGGATCTGCTTCTTTCTTCCAGTTACTTTCTTGATCTGGAGGAAGTTGCCCCCAAAAGCCCTCTGTGTTTCTTTTAGATTTGCAAAGCTGCTGTTTCTTAAGAAAGAACACAGACTCTCTTAATCCCATAGTTAATTATGTATCAAAAATAGAAGGGCCGAAGCTGATTGTATAACACACAGACTGTTTTGTTTATGGATGAATTAATTTAACATGTTCCTGGAAATTGCATGCAGGATTCTGATCTCATACTGGTGCAAACTCAGGAGTCATTCCACTTTAGCCAGTGAAATTAAATAGGCATAAAACTGGTTTGCATAAGAGGAATGATAAGGAAACCCTTTAGCGTTATTTGTATAGTGTATTTACTCAGTGGTAACAGAACTTTAGTGCCATGGTTTGACCAGTGCATATTATGAAGTAGTGTGCAAATACCATCACATTGTTGAGGTTTCTCAGGAGGCAGTGTGACAGTTCTTATTTTAACAGGCAGGGCCAGGCTTTT
Organism: Calonectris borealis; assembly: GCF_964195595.1. NCBI lineage: Eukaryota > Metazoa > Chordata > Aves > Procellariiformes > Procellariidae > Calonectris > Calonectris borealis. The sequence continues at coordinate 15,554,412 of NC_134313.1, forward strand.
GATTGCATGCTACCCCTTTTCACATCATCAAACTAAGGGAAAAATAACTGTTGAAATCACTCGCTTGATCCAATTAAACTGAGCTTGGGATGCCTACTGGAAAGAGGAGATGAAGGTAAATATGCCACCTGTTTGATCCACCAGTCCCAGGGATGGCTGGTTACCAAATCAGTCCCCAGAGCAGCTTAAAGCGGTCTCAGAGCTGCTCTAAGGAGTGATTTCTGGCTGGCGCGTAGGGCTGCGGTGGTACTCTGGCTATGGCCTCTTCCCGCAGAAGTGTCTTCTGTGCCCAGAGCTGTGAGAGGAAAGGTTGACCTGGCTGCTGTGGCTCTCCATGGTGCCAGGATGCCTTTTAAAGCAGGGAATCCTTAGCTGGCTGGTAAGGGAGCTTGAGGGTCCTTTCACACAGGCACCACGCAGCTGAGAGGCTGGCGTCGAGCCAGAGGCCCTCCTTGTCGGAGTAGGCTGGTGTTACTGAGACCAGAATGACGTCTCTGACCTGTTCCGATAACATCGTTTCCATGTTCCTAAGGATTCCAAAACCTAATTTGTTTGACTTGGTGGCACTGCTGTTCTCTAGCAGTATAGTATAACGTGCAGTCAAAGGGCCAATTGTCCTTTCATTTACACTGAGAAATTCCTCTTAGACACAAAATCTCGTCATAGCAGAGAGGAGGATCCTGAACTCACATGGTGCGGGAGCTGGGTGGGTAAGGAGGAACGTGACAGAGCACAGCAAAGTTACCATGTTGCAAGAAGTCAATGTGCTGCTCTTGCCATAGGTGAGGCAGCAGGGAAAATGAGTTTCATGTATCGTCCCCAGCAAGGAACGTGAAAGTCTCGAAAGTACAGACTAGAGCATAACATTCTTATAGATGAGGAATGAGTAAGTGGCACTGGTTGTTTAAGACAGAATTGCCCAGGGAAACGGGTAGATGTCTGCACAGCAGGAATACTTATTGTTTTTTCTGCCCTGTCCCCTCCTGCTCCATGGTGTAAAAGAGGAACAGTTCAGCTGGTTGCAGAGGAACCCATATTCAGCAGCACAGGCAGGAGGACATGCCATCTAAGTGCTGCCAGTGCAGGATGCAGCACAGCGCCGTGTCATTATGGCTGCTGGTAGCATGGGGCTCTTCTCACTTTGTCATCAGTCAGGGTTTGACATACTAATCTTTAATCATAACGCATTGGCCTCCGATCTTATCTCTCGCTGGTCAAGAGTATGTATCTAGTGTTTTGATGAACTATCAGTGCTGAGAGGGACTCACTTTTTTCCTCAGTTGCAGTTTGTTTGCTTTTGGGGGACTGTTTGTTTTATTGAGCGAATTCCTGGTTAGAAATTCAATAGAAGGCAAAGGATAATTAAGCAAAAGACAACAGTGGCTTCATTTTGTGATGAATGAATTCAGGAAGGAGAAGCAGGAGACATATTAAAATATGCTTGTATAAAAAAGCTCTGTAATGTTTTGAAATAGCATAAAAACACTGCCGTAAAAGGAGTGAACCTATAGATTTCAAAGCACTCTGAGTTTATTCAGTTGTAAATAAAAAGGATTTATCTTAGTGTTAGAACATATACACATAATTAGGCCTTATCTGATGACTATTACTAGGATGGTAAAGAGCTATTTGAATGTCAGTATGGGCATCATTAAGTGAATCATAAGTAACCTCTATATTTGTAGTTAGTTTCAGTTTGCTTAAAATAGCAGGGTCTTACTCTGCTGGCATCTGTTGCAGAGTACTTACACAAACACAAACTTACACACTTACACAAACTACTGGAGTTATAAGGCTGAGAGGGAGCTCTTCAACAACTGAATCACTGGCAAACCTGCAATCCTTTTACTGACTATGCTTCATCTCAAAACTGTCTTTGACCCCGGCCTCCAAGAATCCTATGCCTCTGGTGTTTATGAACTTTCTCGTGGTAGTTCAAGCTGCACATAAGCCAGTGTAACTGAGCTGCTGCCAAATGAAGTGATCCTGTTCCACCAGCCGTGGTTTCCTTCTGCCTCCTTTGCATCAGAGCTAGTAAAAGTGACGGCGCAGAGTGGGTCAGACAAGGGCAAAACTGTTCCTTTTTTTTCTTTGTTTGATTAGGCTTGTGCTGAAATTAATTAGTATTCAGCACTAACAGATCAATTTAAAAATAAACACAAAACTTATGAGCCAGATAAACTGTCATATTCTATCTGCTTTATGGAATGTACAGTACATGGACTTTGTTTTTCTTTTAAGATGATAGATGGAAAACCATTATTATGATTTTTCTTTTAGAGAAGAAATGCTGATGCAGCTTCTAGAAGCCTTCACATGGTCTGAGCCATGCTTCTGCACCTCCAGACACTGTGTGCTGCTATTCCCATATTAAGTAAAGGGAAAAATCAGATCATTACAGTGATTTGTTTATACTGAAAGAATATTGATTTCATTATGAAATTCAAGTTGTTCATAAAGAGGTATTTCAATGTTCTTATGTATAGGTGATTTTAGGGAAATTAGTATCTAGAATATATTTTATTGAGTCAAGTTTACAGTGTTTTACATCCTGGCAGACTCTAAGGGTCTCAACAGAGATGAATGGATCACAATACATCAGCATTTGTCTCATTTTTTGTGACTTAGAGTAAGCACATGTTCTGTAACCTTGAACTTTAGATTATGAGCTTGTGTGTCCTCTGTAATGATAAACTCCCATAGGGCACTCAGGTGTTTGCAGGAGCTGGATGCCCCTTACAGAACACGAACCCTATTTCTAATGCATAATTTTCTGATGTCAGATTGAGAAATGCTGCCCCCTGATGTGCTTACATCCTCTGGAAACCAGCTGTGATACTGATGGCAAGTTCCAAATAGTAACTCTTTCTGATTTACCAAGTGCTGAAGCAACATCAGAAGTTAGTATAACACGTGAGAACAAGATCTTTATTTCAAAAGACCGTGAGTTTGGGAAAATCTGTGGTTACTCCCACCTGCATAAGGGATTCCCATTTTGGGGAAGAGGCTGGAGGAATCTCAGCTGCAAATGCAATGAACTGACAAGCATTTATAAACAGAGAATTACTGTGAATATATTTCTTCAGGCCTATCTCAACTACTCAATTCCTACTGAACCAAGCCTCAGGTTCTTTCACAATGTTTTGGTAAGTTTAAGCATTTGATCAAGTAGGTTTTGATTCATAGGAAAGCAAACAGACTTGAGTTTTTTTTCCTTTCTTTCATAAATCCTAAACCAGTCAAACTGCATTCCTGTTAGCCTGGCATCCTTCGTGAAGAAATAAGTATTACATGCAGTATGTACGCAATTTCTGGATAGAAAACAATCTGTGGTTCTACTAACATCCTTTAACTTACAAATCGTTAAGGAAGGTGAAGTGGTTCGTGCTGTCCTCACACTGAGGCACTCTGCTAAGATGTGGTTTAGACTATGAAAAATAAGTTAAAGACCAACTATTTCACTTTCCCTTTATGATTTTCAATGTGACAACCACAGAATTTACTCACACAGATAATGTTAATGAGTATTTTAATTCACTCACAGCTGCTAATAGTTTCTTGTGTTCATTAGTGTCTGACTTTGTGCTTTGTTTCCTGGCATCTTTCCACTCCTCTTATATAGTGAGTGTTTTCATCCTCTACAGAAAATAACTCCTCACAGTGGATTTGCACATTGTTCTCAGAGGTGCTGGATGAGGGGAGGGAAAGGGATAATGCATTAGCTACCAGGAAAATTTTGTAGTTTTTTTACAAGGCAGTAATTAAAAAATAAAACCAAACGAACTTAAAACAGCAGCCTCCCTGCGCTTTTAAACAAAATTATTCTTCTACTCTGGAATCTGATTTGGGATGGGACCTTATGTTCACGTATCCTTCTGAGTGTTTACAGTATGTAGCAGTGCATTTCAAATACTTGCCTTGCCATTTTCTGCCTACCAATAATTTTGTGGAGCTATTTAAGTAGCTAAAATTTTAATCCACAGGTATTTGGAAGAAGGATGAATCAGTGGTCAAAAAAACACAGCTCATTAATTTTACATAATAGCAAAAGAATAAATAGGTCAGTATTCTGTGCATTATTTTACTAATAGGATCATCTAATTGCTGTGTAGTTAGTGTTTATATGGTACTTTGAAGATGTAATTTGTTGTGCAGGACTAATGTTTTGTTCATATACTTCTACATCTACTATACTCGGAAAGAAGTAATTAACCTTCCATGAAGTCCTTTTGGGTTTCTGGTGCACGGTGAAAGAAACCAGGGTGAGAGTCAGCTGACCAAGTGCCTATGTGTATCTCTGAGCTACCTAGTTAGAACCCCCACTACAAACAGGAAAGAAATAGCCACATTTGAGGAACAGTTTGTTTCATATTAAAGTAGGTATCTGAAAATAGATCATATGAATCACTTGTGTCTGCTTCTCAACTGCAAAGGAAGTTTATAGTGGCTGGGCCTGATGTGGACATCTACCTTGCAGATAACTGAAGTTAGGTGAGAGGAATCCCTGGGCCAGACTAGTTCAGTGTTTTCTGCAGTGATTTGGAAGTAAATATAAAGGCTGCTTAAAATGAGTCAAATAACAGTCTGGGCTGGTTGATTGAAGGGACTGACTCAATGTAACTTGAAGAGACTGTGTATGCCATATACATATGTGCTTGGTTCCAAGCATGTTTGACATAGTGAAAGGAAAATGTTGTTACGCTCTTTTTCTTTGCCCTCTGCCCTATGTTTTTCTTTCCATCAAAGCCTAGCAGGATCCATTCCTAGAGCAAATCCATCCAGGCTTGAAGCTGTATGAGCCTGCGCTAGCTTCCTTCCAGAGACTTCTGAGCTTGTGCCGGTCAGTAGTATGGGTGGTATCTCTGAAGCTGAGTGTTGTGGTTTAACCTGGCAGGCAGCCAAACACCACGCAGCCACTCGCTCACTCCCCCCCTGCAGTGGGACGGGGAGAGAATCGGAAGGGTAAGAGTGAGAAAAACTCGTGGGTTGAGATAAAGACAGTTTAATAGAACAGAAAAGGGAAGATAATAATAATAATAATGATAATGATAAAGATAGAATATACAGAATGAGTGATGCACAATGCAATTGCTCACCACCCGTGCTGACCAATAACCAAGTAGCGATCGCTACTTCCTGGATCATGCCTACCCTTCATATACTGAGCATGACGTCACGTGGTAGGGAATACACCGTTGGCCAGCTGGGCCAGCTGTCCCGGCTATGCTCCCTCCCAGCCTCTTCCAGCGCATGGAAGCTGAATGTCCTTGACTAGCCCTGCTAGGCAGGGTACTTAGCAACAACTAAAAACATCAGTGTGTTATCAACATTCTTCTCATCCTAAATCCAAAACACAGCACTAGGAGGAAATTTAACTCTATCCCAGCCGAAACCAAGATACTGAGTCACAGTCTCATGTGGTCTGTGGTAAGGTAAACACAAAGCAAATACAAGGCCTTCCTTCTTGACACAAAGCTCTCTCCAGCCTCCCCCACACTAAACTGATTGTCTTCTGCTGAGAGTCCTTCCAGCCCCACGGAAGCAGTTGTTTGGGGGATCAGTGGAATCCACATCTACCCACATTTTGGGTGCCCCATACTGAATGGCACACTTTACCTCAAACCTAAACAACCTCTTTCCTTCCAGGGACATCTTTGCATGTCCCAGTCTGGCTCTTCTCTAGAAAATCTTTATTGTCAGGTTTTTGCTAACCGTATTAGCAAAAACATGAAAACATCTTTCTCAGCGTAGGATTGTGTTGTGTTCCTGCAAGGCTTTCTCCAGTTCCTTCCCCCAGAATTGGTCTTCTGGATGGACCAATGCAGGGTTGTGCTTCTGAGGTGCTCTCTCCAACCTTTTCCAAATCTCTCCTCTGCTTTCCATTTTTTTCTGACCAATACAAGCAGCTGGCCCTCCTTTCCAGCTTTTCTAGTAAGCCTCACCTCCATTGGAATAGGAACTGCCTAATACTGTTCTCCATACACAGACAAAATTACTTGTCTGCAACGACCAAAAGGGGATGAATATAGGGACTGGTGGTAGAATATGCAGTGTGACATCTTTGAGATACGAACCAGATCCTTGTGTGTTGGGAGGAACCGCGGTCTGAATCCTCAGAAGTTAATGAGTATATGTAATTAGAACAACTGGGGGGATAAGCAAGGATACCTGTCTTTATTCCACAACCTCCCTCCTCTGCTTCCCAAATGCTCATGGCTACTTGGATAGTTTTGATGTAGAGTTCTTCTGCAATTATTATTATTATTATTATTATTATTATGCTCTTATTTTCTCTTTTATGAGAGTCTTTTAGTGGCATGGCATCCACGGTCACTACCATCTTCACACACTGTCCTTCCAAGGAGAAAACAGTGCAGTGCAGTCATATACGTTTCTTGCTTAAACTTTAATGAGTCCACTGATATGTGCCTACACTGGAAAATGTTCATATCTGAGAAAGTAGGAATGGCAAAAGTGTGCCTTTCACAAGGAAAGGCTTGTAATTGTCCTTGGTTTTGCAGAAAATGTATTTCGACTTCTTCAGGTCCTGAGAAAACTCTCTCTCTTGCGTATGTGAATTTACAGAAAGCTCTGGGGTTCCTGAGCTATTGAACTGAGATTTCTTTTTGGATCTACTGACAACCTTTTAGATTTCCTCTGTCAAGCTTTAAATCATTTTCAAGACCTAGAAACTGGCTCACAGTGGGAAATAAATTCCTCAGTTCACATGCTAAGCATCCGCCAACTCTGTATTCGCATTTTTCTGCACAGTTTTGCTTAATCTTCTACTGACAGACTGATCATCATTGTTGCTCCTTCCACCCTCCACATGGTAGAGTACCCCACGTGCTCAGGGAATGTTGTGGGGCAACTGATAGAAAGAATTCTATTATATGAAGTTGGGAAAATTAGCATCTCTTGCTAGACAATTCACTGCTGAGAGGTTAATAAGATAGCAAAGGCTTGAAACATCTAGCAAGGGGAAAAAATGAATAGGGGATTCATAACTGAAATCTGTTTCCAAAAAGACATTACTTGTATTTGTTGTACTCTTAAGGATTGAACTATGTCTGAAACAATAAGACCAAAGTAATAATTGGCATCTGGCTACTTTTTAAAAGTTATGCCTGTTTTGTAAAACACATAAGCGAAGACAAATGCAGCTCTTATCTGGGTGCAAAGGGAAGATGCATAATGAAATTGCATCGTATGAGAAGGTCGTGGCTCTGCAGATGCGCCCATGCTGTACTGCATCATACCAACAAGGAGCTACAGCCCTCGTTATTGCCCAAACATCTGTAGATCTGCACTTGATTAGGAACAGGACTTCCATGGGATTTAAGCATAAGTATACTGAGGATGTTAAGGGTCTTAGGGATTCAGAACTTGGAAATGCACATGACCACACACGCTTCCCAGACACGGAGATTTTTGTGTAGTTAGCACCTATGCTTCGGTAGGCTGCTACTGCTGTGTGCACAACAGGGCGATGCAAGTTCCTGGTCCCACCCACCTAATGAAAATCAAGTGAAACTTTTCCTCCCTGTGTTGAAACATCTGTACGGAGAAACCTTTCCAGGCCAGGAGCGGGTGGAGCCCCGGGGCTGCAGTCGGGCGCGCTGCATGCAGCAGGTAGGCAGAGAATTCTTCTACCATTTGCTGTTCTCCCTTACCACACAAGCATAAAAGCAACCCAGATTAAGCTATTGCTTTGATCTTGCTCATTCTTTGTTACACATATTGAGTAGGTTACGTATGACTTTAATAAATAAGAAAAGAGGGAGGAAAAAAAGAGATGGCAATTCATGGCTTTTGTACCTGTGCAGACATATTCAAGCAAGACAATCTAGAGCAATGCTTTCCAAAGAACCATAAGTTAATCCCTCTTTCTGTGACACATTTACTATTTATATCATCATACACAGTGTCAAATTACATCTCTTAATAACCATTTCAGCCAGTTGAACTACAACTACAATGTACTATTTAAGACTGTATGTGAAACTATATAGAGATGCCTGTATATTCTTGTGGCTGTGGTCAAGAATGTGGCACTCCATTGCTCTAGGTGCTAATTTTATTTTTTTTAAAGTGATTGAACAGATTAAAGGCAGTGAAAGAAGTGGATCTGCTTAATGCCCATGTGAGATTGTTTGAAAAGTTTGAGGAAAATATATTCTTAAGGGGATATGTTAATTCTGTGATCATTTTTGTTAGAATTAGTTTTAAAAATGTTATGTTTACCATGGATATCTGTATCTTATGTGCATTCTGGACCTGAGGAGAGCAGGAGTTAATGCTTGCACTGAGTGCAATGACAGAATGTAGAAGATCATAAAATCCTGGCTCTCCAAGAGCAGGAAGAACACTGTAGCATTCCTGCTATGAAGTAGCAAGATCTTAGGCAGCTGTCTTGCGTTCACGGTACATCTACAAGCAGATACGTCAGTAGACTGGTGTGGCTAAACAGGGAGCTTGGTGGAGCTCCAGTGCAAAAAGGCAGTATAGAGGAGATGGAAGCAGGGGCAGGCTACAGTGGACGAATTTAGAAACACTGCCTGAGTATGTAGGGGTAGCCTCAGGAAATCCAAAGCTTAAATGCAGTTGAGACTTGCACGGGAAGTGTAACAAGAAGAGCATTCACTGGTATCTTAGTATAAAAACACTGTGCAAGGAAAATGTGGGACCACTGCTGAATGGAGGAGGTGATGTAGTGACAGCAGACACAGATAAAGCTGAGGTATTCAATGGTTTCTTTGTCTTCTTCAACAACAAGCTATCCCATTTCTCTGTGCTTAGGGCAAGAATTCAAAGAGAACTACCAGCAGTAGCCAAGGGTTGAGTCAGGGATTACTTGAGAGAGTTTGACTGGAAAGCTCCATGGGACCAGACAGACCACATCCAAGGTGCTGAGAGAACTGGTTGATGTCTCTGCAAGGCCACTCTATCACCTTTGAAAGGTTATGGAGATCATGGAAGGTTCCTAATGACTGGAAATAGGAATAACAGCCTTCAAAAAGGTCAGAAAGACAATCTAGGGAACTATAAGCTGATCAGCATCACTTTGGTCCCCATGGAACTTAATGATGCCAGTCCTCTCAGAGCACATTTCTGGGCATATGAAGGAGGAGAAGCTGATTGGGAATGATCAGCATGTATCTACCATGGGTAAGTCATACCTGACCAGCCTGATTGTGTTCTATGATAAAATGACTGGATTTGTGGATGAGGGGAGAGCAGTGGATGTCACTTATCTGAACTTTAGCAAGGCTTTTGACACTGTCTCCAGCAATATTCTTGCATCTGATTTAGGATGTTATGGTCTGGATGGGTCGACAACCAGATGGGTAAAAATCAGTTGGGTGATTGGGCTCAGAGGAGAGTTGTTGATGGGTTGTACTCTATCCGGGGGACAAACAGAGTGCTACAGGGGTCTATATACTGGGACTGTCCAGTTTAACATCTTTATCAATTACCTGGAGGAGGTGATGAAGTCCACTTTCATCAAGTTTGCAGATGACACCAAATTGGAGGGAACAGTGGATACGCTGGTGGGCAGGGCTGCCACACAGAGGGACCTAGGCAGGCTGGAGGAATGGGCCAACAGGAACCTTATGAAATTCAGCAAGGACAAATGCGAAGTTTCCTTTGTCTGGGAATGCCAAGTCCTTGCACAGATACAGGCTGGAGCTGACTGGCTTTACTGAGAAGGCCCTGGGGAGTCCTGGCAGACAGCACGCTGCCTGTGCGTCAGGAGTGTGCCCTGGCAGCAAAGGCGGCTAACAGCATCCTGACTGTGCTGGAGGGAGCGCAGCCAGGAGCTTGAGGGAAGGGATTATCCTCCCGCTCAGCACCTGTTAGACCACATCTAGACACTGTGTCCTTTTGAGCCTCCCAGTACAGGAAAGGCATTGAAAAATTGGAGCCAAGTTCAGCTGAGGGCCCCCAAGATGGTTGGAGCTGGAGCCGTGAGGAGGAGCTAAGGGAACCCAATTTGTTCAGCCTGGAGAAGAGCTGGCTTCAGGTGGACCTCATAGCAGCCTGCCAGGACCTATGAGGGGGTCTTCAAGAAGATGAAGCCAGGCTCTTCACAGTGATGATAGGTGGGTGGACAAGAAACAGCGGGGATAAATTGAAACAAGAAAGGTTCAGACTGGGAATAATGAAAAGAAAAACATGGGAAAACCATAATATTGGGATTGGGTAAAATGGTTCAGGTGCCGAGCTCTAACAGACCATACATAAATCCTGAATAGTCAGACACCATTTCCTGTGCTCCTGGCTCCATCTGCTTCATGTAGAAACCTAAGGTACTTTACCCACCACAGTGAGTTTCTATTGGCTAGCAGTGAAACCTGTGATATAGCCCAAATTCTTAATTATAACAAGAATGTTTTTTCTGCAAAACACAGCTATAATATTTGAGTTAGTGCAGGTTCAAGCTTGTGTCCGCATGGCATGGTGCAGAGCTGTATGGACCTACCTGCCAGGTTTCCCGTGTGGGATAGCCTTTTCTAGTTGGCTTGGCCTATGAGTTAAGCTTCTTGGCAACCTGATTAACTGGGGCCTAGTGCTGCGGGAATGGGTTGCACAAGCAGCTGATCACACTTATGCCTGGCTAGCTTGAACATCTGTGCTGCATTCCTCTACTGTCCCTCTTCTGTAGTTAGCAAAGGAACGGCCGCTCCAGGTCTACTTGTTTCAACTGGTATAGCCTTGCCCAATGTTACATGAATACATAGAGGGTAAAAGGGTTGGTTTTGTTTACTTTTTCTATTTAAGAAAGGATGAAGCAGGTGTGGTAGGAGAGGAGGAGGAGGATGGAGGAACTGGGTAGTTCCAGCCTTTCCATTGCAGAAACCCAGCACAAGTTCCTCACTTGCTTCCCTCAGCCATGCAGCCAGAGACTGCGACAGTCATTCCTTCCCATTCATGGAGCATGCTCCGGGATTACTTATAACTCACGGTCTCCTAAAAAAGGCCAGAGTTTCAATTTAGACATGTATTCCCTGATTTTGTACGTGAAGGAGAATGCCTGGTCCAATCTCAGGCAGAGCTTGATCCTGCAGCAAAGTATCGTTCCTCTTTCACCTTCTCCCAGCTCTGAGTTTCCTCATAAAGAACAGGAAAACGGCCTGTTCATGATGATTGTAGCATTAAGGACACCTCTGGATTTTGCCAGCCAGTGGTCTCAATATGGCCAGAGGGTTCCAGAATTTGGACCCTCAGACTGTCAAGCATGTTTTGGTGACTTTTTGGGTCAGAAGTAAAGATGAGGTGTGGAGAGGGTATCAGTGTAATTGTACCTACCCACAGGGATGTTACTATGCCACTTCTGCATGACTAGTAAGAACTGACCTGCTGTGAGTGAGGCTAGCAGCTCTGGGCTTGAATTTCTAAAAGGCGTTACTTTTTCTTGAAACTTGCCTTGAATTAGTCATTAATTCTTTAGCATTACCCATTAATGATTCTAAACTCAAAGTGTTTATCTTAATGAGTTTATTACTATAGATCCTAAAAAGTGTAATTCTGCTTAATTTTGGGGAATATCAATTCCCAGTAAGGGAACAATTCAGGATGATTATGTTGTGCTAAGTGAACCTGTTTGCCCAAATACTCTTATAGGACAGTAGGGGAGCAATGAAAAGCAATGTGGTCCCACCGCTTCATTCGTGGATCTGAATAGTTTCCTGGAGGGTGTGTAGCAACACAGATAATTTACTGCTGGTAGCAACAGGTGGTTTTCTGGAAGAACAAGTGGCAGAGAAACTGGATTACAAGAGTGGTTCTGAGTCACAGAGTCTCCTGGGCTGCTCCTTCATTGGTCATTGCTCAGAGATGAGCTTGGAGTCAAACTAACAACCAGCTAAATGGTTTGGAGGATTTTCCTGTTGAGGATGAGGTTGAGGAAGTATGACTGTTGTCTAGTTGCCTTTGCAGTGCTGTACACAGAAGTAGAAGGGAGTCTTGGAGCTGACCTTCTGCATTACTAGCTGATGGCATGTCCAGCTCTTCATATACTCAGAGGAAGACTATGTGCAACCGGTGCTCAGAGTGACCTGCAGGGTACATTGCTGCACTGTGCCTAGTATCTAGCATTCTCTTCAGCCTCCAGATACTGTTCCTTCATTTTTAGTGTCAAATGGGAAAGAGAATCTATAGACCTTCATTGCAGGGGCCCCTGGGGTTTCTCTTGACATTTCCTGCTGTGAGGAAAGGTGAACCACAGCTAAGAACAGGCTCACTTCTGAAGGCAAAATGGCTGCTGTGTCTGAAGAAAGGAGCTCCTTCAGTATTGTCAAAGATATGAAAATGTGATCCATTGTGGGCATACTGACGTGGAGATCTGAGTAGCCGGGCACTGACAGCAAAGCCTTCACACTTACTGCTCATCATTTGTGGAGAGTCCCACTGACGTGCATGACTAAATTGCTCAACCACACCTGAATCTGGGTTCTTAGGGGGTAAAGCCTGTTCTATAGCTGCTTCCTGTGTTGCACAGGCACGGGTGATTTTAGCATTAGACATCAAACATCACTGGCTACTGAGTTAGGGAGTTAATACGTTCCTAGAAACACTTGTTAAACCAGCAATGTACGTTGGTATAGCTGATGCTACATGTGCCTGTTTACAGCCCACAGCAATGGTGTTGCTTCCTTTGCACTGTTCTCTTTGTGCTAGACTTCTCTATGTTTTTCACAGATTTTGGGGGACATCAGAGGCTAGAACTGCTTCACCTATTCTCAGGTTGCCTCGAAGCTGTGCATGGTTGCATGCAGAAGTGCCATTGCTAAGTTAATTCCTCACACCTCAGACCAGCCTGATGGATGATAGGGTTGAAGCAGAGATAAGAGGGTCCTCCCCTGCATATCAGGCAATATAATTGCACAGCCAAATTAAGGGAGTATAACAACTTCTAATCTAAGTTTGAAGTTGGCCCTGCTTTGCATGGAAGATTCAACCAGATGACCTCTAGAGATCCCTTCCAAAATAAATTACTCTGTGACTCTAACAAAAGAAGGATTTTTTCAAGAGAAACTGAAAATCTGTTCTCCCAGCTCTGAAGTCACCAGGGAAATTACTGGGACTTCCAGTGCAGGTCAAAGATGAGTAAAGATCACACTCTTCCCATCTGCGGACTTTGCAAGCACATCAGTAATTAATATACCAGTGAGTTTACTATTTCTGGCATTAGTGAAATCATATTCACCTCTGCGTGCTCTAAATTTGCCCCTAAATTACACCTAGAAATGCCCAGCCTAAATTGCACATAGAAATGAAATAAAAATTCACAACTGGCTGCATGCCCCCTGCAGACCTGTGTTGACTTGTGGTGAACGGAGTTAAATCCAGCTGTCGACCGGTCACGAGCGGTGTTCCCCGGGGCTCAGTTTTGGGGCTGGTCCTCTTCAATATCTTTATCAATGATCTGGATGAGGGGATTGAGGGCTCCCTCAGTCAGTTTGCAGAAGACACCAAGCTGGGCGGGAGTGTTGATCTGCTCGAGGTTAGGAAGGTGCTGCAGAGGGACCTGGACAGGCTGGATCGATGGGCCGAGGCCAACTGTATGAGGTTCAACAAGGCCAAGTGCCGGGTCCTGCACTTGGGGCACAACGACCCCAGGCAACGCTACAGGCTTGGGGAAGAGTGGCTGGAAAGCTGCCCAGAGGAAAAGGACCTGGGGGTGCTGGTTGACAGCCGGCTGAACATGAGCCGGCAGTGTGCTCAGGTGGCCAAGAAGGCCAACGGCATCCTGGCCTGTATCAGAAATAGTGTGGCCAGCAGGAGCAGGGAGGTGATCGTGCCCCTGTACTCGGCACTGGTGAGGCCGCACCTCGAATACTGTGTTCAGTTTTGGGCCCCTCACTACAAGAAGGACATGGAGGTGCTGGAGCGCGTCCAGAGGAGGGCAACGAAGCTGGTGAAGGGCCTGGAGCACAAGCCTTATGAGGAGCGGCTGAGGGAACTGGGGTTGTTTAGCCTGGAGAAGAGGAGGCTGAGGGGAGACCTCATCACGCTCTACAACTACCTGAAGGGAGGTTGTAGCGAGGTGGGTGTTGGTCTCTTCTCCCAAGTAACAAGCGATAGGACGAGAGGAAATGGCCTCAAGTTGCGCCAAGGGAGGTTTAGATTGGACATTAGGAAAAATTTCTTTATTGAAAGAGTGGTCAGGCCTTGGAACAGGCTGCCCAGGGAAGTGGTTGAGTCACCATCCCTGGAAGTATTTAAAAGACGTGTAGATGAGGCGCTTAGGGACATGGTGTAGTGGGCATGGTGGTGTTGGGCTGACGGTTGGACACGATGATCTTAGAGGTCTTTTCCAACCTGTATGATTCTATGATTCTATGATTCTATGATTCTATGATTCTATGGTGTAGTGGTCATGGTGGTGTTGGGTTGACGGTTGGACTCGATGATCTTAGAGGTCTTTTCCAACCTTAATGATTCTATGATTCTATGACTTTATGGTTACTGCCATCTTAGCAGTACTTGCTCTTGTTTAACTCAGTGAGGTGAAGGCTAGATTGAGCCCTATCCCTGGTTGTCTGCTCTCCCTACAGTGGATGAATGAAGAGGGGTTATTGTATATACAGCAGGTGCCAGGCACATTCTGCGGCACTTTTATTTCTTCTTCTTGAGGAATTCACAGACGAAGTAGATGGTGAGTTGGCACTCGGAGTCGTTCCACTCTCCCGTGCTGAGCATTTCCACACAGTCCTCGCGGCCAGCTGGGTCGTGAGGCTCCCCTTCCTTCCAGTTACTGTAGTTCTGCAGGGGGCTATTGTCTGCATACACAAACTGTCCTTCTTTTTCCATGTCGTTCAGCCCAATGAAGGCTCGGAAGAAGCCGCTGTTGGAGATGTAGTCAGCAATCAAGGTGTTGGTTGCCTCATCTTTAGGCATGGCCAGTGTTCCTCCTCTGTTCCTGCAGTGGATCAAGGCTTCTCTGTAATTCTTCTCTTCTTTCACGATGTAATAGAATTTCTCGTCTGTCTCCCTGATACCTGCTATAACTTTAAAGGGGAAAAAAAATTGCTTAATGGCATGTCAACAGATATTGAAGGTGCTTCTGTTCCAATATGACAATGAGATGATTTTTAGATTAGAATTAATAAAAGGGAGGGAGGAAAAGTATTCCCACCACTGAATTTGTGATAGACGATGAGGACGTGATCAGAGACTGATGGTACTAATGGGACTGACAAGCACCTTGCACATGTTAAGACAAGAACTATTCAGTCCTGATTGGCCTGTGTCTCCTGTGACACTTAAGTTTTACTTCACGGATATCTAGTACTAATCACATTAAGGCATGCTAAATGGTCAAATAGCAATGTAGCTCTGGATCACCCCCATTGCTCTGTGATAGAAACACGGGGGTATAGATAGTTTTTCAGGGCCTTTCCATGCAGAGGAAAATCAATGTGACTGCTAAAATAAGACATTTTAAATACAGCCTGATATTCAGAGCTGCTGTAGCCCCTAAGTGGCATTGGCTAGGAAGAAAACTGTGGCTGCTCAGTAGCTTTAAAAGGCAAACTTCTCAACCAGCGTATATCCTAGTGAATTAAACAGTGCCAAGGAGCATGCCTGGGCAGCTGGAAGTTGATTGTCCCTGCTGATGGATTGCTGGAATGGTCCTGAGCAGAGCTTTGACCTGGGGCAACTAAAACTTTCCCAAACAATTCAGAAGTTACCCCAGGCAGAGTTTAGGAGTTAGTAGAGGGACACTCCTGATAATATGGCATTCATAGATGAGTGCTGTGCTGTGCTGGTTGCCCACAGTGCCAGAGAACAGTCTGAAACACATTTAATTTACTGACACAGACCTAGTCCTAGAAGCAGTGGTGGAACCTTCTCAAAATCTCTGCTATGCCAGGAAATGCTCTTCTCTCCTTTCAGTGGGGGCAGTTTGCACTGTCCACCTGACAGTGCTGCCTGCAAACGTGCCTTCTTAAAACCCATGTTTTTGAGTGTTGGTCCCTTGTTACAAGAAAATGATGCTTACACTGAGGGAAGCACTAGGAGTACCATGTCTGCACTAGGAGTACCATGTCTGCAGTCTTCCTGTGCAGCAGAAAGATGAAGAGGTTCCTATTGCTTTTCCTGCCTCTGGAGCAGATTGGCACAAACTTTTTCCTTTCATTGCCTGAGTGGCCACTGAGCCTGAGCAGACTGACAGTGCAGAGGCGGTTAGCGAGCCATGCTTTGTGCTCTTCATGATTCTTTCAGTTGTGCTGTTGATAATTTCTGTATTGCTTTTGCTTTTAGTCATCTGCTGCTTATATCCTTACAGCTGTAAGACTGTCTCTTTCTCTGTATATTTTCAGAGAGCCTCACACAGTGGGACCCTCTCTCTGAGTCATCTATGGATGCTGCCATAGAGCAGCAATGGTAGAAGAATAGCAATGGTAAATGTTATAGGAGCCAAATAAATCACATCAAATACATAAGGGTCCTTACCATTCTTTACAAACTTGATGGATGTGTTAAGACGAGCAACATTGATATTCAGTTGTCCAACAACTCTGCGGTATCTTCCACAGTCACAGACCGTGCCTGATGCAATACAAAGGATAGAGGATTTCTCTGTTTAGAAGCATTTGTGTGTGTGCGTGGAGGGTCGTCTGTAGCCCACTTCCAAGCCTTCTGAAGGGTTGGCCTTCACTTGTGGAGAGCCAGTCTCACCCTATCGCACTAGCCATACTTCTGTTCATCAAAGTGCTTAATATTTTGGCTCTGTACACTCTCTTGCTAACTGGCTTAAGAATCCCTACTTTTAAAAACATGGATAGAAGAGTTTGCATCTTCTTTCCACCCATACCAGTGTGGGATTTACACATCCTCTGCCCCTCTCATTATTGATTTCATCTAGCTGCAGAGATGTGGCTTGTCATGGTGATCACTACAGCGTTATATCTGAATGCCAAGGGTCTACCTTTGTATCTGTAAACAGCACAGGTTCCCTGGCCTTCTAAGAGAAACAACAGCATCCATGAAATGGGGAACTTCTGCTTTCTCAGTGAAGGAGTTTTGTGAGTATGCATAGAGGTGGGATTGGCAAAACTTTGGTAAGACTATGTTAGTGAATTGCTGCATGCAGCTGTGGTATGCTGCTGCTGCATGCAGCAGTAATAGTCGATACCAACTCAAATAATCAATAACTTTCAAGCACTGAAGTCTCAGTTATATTTTTGTTAGTAAACTGAAATTTGGCTTGGTATAGGTTTTGTTTGTTCCCCTGTTATTCTCAGGAAGAAAATAAGTTGCTGATAGTTTCCCATTAAGAACCAAACTGGCATTGCATATGAAATGTCTTAAAAATGAACACAACTGTACATTCAAGGTGGGAAAACATTCAGGCTTATTAGGACTGAGAAGAACTTCTGGGTCATCAGATCCAAATTCTCCTCCTGTAAGCAAATGCATTGCATTCCTTTGACAACAGATTATGCTCTATCTAAAATCACTTATTTTTTCATCCCCATGCTTCTATTAGGAAACTCTTAAAGGACTTCATTCCTTTGGTATTCAGAAACTTTCTTCTAGTTTCCAGTATAAATGTACTGCTGGCCTGTCTATGCGTTAGTTTTTATGATATCAAACATTGCCCATTAATTTACATAACTCTTCTCCATATTTTGTGTATGTTGGTATATTCGTAGGCATCAGTCATGTCCCTACCCAAGCCTTCATTTTGCTAAAAACTTCTTCAGTCTCATCCTGTTCATTTCATCTATCCTCAAGTTTTTCCAAGTTTTTTTTTTTATTTTCCAAGTTTTTTTTTTTTCCCAAGTTTTTTTTTTTTTATTCCTCAAGTTTTTTTGCCTTAAAATGTTATGAAACTCCAGACAAACCAACCCTGAAATCAAAGACCCAGCAGACTTGACCATTCTGCAGAGAAGGATGCATAGCATACCTGCTTTTCCCTTTTTTCCAGAAACCCCCGATAAGCCTTTGGCTCCTTTGTCACCTGAACAAAGAGGAAAATATATTCTCAGATGTCAGACAGTGCACATGTCAGGACAGTGTATTTGGAAAACCTCTTTAATAATATATTAACGGTGTGCTTCTGATAGGAAGCCCTGATGTACTGTACTGGCAGATGTGCCAAGTCAAACAAACCATGATTAATTCTGGTGTATGGAAATAAGGAGAACCCTTTAATAGCTAACTCACTGATAACACAGGCATCTTGTGTGCTGCTGGTTCCTGGTACCGCTTACTTTAAATATAAACTGCAAAATGATCCTGAGAGGCTGAAAGCACTCAAGAAATCTGCGAGAGGTGAGACCTGGGTTCTCTCGCTGCCTTGCAGGACAGAGCCCTTCCCTGGGTGCAGTAGCTCCATGATGGGATGAGGCACCAGATGAGGCTGATGTGCACTAAGCCACTGAATTAATGTGTGCAACAGCTGACGTGTGCGGGCAGCAGTTAGCCCCTGCACGAAATGAGGTCAGTAAGGAGCAGTCTTTCATTTCAGATATAGTTCATGGAAATGTGATTTATTTTCATCCAACTGCTTTCCTCTTCTTCTGTAAATCATAAAAATGATAGAAATGTTTCTCCAAATGCTGTGCTACTATATAAATGGAGGTGACTAGCTTTTAAAAAAATCTCAGCTGTAATTTGCATCAGGAACAGCTGGACTTTACCTGAAATGCATGTCAGCTCCTCTTTTATGAACTAAAACCTTCAGAGGTCAAAAAATACTAATGCTTGCTGTGCCTTGTTGATATGTGCTTGTTTTGGTGTGCTTTTTCCTTTCTATGGTTGTTGTTTTTTGAAGAAATTAGGAGTTGGCTCTCATTTTAATTAGCATTGCTTGACAATGAACACTTACAAGCTGAAGCTTCAGTGTTGCTTCATTAAGAACTTGAATGTTTAATGGTAGATTTAAACAGCGACTTAGTGACCTTTGCTTCTGCAAATAAAGAAAGAAAATGAGAAAAAAACTAGAAGGGGACAATAAATTGTACATTCAGGTTGAGAGGGAGCTTGATTTAAAGGCTCAGAGCATTGGTATACTTACAGGTAAAGATAAGTAATTTGTGGGATTCTTAAATTCTAGTCTCTTTTGGTAATTGAAGACATCTTAGGAGATAACTATCTGTGTTTTCAGTTGTCTAGGTACTTCTGAAAATTAGTCCCTCAGGTCAAATTCTTTTGTTCCCCTCTGATACTGAGGCTGGCTAGAAGCCATCAAAGGTTTATTAAAAACACTGGCTTGAGAAGCTCCCCAGAGAGATTGTTCCACCCACTCACCCGCGTGCCTGGGTTGATGCGCTGGTTAGAGACCACAGAGTTCTCCTGGGGATGGTGGAGTCTCTACTCAGCTTTCAAGGCAGGTCTCCTTGTGGCAGAAGTAATATTCCTTCTAAAGTAGTTCTTTAGGAATACCAGAAAGGAATGCCTGAGCCTCTTCTCAGACGACTAGAGTATAATTTCATGAAATTATTGTCCAGGTAGACTTTGAGTCTACCTTGATTTGCAAGTAGTTGTCGTCCCTGGTTACGTGAGTGCTTTCTTAAAACTCCTAAAATCCTTTCCTTACTGAGCTGTCCTGTGCATTGTTTGCTCACGTGTCCCACAGCAGTGCAGGTGACAAGGTGTGGCATCCTGAGCAGCAGCAGAATATCGACGTAGGCCTTCAGCGTCCAAAGCAGAGGCAAAAATTTGGTTTTCTCTTTTAGAGCGTTCAGAGGATTTACTTCACAAGGGCCGGATTTCTCCCTTCCTCTTTTACCATCAAAAAGGATTGATGTCTTAACTCATAAAGCAAATTATTTTAGCCAAGTAAGTCGGATGTATTGCACATGGGAAATAAAACAAGAATATCTCAGTTAGCTCTCATCACCAATCTTTATGCATAACTTTATTTGGAGAGCATTGGTCACAGCCGTTATTTGATATTACTCCATACCTGGAACTCTGACAAAACACATATTTACCTTGAGGGAAAAAACAAGAAAATTCCCAGACCAGAGCTTACCCTTTCCACCAATTGGACCGATTTTCCCAAGCATTCCCTGGTCACCAACATCCCCCACAGGTCCTTTGTTTCCTAGGAGAAGAAATAAAGAGGAAAAGAGTATGGATGGTTTCTGTCATTTCTTTCCCAAGGCACTATTTAGGTCTCTACTATTTTTCCTGGTGGCCAGTCCGCATGTCTGGCAAAGTCAAAATGAGTGGAGCCCCGAGGATGGCTGGAGGAGGACAGCGCAGATCTCTGCTACCGTAGGATACAACAGTAGGACATTGCAAGGCCCGTTAGTAGAACTGCCTGTTCAAATGCCCAGAAACGTCATGTTTTCTTACAGAAAATACAGACTAAAACTGCTAATGAGTATTCAAATATTGATTTTTACTTCACAGCCAAACCAGGCCAACAGCAGGTTTTATTTGGGATTTCTTTTTTGCCACTCCAGACAAAACCATTTCCTTCTTCCTTGAGGTAAAGTTCTTGCAGCTTTGCTGGGAATCCTTCCCAAAGCAGGACTGCAAATAGGGAGCTACTAGTTTTGCTGTATGTGCTTTCCCAGTCTTAGAGCACCAAAATAACAGATGCCTTTTTAATTGATTAATAGTTTAAGTTCTAAAATATCTGGCTAATGATGACAGCCTAATTTAGGGAATCTCAGTTTGCACACTGAATTTAACCTCACTAAGATGCTTTGTAAATGGTTGGTTACCTGATTCCCTTGTATTTTACCTGATCTTCATAAGAAGCAAAGTCATATGAATGCATTTAAAAATAGAGAAGTTTTTTTTATTATAACAATAATAACAGGGTGATTTTAAAGTTTCTATAAAAGTAAAAACTTCCCTGATTAGTCTTAAACCACTGTCAAGGAAGAAAGACCGTGGATATGCATTATCATTAAACTCTAATGATAAATTAAGCTTTCGAATTAGAGTATGCAAACAAGGCTGACACCATCACATCTGGTGCCTCCGAATGCTCTGCCCAGCTCACACTGTGGATATGGGATATGTTTAATAGATCTGAGTCCTGAGACATTTGCGACTCCTTGTTCTCAGCTCAGATGCTGTTTGATCAGAGGAACTTTGTTTCTCAGTATATGACTCCGTTTGCTTTTCTGCAAAATAGGGACAAATGAGACCGAATTTTGTTGAGCATCCTGATGTATTACTAGGAAATAACGCTCAAAATTCAGTTTCAACTAAAGGATCATTTCAGTAAGAGAACAATAATCTTTCTGGTTATACATATGATCTGGGTAATGATTATACATATGATCTGGGTCTTCTGGATCGCACTCATGACAGCCACCTGGGAGAGCAGCAGTAAATGTACTGGTTTATTACATGACTCTTTAGATTTGTTGCCATATATAGCTATCTTACATATCGGTAGGAATTGCACGAAGCTCTCAGAGTATTGTTAGGTTCACGGATTAATGTTTGACAGGATTATGAAATCCACTGGTAAAACAGGAATGAAAAGCATTAAACATCACTGATCATAGGCACCAGTACAGTTGTGTATAATGATATTCATATACCAGAAATAGCCAACAAACATAAATACCTTTTGGTCCTTTTGGTCCAACCTTTCCTTGTTTGCCCACTTCTCCTTTATCTCCTTTTTCACCTTCATCCCCTTCCAAAAGAACAGAAAATAAAGCATCATGGTACATTTCTCTCAGTGCCGTAAGTGCAACTATACATCCTCAGAAAGTAAAGTTCACAGATTTTTTTTCTACTAATTTCTTTTTATTTCACATTGAAGGCACAGTAGCCGTGGGATAAATTTCCAGAGAAGAGCTGATGAATCTGACCATCATTAGGAAAAGCTAAAAACTTTCCCTTTTGAGGAGGCTATTCCAACATGAGAATTATACAACACCAATTTCTAGTCCTACTCTTTAAGCCCTGTTAGCTATAAAGCAGATAAACAAGCCAATCTTTCTCTGTTGGGCAACCTGTACACACACGGAAGAACTGCCAGGGGAGGCAATAGGAATTTATTAATTGTTCCTAGTGACTGTTTGTAGTGACTCTGTGTTGAAGGTATGCAGATGCTTTTGGAATGAGAGGAATGTAAATATGTTGAAATAGATCTTAACATAGCCCTTAGCACTTAGTATGGCAGAAGTCTTGCCTTCGGTTTTTGACAGGTGTCATTTATATGTTGATATGACAAACATGTTTTGCAATAACTCCAATGCTTTATTTTGAAAATGTCATACACAGAGTATCTGTAAGAGGTAAAATCATTGCATTTACTACCATAGTGCAGAGATTTCTCCAAATGAGCTCAAGACCCTATTACATAGGTTCCTGTATAGTACTGTGTAAGTACTCTTACTATTGTGAGAGACAGTTGTCACTGAGCAGCTTACAGTCTAAAGGAGCAAGAGAGCAGTTAGCAGGAAAGAAATGTTATCTCCCTCCTTAGGTAGCATACAATTTCGCTTCACATTATGCAGGAAATTGGAGGCACAACTGGAGTTGATTTTCTTATCTTCTACTTCTTAGTTTTGAGCCAAATCCCAAGAACATCTTTCCTCTTTTTTTTTTTGTACAAATGCTAAGGGGGGACAACCCCTGCACCCCTTTGCACCAAACGACCAGCACTGAATACAGCCTTCCAAAGTCTCTCGCCCTGTCCCTTACCCTTGTCTGCAATAAGCCTTGCCGAGCGGTGGGAAGCAATGCCACAGTGTCTTGGCCAAGCCAGGATCTCACGTTTGTGTGGCAGCCAGTTGTATCTGTGCCTGCAGCCCAGACGGGGAGAAGAGGCTGCAGTGCAGCATACGGAGTACCCAAGGGAGGGAAGCCTGTCTGGGTGTCAGCAAAAGAGAAGTGAGGACAGAACAGCGCTATGTGACAAGACCAATAACCTGTCTCACTGAGGATGGTGCCTCCAGCCCTGGCAGAAGGTGTTCAGGGAACTGGGTGTGCTGAGGGTGACTACGACCCAGGCAGCCACTTCCAGCCTCCCATGAGCAGTGGTTTAAAGGGCTTGCCTGAGCCAAGCACTGCATCCAGCCCACTCGTGAACAGCCACTAGTGATTCTTCCTTGCACAGATTAGTCCTGTGCCTCTCAAACCTATTTATATTTTTGGCCACTATAATATCCTGTGGCAAAGAGGTCAATGATTTAATTATGTGCTGAGGGAGAAAGTAGCTTCCCATGGTTGCTTTCAGACTGATTGTTTCATTGGATCTCATTCTTACTTTCTGAAAAATACTGCCCACTCATTCCTGATTTACCTTCTCCTACTTCTGTAGCCATAGGTAGCATATCGTGGGTTGTTCTATAGGGTGATGACAGATGAGAAGTGGTGCATATTAATTCCAGCATATAAAATGTAGTATTAGCTGTTTGGCTCCTTTCCATGTCAGTTGTGTGGACTGGGCTGAGTCTGTCCCTGTATGCCTGTATGTATCATTCACTCCATGTTGGAGGGAGGAAGCATTTGCTAGAGGGATGGAACAAGGAGGAAACATGACGTGGTGTGTGTGCTGGCTCACTCGGGCGCTTTGTTTTTAACACCAGCTGCTACAGGATAAAGTAAGAAGGGAAAAGGCTATAAGCAGTCAGCAATAGAAATTTTAAACATCTCTATTTTCACTGGTTCTTAAAAATATTGGAAAAGTCAGTGTATATTTCCAAAAGCCAAGCTCCTTAAGTATCCAGCTGAAGCTGTGGATCTGAGCCTGGAGCAGATGGAAGGATGCCTGCTTGTACTGTGTTCTTGTCTACTGATCATCAAACAGCAGAGCCAGAGAATGTACAGTTTAATTTTGCTGTTGACCTCAGTGCTAACAACATTTACAACAGAGAAACCAAGAAATTGTCCTTTCCAAACCCATCTATGAAACCGGTGAGAAAAGTGTAGAAGTCACTGCTTAGTAGTTCACAAATTCAGAGAAGATTCCCAGAGGCTCACAAAGGGCTTGTGAAATGAAATTCTGGGAGGAGGTTAAGAGCTGATCTGATCACGGTCTGCAAACCCGTACAGGGGAGAAATGTGTGATAATAGAAAGGAAGCAGGGTGTGATTCAAAGGCTGGAAAAGCTGGAGGAGTCCTGACTAGAAATGCAACATGGGGATATTTAACAAATGGACTGCACTCTTCGGCAGGGGAGGGAGACGTGGGAGGCTTTTCATGTCCAGGCTTTCCCAGTGCAATGAATTCCTTTGTGTAAGATATGCTGTAACTCTGGGTCTGGTGTAGAAACTGCTGAGGGAGTTTCTTTGGCCTGTGTCACGCAGGAGAGCAAGCCAGATTCCTGCTGACCTTCCAAACCAGGGCTTGTCACCCTGGCAGTCCTCATCACCTCTCTCAGGCCAGCCAGTTACATTCCCTGTGGCTTGCAGACTGCTCTGTTGGGTTAAAGGCTCTAGAGAGACTGTTGTTTGCTGCAGAAGGAAGACCTCTGTGCAAGAAAGATGGGGGTTTTTTGGTAAGAAACATTGCTTACACAGTTAATCTTAGAAATAGAGCCCAGGAAAGAAAGTCAATATACCAGTGGAGAAGCTGTGATTACTTTCTGAAGGTGTTTTATTCCAATCTCAGTTTCAACATTTGGAGCCACTAAAAGCTGCGATGTTTTTTTCTGAGAGACTTTGTAAGAAGCTTTTCCCACATGGGGCTGCTGGAGGTGAAGCTAGGTTGCCCTGTATGGGCCATCAGACTGAGAGCCGACAGATGAAAGGGGTGGAAGGTGTGGGAAAGTTTGTTCTGGAGATTTTGAGAGATTAGGAAGCGTCTCAACTTTTATTGCTAACACCTTGTGTAGTCCCAATTTTTGCTCAAGCCCTCTAAAAGCCTAAGGGAGAGGGAAGTAAGGTCTATCACCTGTTTCATCTTGGCGTAAAGCAGCCTACCACACTCTGCCTTAGTTTCCCTACGTAGGAAAATTGGAAGAATAATAATTTGCCTGTCTGTAAAGGAGAGAAATCCTGCTTTGCTCCCTATATTGCATCTGAGAATGGGTAGGTCATTACAAAGCAAGGGTAGAAGCAAACAGTATTAATTAGTGGTACGACCTCATTGTTAATTTAAGACTGGATTAAGCTCAGTGCTTCATAATATGGTGCTATAATTATAAATGC
The DNA here is from genome assembly GCF_964195595.1 of Calonectris borealis. Taxonomy (NCBI): domain Eukaryota; kingdom Metazoa; phylum Chordata; class Aves; order Procellariiformes; family Procellariidae; genus Calonectris; species Calonectris borealis. The sequence continues at coordinate 15,579,503 of NC_134313.1, forward strand.
ATTGTGTCCCCCTTTAGTTGTTGTGTGCAGTGATCGCAAGTTTTGGCAAGAAACGTGAACTGTTGGGTTATGCTCCCCCCTTGTGGTCTCGCTATAATTTGCAACCAGGTAGGAGGGATTGTGAGAGGTTGGTTGACTTTGTTTTGGGCAGGGATTGAGTTGGCTTTGTCTCTAATTTATAGTAAGTATCCCTCCCTTTCCTCTGGGACTTCATATGGGCAGGCCATCCCACTGTATTAGCCACTTTTTTGTAATCTGCTAGAAAAAAAAATCTAAACCCTGCCAGTACTCTAGACTGGGTTTTTGAATCTTTTACTACTGTGCTCTGTGCAACATGAGTTTTCTTACAGAACAAAAACCCCTCTGATCCCTGACCTCATATGCTTGTAGTCTATACCTGGAGGTTAACCTCTCCTTTGTGCTGCTTTACACTTGGGGAAGTGTCAGGTTGAGTTTTATCCTAATTAGCAGATTGTCACCTTAAAACTGTGGTTGCAAGGATGTCAGATAATGCACTGCACTGGCATTTGAAGCATGGGTGAAGCACGGAGCCAGCAGCTGAAGCAAGACCATTTCTCAACCTTGTTAGTATTCCCTCAAGCTGATTCACCACTTCTGTGTCACAGATCTAAAATACCAGACTATTAAAGTGAACACATGGAGCAATAAATTACTAGATTCTTCATGCTTGGGACTGTGTGAGACAGAAGGAAAGCAGAAGCCATAAGCAGTAAATGACTTTTGCAGCCATTAGAAAATTTTAATTGTAATTGAGAGGGAACCCCAGTCCTTCCTTCTCCTATAAACAAGCTCAGGAAAATGCTGAAGGTCTAATAATCAGCAGGATTTTTAAGCAGTTGAAAGGGGCTCTGCCTCCTTAGGAGTTTCACTAAATAACACAATATTGAGAGGTTACATTTGGTAAGAATTTAATTAGTAAGAATTTACTGACCTTCAAGTGACTTAGATATCCCTGCTGAATCTTTTCTAGGCAATTTATCTGGTTTGTATTCATGAATGGAGGAAGTTTTCAGGTTAAATTGTTCACATATGTTTAGTGACTCTCCAAGTCTGGTGATCAAGGGCTGACTCTGGTTCTTGGAGAATCAGGGTGTAATCCCCGGGGGTTACGGAGCCCGCACTTACCTATAGAGGCAGCCCTGCATCAGGGTTAGAGGATGTCTGCAGGATGCCTAAAGGCTAAAGCTGGGATGAGACTCCTAGCTGGGCTTATGCATGTGTTTCTCTGGGAGCACGCAGCGTCCAGCCTTTTCACTCGGGGCTCTGCTGAGAGACTCCCTGGGTCCACACAGGGTTTTACTGAGACACTTCACCAGGTGTGCTGGCAAGTCATGGCCTCAGGTCAGCCCCAATTCCTGTCTCCTGACCAAAAATACTGCAGAAATGTTAATGCTCTCTAAGCCTCTATTTTGCAGTGAATCAAGTAAATTGTTTCATCTGAAGCAACAGAAGGGCAAAGACCCTTCCCAACAGACAGTATGGGTGGGACTGTCACAAGTTTAGCTCCCTGTACTCTGTACTTTACCCGTACCCCTGTGGACTTAACATACACCACAGTCCCATATACCTTTCTCCGCACTCCAGGGCATACCCACCCTTTCAAATGACAGAAACACCACTTATGCTGGGCTACAACACAGTTGTCCTCCTACATCAGATACTCTGAATTGAAAAAAGCCCACCACCAGCCAAAAAGTCCTTGAGAAGTCCGGGGGGCATGACTAATTTGCTGTGAGGGGGGGAGAAGGATAGTTAATCTTCATTAGTATGCACACGGATGCTTTGCACTGCTCGCCTTGGATGCATTTAGCATTCTTAGGCATAGCCAATGTCCCACCACAAAGGCTTTGTACGGAATCTGTTATGCGGTTTTACCCTCTGATCATGCACGACACAGTTCTGCCGAGCTCCATGTTTCATGCTCTTAGTTCCACCTGAGGTGGCATCGGGAGCCTCCCCACCTCCACAGACAGTGTGAAGAGTACAGGTGATTCTGCCTGTCCTGGGTGTTAAACTAAAGGGATAAGGACACGTGCATAATTCTGAAGCTTTGAGACTCCTCCAGCAGCAACTGAATGCCTTGCCCTCCTGGAAGAGCCTTGGAGATAGCCACAGGATTAGCTCTGCAGCCTACGGACACTGAGTGCCCCTGAGCATGGTGAACCTTTGCAGCACTTGCGCATGCACAGTCTCTATTGAGAGGTTTTGTCACCAGAGGGAGTCGCAGACTCCAAGAAATAAGCAAATACAGCCCAGTTTATCTTTCTAGTGTGTGAGCACGTCACAACTACGTCAATGGAAAGCCTCAAGATTTCCTCTAATTTCAAATTCAGTGTCTTTTAGATCCTTAGCAAATTTCCCATAGCAGTGGGGATTCTTGCTTTCAAGCTATATATGGCTAGTGAGGACAGGATTTCTTGACATCATCTGCCTACCTGACACGATGTCCTCTTCCCTGTCCTTCCTCCTCCCTTCAGCCCCCAGCGCTGACCCGCACACCTCCTTCCCCTCTGCCTGAGCACTCTTCTGACCCTGTGTTGAAGGAATTCAACTTGCTAAACAGAGGAATATCAATAAGGCAAATAATACACATTTTTAGTGAGTGAGCTGAATCAGCTCAGTGAAAAGTCTGGTGAGGAAACAGCTGAGCCAGTACAAGGTGAAGGTAGGACCACATGGTCAGAGTAGGACATGAAAAAGATGTTGGGCCTCCCCTTTTGGCAAAAAACCTGACAGACGAGTGCAGCTGTAGTGTGCAACTGCACCCATAGCCACTCTCCCAGGTGTCCTGCAGGAACATGCAGGAATCCACAGTTTGTACTGTGAGAAATAAAACATTTTGCTCACAACTTCTTGGACACATTGTCTTTTTTCACCCAGCTCCAAATTAGGCAACAGGGGCCCAGTCACCTTCCCTGGTAAAATGGAAAGAATCTTCACGAATAAACTGGATTCTCTCCTCACTTTTCCACTTTCCACTTACAAACGTCCATTGACTTCAGTAGAAATACCCTCTTCTATTGCACTGCATGAGTCAGACCCAAGCCTTCAGCAGGCTCAGTGAAGCTCTGCTGACTTGTATTATTTGAAAGTGCGGGCCTTTGTGCATGACTGGGACATACGTTATTTTTTTAATAACCCAGAAGTAATTTAAATTATTCTCAATTCTCTTTTCACTTGGTCTGCCGAATTTAATTTTCCCAGCCTGTTCCTCTGCCATTCTGACATGATCTCAGAGACCCATGGATTGAGGTGGCTTCAGTGAGGAATCAAATGGACATTGGTAAGAAATACAGACCAAATATCTTTTGAATTTTTGTATCTTAAGTCCCCACATACATGGTTTGTAGCTCAGGCTGATAAACTTCAGGAACTTAATGTACCCTAAAATGAGGAAGTCTAAAAGACATGAAAAACAGAATTATGTGTTGAAATTAAAGGGCTCTTCAGATCAAATGTGAGGCGCTAAGAGGGAAGTTTGGTTACAGGTTTGAACAGCCTATAGGATGTGGTAAGGCATTTTATATTTTCGGAAGGAAATGTGGGTAGCAGCGTATCTGGTTTCTGAGAGGGTTTGAGATTTTCCAGGAGTGGAATTGCATAAGCACAATGAAAGCTGAGAGATGGACAGCTAAACTGGAGACCACAGTAAATGCTATTTTGAAGCGCCAGCCAATGTCATAGAGTTTGTAAGCATCATTTGTCAGAAATTATAATAAGGAAATGCTTTACAGCTAAATTGCTATGGGAAAATCCCCATATTCTTCAGATTTCATCTCATTCCAGTTTCTCAACCTGGATCTGATTCAAGACCTTTGAAGTTCTTGTGTCTGGATTTCAAAGGAAATGAGCTGAGACCTGGGACAGATAGCAAGATCTAGAGCCAGTCTTCCAAAACACTGAGCTCCCACGAATCCACGTGAAATAAGCTTCTGCAGAGCCAGCCCCCGCCCCAGTCATCTTCTCCCTGTGCTTATGCTTTTAATGGGAGTTTAGGAGGCAAAGTTTTGGGCCCTCTGCTTACTTCTGCCCTCATGTTTTTGCTTATTGATTTACTCAGACCAGGTCAGATCCCATCTCATCTGTGTCAACAGCCCACTTAAAACTTCCTTTGCAGGTTAGACAAAACTGAGCTCGCAGTCTCCAGGTGAAGACAAGCTAGAAGAAAGGACAGAGCTAGGACACTGGTCGAAGGCAAAGCCCAGGGGAGCAGAGCGTGGTGTTCCTGTTGCTGCCACGGCATGGACCAACAACTGGTTCTTTTGCTCTCACCGCACTAGCTGCTGCCTCCCCACAGACCCAGTTCCTCCCTCAGCAGCAGCAACAGCCAGCCTGCTTCCAGGCTTGGAAGGGTGGAAAGTAGACAACAGGGCCATGACTAATTTTGCTAGGCCAAGCACTTGGCTGCTCTGGGAAATTCATTGTTTTGTTTATGCTTGATCTGATTCTGTTTGGACCCAAGAAGTCGATGGAGTACAGAACTTGGCCTTTATTGCCCTAGTTACTCAGCTGTGGTTCAGCGTTACCTAATGTAAGTTTTCAGAGGTCCTGTGCCAAAGCAGTCCAGCTAAGACCAAGTTGTTCCTAAATAACTCAGGTCAAACACCAAAAATCACTAGTTACGAATACTGAAAATCTGTTTTCATCCAAAGCACGTACTTTTTTCTCTTTTGGTTTCCTAGGGTATTTCAATAAGGGTCCTAGAAAATGCCTCACACGTTTCTATTTTTAACTGCTATATAAGCCAGCTTACTGTGTACCTCAAAAGCATTTTCAGGAAGGCAGAACAAGACAGCCCTTGCACTAGGACTATGTTCATTAAAAAGAATCCACTCTTTTTGAGAAGAGACGTGAGCATTGCCTAGAAAAGGAGACTGGGAGAGGAGTGCCAGCTTTTGCTTTTCTCTTCTTCTTTTTTTCCCTTTTTCTGGAGTGCCTATTTAGAAAATTTCTTTGCATAATTCTTTACAAACAGACTTCAACTTTCATTTGCTTGCACCAGCGATGGAAAAGCAGCAGATAGATGGAGGGGATTGCAAGGCACCTGGTTTGCATCACGCAGAACCACCAGAGGTCAGACTTGAACTCCTGTTCGTTTCTAATGCTGAGCAGTTTAATTCAGACTGACTTCTACCATTGCAACAGAAAGTGCAAAAGGCTTACAGGACATTTACTGCATTCCTTCCATTCCTGGGAGGCGGCATTTTTCCAGAGTATTTTCTAGCTCTTTGTGTTATACACAAAGGCCTCTGGTTTTGCCTCATGCTTTTTGGGAGCTGATGGGACTGTCACCACTGGTTTGAAGACTTTCCTGATAATCAGCCTGGAATTACCCTTTCTTTTCATCCCATCACTCATATCATACTTCTCTTGTGACATCTCATGTATGAGGGTAACAAAGAGTATATTTTTGCGGAGGGAGAATTTGGCCTGCACAGATTAACTTGGACAAGTTACATGTGGCTTGTACAGGAAGTGGACAATTTTCACAACACTAATGACCCTTTTTGAACAGGTGATTTTCAGGGCAAGCATGTGGAGAGGTCAGGTGCTTGCTCCTGTAGCAACTGTGAATGCCTAGTTAATGAAATGAGTAATGCAACGTCCAACAATGCAAGAAATAAAGGGTTATAAGTTCTGAACCTTTCCAGACAACCTCACTTCTTCCTCAGCTTTCTCCTCTCCATTGTGCTGTGTGATGGGAACAGCAGTATTGCTACTGCATAGCACCAAGGACCATCCCACTTGTAGCCCACAGACTGGATCTAACCTACAAGACAATTTGTGCCTTGCACTGGGGTAGGTGAGGTGGGACAGTGCAGGAAGTCTTACAGCTATTGAATACCTTTTCATTCCTTGCACTTCTAGGTGCTTTGGCCCATTAGACACTCCCATGTTCATATGGAAGGAGGAAGTTGCCACAACAGGAATCTGGCCTGTGGTGGTAGAAAAAGCTGGCCAACGTACTGTGCCGTCTTGTGGGAGCACCACTGTGTTCGACCGTAGCCAAAGATGCTGAGCAGATGGGGGTGAGGAGGTGAAACTTGTGCAAGGTGGGTTAAAACCCATTTTCAGGAGAATGGCGGACAAAGGGGCACAACAGATGTAGTACAGAGAATGAAACTTGCAGCAACAAAAGGCAGAGGCTTGTCCATTGTCCGGGTTAAAGTTTGAGCAGCAAAGTGTTGCCTGTGGCTGTGGTGTGGTCTTAGGCTGAGGATCATGTGCTCTGAGTCCATACACATAAGATGGATAGAGGAAAACTGGCAGCAGGGCAGACTTTCTTCTGCCATATTAGGTCAGCATGCTTCATCCTGACTACAAGGAATGCCTGAGGAGTAACAGGGTAGTTCACACACCCAGCCTGCTCAGTATTTAATTGCCCAGCTGACTGGCAGTCAAAACAACCAGTGCCATTGAGAGCCACTTGTGACTATCCTGGATGAGCTCAGATCTGGTAGGAACTGAAATTAGTCTATAGGATCATACCACAAAGACTGCAAAATGTATTTGATAACCTGCAATGGATGTGAGCGAGTAATTTGGAGGCGATTTACTCTATATTCCTTTTACCAATCATGGATCTTGGGCATGGTAATCTAATTTTAAAGTAGTAGTGAGGACCGTGCCAATATATTGTTTGGCTCCTCTTGTGTCTTGGTGTCAGCCAGGAGGCAGTAGGACTGGTAATGACTAAATCCTGACTTTCTCAGTATCACACTTGCAAAGAACCATAATATCTAACCTTTAAATGCTCCCTATACAAGCTAGACCACAGAAACCAGCTGGAGTCCCAGCTACTCTCATGTTGTTACCAGACCACCTCATTAGCCTTCTGACTTGTTAAACACAATTCTGTCAAATTTTGTTCTCCAGCCTGCCATTATTCAGATACTAACTAAACAAACTCCCACTAGCTCCCTTGGGGATCATTACATCTCTCTGCATTTATGCTGTGGCAGCAAAAATTTAAGCTTGGATTGTAATCATAAAGAAATTAACTTGCTGATTAAAAATGGTCCTTTAAGCAACATGCATTTGAATAATCCATCATAAAAACAAATGAGTTTGTAGCAGTGCTTTTGACTTGATAATCTTTTTTGAAATTTAAATCAGTTGCATTTTTTTCTCTCAGTCTGTAGCCTATAGAAAAATACAATGAATTGCTAAAAAGAAAGCAATAGTTCAAACTGCAATAGCCATGGTGTGGAATATATATTTTAGATCTGTCACCCTAAGATAGGTTTGTACATCATGGACCTAATTTTTGTCTGAGATACCCTCCAGCAATTCCATTGACATTAGTTGTGTTACACAAAAAGTAAGTTAATATAGAAAATTTGGTTTCAGGTATTTGCAAAGTGTTTTGAAGATAAAAGAACTGCACATGCCAGAGCTGATCTAGTTCTTGTTGAAATCTGTAGCGAAAGTCCTGTTTAATTCAACAGGAGCTGCTGAATCAGATCTGATGAATGCAGCAGAGCTGTGTTTACAAGTAAGCATTTGGAAATAATGACAGTTCAGTCATTTTAAATATTGCATCTCTCTCCCTACTTATAGGTGCAAAGTGAACCATTAACAGTTCACAATAGGTGCCTACTTTTAGACAAAGTCACTCAATTTATGGCTGCTAGCTGTACTGGTTGTGTGATGAATACAAGAAGTAAAAGAAGATTTATGTGGCTGGAGAAAGATGCAAAAGGACACCTCTAACTTATATGAGACTATGTGGCACTGTTCCTGAAACTAAAAAGCAAATTCAAATCTCCTTGCTTCATCACTTTCCCCCATCACAGTTCCACTTTTCTAGATGCTTGTACAGTCCGCAATAATTCACATCTTTCATCCCCAGCCCATGCCACAAGCCCTCCATGTCTCTATTTTTAAAAATCAGCCTTTATCAGTACTGGTCTCAGCATTAGCAACCTGATATTCCTCACCTTTTGGTCCAGGTAAAATTGTGTGTGTCGAGCAGACATCTGTTGTAGGTCGATTGTCAACATCAAAACCAAAAATCTGAACTTGGAAGATAAAAAGCACTACTAGGGTCCCGTATTTCCTTAGCTGTTGTTCTTTCTTGCTGCTCATCCTTAGAGCTTCTCAGGAAATGCCTTTCGTTGTTACAGTCTTAACAAATGCAGCTGATTCAAAAATAAATGCTCCACTAACTGAAGCAGTGCAAAGATTGGGAGCTACATGCAAGAACAGCTAAATAAAGTGAAGAAAGGAGTTTGACGATGCTGTAGTTATTTCTGTCCTGCACATTATCCAGGATATTTATTTAACACTGACAGCTGTTTATTTCAATTTATCTCTTATCTGTGAGATGTTTAGCTGCTTTTGCCATGGAAAATTTCTTCAATATACGGGGATATCTCTTTTGTCATTTTTTTTCCCTTTTGGCACTGACTCTTCATGCCCAACTTTTCACTTACTCAAGACACAAAAGGCTTTGGTATTGTATGCAAGTGAGTACTAATTGGTTATATGATACTTGTGGCTGGTTTTGTGCTGGAAGAGTAATGCAGACTCCATGTAACATATGGAGAGACTTTTCCACAAAAGCTTTCCTCCAAGGAGACCGTTAGTGACAATGGACAAGCTGCCAGTCTGCTGTGGGTGGAAGTCACTTGTGCTATTTCACACCTTTTGGGTGCCATGTACCCATAGCCCACAGAGTAGCAAATGAAAAATTGATGTTACCAATGGGTGTTTGAGCCAGAAACCCACAAATGATGGTTTTATGCTTACAGATTGCTCCACAATGGTTGCTCCAAGCCCAGGTTATTTTGGTAGACAGTAGAGAAGGACAGACTTCAGGATTGAAGCTACAGAGTAGGATGAGCTTGAATGACTCCAGTACCTCCTTCCATACCACCTTTCTCCTCTACTTGTTAACTGGGAGAGACCATACAGCAGGACAGTACTACAGCATAGGTCCCAGCAGAACGACATCTTTGGGTTGTCCAGGAAGCTGCTGCTGGTTCAAATCCACATGAGGTAGCTGTCAGATTTTCAGTTGGGTGTTGGGACTTTGAAACCAGGTGTAGGAGGCCTCCTGAATGGGGGAACAGATAGCAAAACCGCTATATATCCTCTTGGATGGAGCTGTGACAGATATCTGTCCATGTGCAATCCCTTCCTAGAAAAAAAACTAGCTTTCTTTTAGGGAGAACACTGTAGCCAGGGACAGCAGACTGTTCGAGGTAGCCTGGAGGCAAAGAAAGGGGAGATGAGTGTTTGTAATCTTTCCAGGAATTTCGTTAACTTCTGGTTTCTTACACAACGAAGACGACAGCTACTCAAAAAGCTGAACTATGCTTTTAAACTGCCTAGTGTGTGAGAGCGCATGTTTGCTTTCCATTCTAGGCAAAAAATGTACTTCCTATGATAATAGCTTTTGAGATGCTTTCCTCGTTATTTAAGAGAGTATTAGTTCCTTAGCCCTACAACATTTTAGGCTTTTGGTAGACAGAAAAAGTAGCAACACTGATGTAAAAGTGAATACCTTTTCTTAAAGGCTGAAGGAAGGCTTTAATGTCAAGCTTTCATGTAGGATGAAATGTTGGCCAAAGTCCCAAGAGGGGTCAAGACACTCCTCTCCCTCTGTCTTTCTATCCTGGTCACAGACTGTCCCAGTTTTCAAAACACTTTTCTTTTTTGTTAAACTGTGTGCAGTACTTTTCAGAAATAAATAGTGGTCTCTGTCCTAAAGAATGTCATCTAACTAACACCCTCAAATGTGGCCTTAATAACAGATACACCACAGCTAGAGGGGGAGGAAAGAGAAAGCCGGGATTATAGATGGATAGAGTTGTACCAGGAATAAACTTGTTCCTCTGTGATTTGCGTTGGGCACTGTGCCTCTGACTTGTACACTGTAAATCTGTTTTATTTATCTTTTTCTTCTCTTCACTTTCCATTTTGTGAGCAGAAGGTCAATGTAAGAGCAAGAATAGAGAGCGTAGGAGTGGGAAGCTAGCGTACTTAGCTTTGGAGGAGGCATTTTGGGAAATGTTGCCAAACTGAATGATGCTATCTGTTCCACAGAACTGAGAGACTTACAGTGACTTCTTTGTTATTTATCAGGGATAAAGAGGGGTAAGTGTAAGTGAGAGAGGAAACCATTTGTTTAACCAGTTCAGTCACTGGCCAGGACTAAGCAGGGAACATTTTTCTGATACTACAATTGCTTTGATAATTTTCAAATGTTCTCGTTCCACATTAGAAAAGGAATCAAGACCCTACTTTTTCTTTTCCTCCATGAAAGGCACAAACCCCCTAAACACACTGTAAGAAATGAAGCTTAATATATCCAAGAGCTTGGTAATGAAGGCACTTAACTTAAAATGTAGGAGATCCAGATTTAAATTCTTCTCTGCCTAATTCAAACCAGTGTTTGCACTAGAGCCTTAAGGTTATATTGCCTTATTACAAGGCTGTTTGCTAATCAGTTATGTGTTCCTGTATGTTGGACCAGAAATCCTGTCCTGGAGCTAGGAAACATGCCTTAACAGGCAATCCATCAAAACTGATATACTAGTACAAAAAGCTTGGGGTTTGGCAAATTGGTATTTATCAAACCAGTTTCATTGAAAAATCATTGAAACAGCTTCATTGGTAATGGAGATTTAATGAGGCACATTGCCTATTGTGCATATTAATTCTTTTTAAATCAGGCTTAGAGAAATATCTGTAAGCAAGAGAGAAAAACAAACTAAGCAGTGTTGTCCAGACATAAAAGACATAAAGCAAACATTTCCTAGGGCATTACAAGGAAACCCTGAGAGGACACAAAAGAAAATCCTGAAAGATTCTGTTGCTTTGAGTTGAGCAGTACTCAGGTAACCTTTGTGTAGTGCATTGCCTCCTTGGAGTCCAAATAGTTGCTTGGTAATTTGTATTACCTTCACTTGCTTATTCTTCAGCTGTTAGTAGTTAAATGTCAATAGACTATAAGGAGTACAGACAACATCCTGAAATAGTGCTCATCAAAAGGTGGCCAGATCTACAGCCAATTTTAATAATTTGTAGAGTCCCAGATTCAGCCACAAGTGCTGAGAGTCCACTGACATCTTTTCTAACCCAAATTTAGTATTAAGGAGAACTTCCCTGTTCTGTTCCTTACTATACTGAATAAACCTGGGGGCATCTGAAGTAAAAGAAAAAAAAAAGTACAATATTTCTCTGCTTTGGGATCCTAGGTGGTTTCAGTTCTCCTGGTGTCAGAGGTCATGATGGTTTGGAGTGTTTCAGCCTGTCGTACTGGATACATCAATTATGGTGGCAAAACTTAGAGAGAATGGAAGAGGAGAAGCAGTAACGTGGTTTGCCAAGTGTAGGGAGGAAAGTAATCCTAGGGCTATTTTGTAAAACATCATTTTTGGTTTTGACACCACTCAGTGACTGCTGGAGCCTGTAAAAACAGCCTTCACCAGTAAGATAACAAACAATGATTAGACCTTGATATGCCTGCCAATAACTGTCAAAAAGAACCAAACTAAGGACAAAATTCTCCAAAATGTCCTTGCTTCTATGTTCAGTAAACAGAGCTTGTAGGACTCTAATGATTTTAGGTAATTCTTGTTGGATATTTGAGTGGTTTAATCAACCTCAGCAGTGTAGAAATATATGTTCCCCTATCAACTATGATCTCCTTGGTTTCCTGCTAGTGAGTTTGACTCTCTTGTTGAGTTGGATACCTTGAGGAATGGGTGTGAGCGTTCCCTGGTCTGACAGAGGGATGGAGCTCTAGGAGAGCCTTAGGTCTGCTTTAGAGCTTACAACCCCTTCTTGGGATACTCCTACCTCTCCTTTCCCACTTCTATCCCCCTCAACTTTTAGCCCTTAAACAGAAAGGTGACCCAGAGTCCAGCTGGAAGTGTCTGCTGCGAGGCAGGAGGGATTTGGAGACAGCTGGTACTCAGGGAGCAGAATGGCTGGTCAGCACCGAAATCTCAGAAGGAGCTTGCGTTGCAGACCACAGATTCAGACACTTTATGAGGTGCAGTACTGAACCCCGTACCTTGTTTTTTAAACAGACCTCAATTGTGCGTAACTTCTGCTCACTCAGGTAGCACTGCATTACAACTTTGCATTTCTAACTTTTGCACTTTGCAAGAATTTACTGGCTCACAGTGAATGTGTTACAAGCACTTTTATTGTGAGCACACATGGAGAATACTTCTCTGACAGTTAGCCTGCAGGCTTTCAATTCTACTGAAGATGCCTTTGACTTTACTCATATGGCATCAGCCTTCCTGAGAGGCCTGAGACAGACACTTGTGGCTATTGTGTTCCATGCAAGGAGTTGGAGAAGCTGTGCAAAAAAGTAAGGCATTGACATATGCATTCATAGATGTGATAGAAAGTGAAATACTCAGTGTGGTTTGTAACTGTGTTTATCTAAGTGCAGCCTCTTCCTGTGTCAGAACAGATTTTTGCAAACAAGAAGGCAATGATTCAGTTCCAGGGGAAGACTGACAAAACAAACCCCGGCTTCTGCTGACCTGATGCCGTGCTGAACAGTGTCCTACCCTGGGAAAATATTTCCTGCTTCATTTTCATAAATATTTATGTAATTCCTTCTGGGAAACATGTCTTCTTCAGAAAACTGAACATGCTGCTCCCTGACACAAATTTAACTGTTTGTTTACACATGAGAGATTATGGGCATGTACCCAACCTCGGATTTTACATTCTTATCTCAGGCATTTCTGTCTTTTAGAGTTCTCCTTCACTCTTCTCCTAGAGATCGCATCATGTCTTGAGCCACGGAGCTTAGTTCTGGCTCTGGAATTTGAACATCCCCGATGCTTTTTGGAGAGTTGTTATTCTGGGCTGCAGAAATAGGGACCAAAGGTAATGCTCTGCCTGGAATCACACTTCTCTCCTGCCCAGTTATGCCCTTTCCATTCTGGTTTAAGGCTTCTCTTTTAAAAAAAAAAAAAAAAAAATCATGTAAGCAATTAAAGAGAGGATTGCATGGCTAATGAAAGTATTTATATTTAGAAACAGACCTAAACACGCTGCTGTGAACTGAAATAGAACTGGCGTGCAGTCTTTTGAGTTTGCTTTCTAAGTTTATAGTAGGGATTAGCAGCAAAGTTGTGCACAAGTTGCCCCAAGAGAACAGGTATACTCCCCACCACAACAAACCAAAAAAGGTTGATCCTGTTCTCTTTAACATTTTTTAGGAGAACAGAAAAGTCACTAACCTTGAAGTACAGACTGACAGAGCCTTGTACGAAGCCTTGAATTAATGCAAAGCTGAGCTTTGCTTGCCAACACGCTCACAACCCTTCCATGAAGTGGTGAACTGTGTGGGGTGCTCCCACACAGTGTGATGGGTGGAAGACATAGTCACAAGAGATGGCAGATGCTAAGCTTGTGCCCAGGATAAAACATGCAAATGAGTAAGGGGTACCTAGGTGATGTGCTGACCTGTGGATTTTATACGAAACCTGTTTCTTGTGCAGAGCAATCACAAAACTTCAAAGCACAAGCTTTGTCAGTCCTTAGTCTCTGTCAGATCTTAGTCTCCTGGTCCTAGCATTCAGCTGCGGTGCCTTGCATTACCCATTTGACCTTCTTGTTGAACACGCGTATTTATAGATTATATAGAGTTATAACTATTTAGTTTCTCTTTTTTTCTTCTTTTTCAGTTCAAACTCTGCTGCACACTTTCCAAACAGAGATGGAGCCAAACAGCTTTTAGCGCTTTCTTCAGCACTTTGCAAAAGAAACCCCAGAAAACCAGGAGGCAGCTACCTACTCTGGAAGATTTATGAGCTCATCCAGTAAAAAGGGAAGGCAAGGGTGCAAGGAAGATGAGAGAGAAGGAAACACAATGAACAAGGAAGGGTCCACAGGAAACCAGAGGAAGCTTGAAGGCCTCCCTCCCAGCCCATAAGTATGTGATAATATGTGCATGGTCTAAAACAGGCATTCCAGACTTTTTTTTTTTTTTTGCTGTGTTGTTGAACACCATCAGTGGTGACAGTGGCTGCTCACTGCTTCGAAGGGGCTGTCTGGCCACTCTCAGAGCTCCTGGCCTTGGTCATTGCCTGAACCCTGCTACCAAATGTGTCTCAAGATATCTGCTCAGTGAACTCTCTCTTACCTCCTGATTTACTTCCCTGGTGTTTGGGGACGCAGTGTTGTGTAATGTGTATCGTAATGTTGGTTTCATGTCTGTGTGGGTGTCTTTCTGGCAAGAAAAAGAAAGCTTTGAACCTCATTCTCCCACCTTCCTAGTTACTGTCTACCAGACTGTTTGCTAGTGAAGGAGAGGGAGGGTGATGGTGGTGGCATATTTTCTGCTTGACAGCCTAACAAAACCAGAGGAAAAAAACCCCTTCACTCAGTCCATACTCAGAAAGCTGTTTGTTTTGGTGGTTTTTAACCTGCTAATGAATTAGACTTTTTACAACTTCAAGTTTTGTGTAATGAAGATAGTAAAAAAATGAAGGTATTTTTCTGCTCAATTCTGATTATTGCTAGTACCTCTGGAGCTTTGACCTGTGATTTGGAAACTGGAAGGCTGGATTCCAGTCCCCACTTCATATGCATGTCTCGGAATTGTGGATACTTGCTTAGGTATACAATGTGGTGTCATTGTGGCTGGGTTTTAGATTAACAGTAGTTTAACATATAAAGTACAGCACTAGCACAGGCTGGATAAAAGGACTGCTGTGACTTCTACCATTTGGAGTAATTCACATCACTTGGAACTGCTGAGCCACCCCTGGCAAGGAAAAAGTTGAGCTACTGGGCTTATAAAAAGATTTCTGAATAGTAATTATTTCGCCATTGATGGGAATTGTTGGGAACCACTGAGTTTTCAGCATTTTTCCTCAAGACAGGATTCCTCCAAACTGCAAGCTTTTGTTTGTCTCGTCCCCACATAGGAAGTGACACCTACTTGGGTGCTTTGCTTTTTAATCTACCTGCTCTTTGGCTGCAGCAATATAAGTATAGATATAGACGAAAGACTCGTAAATCAGCACAGTATTTTTCATCACCAAAAATTGGTGCATGGTTTTGTTTAATGTGTAGGCTTTTATGACAGTGTTCAAAAAAATTTATGAGTTTAGAAGTAAGATTAAATCAGTTCCAAGGACAGCGTCGGACTATGTCCAACACTGTCAGTAAAATGTTATGTAGCATTGTCATTTCTCCAAGGGTTTTGGAGATTCCAACTTTATTATGGGATTCACAGTCATTTTCAGTCTAAGGGACAGGAAATTGCCACAATTTGATAGTTGCTTGCAGTTTGGTCAGAGCAGCATGTGCTGGGAGGAAACTGTAGATCCTGGCAGGTTTTTGTCCTTCACTGTGTGGAGAGGTCTTACCCCTTGGGCCATAACCAGCCAGAAGCAGTTAAGAATAAACCTGAACTTGTGAGGAGCTGGGTTAATGGTAAGAGATTACCTCTAATATTAACTGGTCCTTGGCTTTATAGCACAGAAGAGATTTGCCATGCAAAGCATCCACAGTGCTGCATCACAGGTCAGATGTTTTCTTTAATCAAAAGAATAAGGACTATGCAAAGGGCAGGCAGAACTTGAATGCCCAACCCATCATTAAGAAATCTCCAATTGCTCTTCTTCTTCCTCTCCTCTCTCTTCTTTTCTTGTGCAATTTATGTCCTGATCCCTTGGTGACAAAAATGACTTCACACAGTGGAGGAAGCTGTTTGGCTGATCTCGGAGGTGATTCCAGCTTCATGCTGTTGACACGGTCCATTAACTGTTGAATCTGTGCAGAGGTTCCAGCCATACTGGAGCTTGGATGGGCTTGGATTCCTGGGCTTAGATTCGTCCCCTTCTTGCCTGCAGTCAGTGCGTGCGCATGATCGCTTGGCTGCCCACCCTAGTACCCATGCAGTAGGATGGCACGGTGCCTGCTCACAGACGTGGGAAGCCAATTTCAAAAGGGTACAGATGAGCACTGGAAGTGGATTTAGACTGGCATCCTGCTCGATGCTGCCTATGCCAGTTCCCTCCCTGGAACTGGCGTCTTTTCAATGATAACTTTTTTTTTTTTAATTTCTAGACTTAATCGATCTGGAAATGAATTACTGCCTGTTAGCACTAGGAAGAGATTCACATGTTTTCCTTTGAGGAGGATCTGTGGCAGGGAATGAGTCAATAACTACGAGTCTTTCTCTGTGTGTGGATGCCAGTGTGTCCTTAGTGCCGACTCCCTCAGATGTGATGACCGTACCCACCGTCATGCTATGCTATATGGACAGGCGCATGTTCAGCGAGTGTCCCTCCGTGCTGTGGTGGGGAGGGTGATGGAGGCACAAACTGAATGCTGAGCTGCCCTTTTTCAAGGAGACAACAGGCAAGAGCTGTTGATTTATTGATTAGAGCCCCTAAACAAAGGGGCAAAGGCATGATGGCTTTATACCTCCAAAGATTTGCATCAGCCAGCACTTAATAAATAGTGAGTAACAGGGACACACAGTAATAGAGCAAGGCAACAAAGGAATTGAGCAATCTTAAAAAGAAAGCAGGGATGTGAAAATGAGAAGTTATGTTTTATCTGTTGTTCTAATTACATGGGATTAGAACCAGACGAGAAGCATCTGCTGCTTTGATTTTGCTGCTCCTGGGATCCCTCAGCCCTTTCCTCCTAAGTGGAATGTTTCAAGTGAGCAGGATCTGGCCTGAAGAAATCCATAAAGCTGTGTATTCATTACTTAGGTTTTCTGTTTGTGCTGATTTAAAGATTTGACCGTTTTGATTTTCTTTGGATTAGCTGAGCTCAAGGGAACTCTCTGAAGGAATGTGCCATTGGTTTTCTGTTGGTGGTTTTTTATGTGATGCAATGCATTAGAACTTTCATGCAGGCAGTCATTAATTGTCAAAACCAAAAATACCCCTAAACTCCTGTCTACAGTTATCCATACAGTGCTATATTTGGGACACATTATGGTTTCTATCATTAAGAAGGCCTCCTTGTAATGCCCCATCATGGATAAAACATAGCCACAAAAATGATGCATATGGACAAAATATAAAGTAAAATTATGGGTTTCTATACTGAAGTGGAACTACTGATGATGCATATGCCAGACACGAGTGACACACGGAACAGTACTGTTAGTAAACAGGGGGAAAACTATAAATATGCTTAAGACGAGACATCACACATTGTTTCAAGTGACAAACTTTGTACTAAAAGAAAGAAAAAAGATCACAAATCTAGACAGACAGCACTGCTAAAAGTTATATAGCTGCATGATTCATTCCCCAAAGAAATCAATGTCAGGATGACATTTTTCTTCAGGCAGTACTGGCAACTGCTCGTAATTTGGGTAAACTTTCTCTGCCCTATAAAAACAAACCATCAAACCGAAAGGTAACCACTGAAACAGCTACCACTCAACCAAAAAAAAACAGTATTTTAAACAGGGCACAACATAAAACTGCATGAGTCAATCTACCGTAAACTTTCGGCAAATAGGATGTGTCATAGAGATCAACTTCGGTGTTTCCAAAGAGGATAGGCTTATACAGCAGGCTTTTTAGAAACAGACTTCACTCCAAATAGTAATTCCCTACTTTCAATAAACCCTGACTGGCTGCAACTAGTTATTTCTCCTGATACAGACAACCAAAATAACTGTCTCGTAAACAGAAGCCTATGGAGCTAGATTAATTACAGGGATTACATATAGTATTCAGAGCTTTTAAAACCAGAAGGGATCATTACAATGATCCCGGTTGGCCTCCTACGTAACATAAGCCTTAGAATTTCACTGAACAATTCCTGCTCATAGCTGCTAGTGATGGGAAGACGTATCATCTCTATTTAACTACTTCAACAACTTAACACAACAACTACCCCGTTCCAGTGGCTAGTTACCCTCGTCAAGTATTTATAACTTTTTATTATTTTTGGGCCCAAATGTTAGGATATAGGATGTTTAGGACATCCTATATCCTAAAAGCTGATTTATGACACAGTGTATTGCAGTTAGAGAGTGTCTTTCATCCTGAAGTGTTACATTTCTTACCGGTGAAATTTTTCGGCACACAGCAATACATGTTTCTTGGTTTGCTTTCCATTAGATAACAGTCCTGAGGTCCCCTGTGTTTAGCTTGTTGCAGCATATAGTGTTCTTGACAAACTCCACAGCTATGTAAGTTGGAGGCTTGAGTCTCACCACTGTCTTTCATGTAGGGAGGTGGCTGAGATGTTGCCTGGCTGTCCTTAGTGACCTTGATTGTTGTCATTTGATGCTCCTTAATGTCCCTCTTGAGAAGAAACTGAGTTCAGATATTTGCAACAAAACCTCAACTTTTTGCCTGAATAACCTTTTAGATGAGACAGCCAATTTGCTTGGTAAAGCAAAGAGTCATCTCTCCATCATGCATGGTTTGCAGATCAACCAGTGCATGGTTACAGAGAGAGCTAAGGTGATCCTGTGTGAGTCAGTTTGGGCCCGGCAAAACTGAGGAGTTCAGGCACAATGCCACAGTATTGCTTATGCAGTTGTTCCTAAGAACAGTTCAAGTCCAGAAGGAGTTGTGCCTGTATTTTTCCCTTGGCTGTGGTATCTCATAACTCTGGAGAGTTGATTCTAATAGATTTCCGCAAAGCATTTGACTTTGTAACTATATGTGGAGGAAACAAATTCCACCATGAATGAGAACAAGAAAGCCAGGTAGCTCTTTGAGTCCCACCTTGTAATACCAGAGAGGCATGTGGCAAGAGTTTGGCAGGGTGCATGATGCAATTGGGAAAGAGATGGGAGCAACAGAGAATATCCCAAGCTACCTTTCTGTGGAAAGGAGGAAATAGGATAACGAGAAAAATATAGGGAAGCTACGGGACTGGATTGAGCTTCTCCAGTGGGTCTTTAATGCAAATGAATGAAAAAGCATGACTCCAAGGAAGCAGTTTTGCTGATGAACATTCAGAAAGATGATGAAGAGTTAAAGATCTGTGGTGGAGAAATAGAAAAACTCACATTAACTTCCCTGAGTTTTGTACCAAATCCTTTGTGAATTATATAGCATGGAAAATCAAGTGTTTAAATATCAAGAGCCCAGTCCACCTCTTCACCAGGTTCACGTCAACAGAATGACATAAACTCACAGTGGGAACAGGTATATGTAGAAGAACATAAGAATGGACATATCAAAGGTCCTTCCATTCCAAGTGATTGTTTTTCACTTACTTTGGAAAGCAGAAAAAACACAGGGTGAATTCACATGACAAATAATATGGTAAAGATAGTGAGACTTATGCAGAAGGGTTTCTATTGAAGGAAATTCTGTGCTTTTGCCCAACAATACAATTTTGTGTCCACGAGTGCTTTCATTTTGACATGGCTCATCAGTCTGTATTAAGTTTGGTTCAGAAGTTTCTGAGGTTTGCAAAAAGGAGAAATCACAAAGAAGGGTTGTTACATTTAATGTTGATGAACAGCTTATCTATTACCAACATCCCAACGAGGAAGCAAGGTATAATTTATTCCATCACTCCTGGAGCAAGGCTACATATTGGATTATTCAGTGAATCATGCTGGAGAGCAGTAAAATGGGCCATCATTCTCAGTATTTAGTCAAGTACACAGAATTTTACCAATTTGACTTGATTTTTTCTTAAGACAGAAAATCTAATAAAAAAGAAAAACAGTCTAAATGCCAGATCTTAACTACAGAATATGTCTGAGTGTCAGAAGATCAGAAATTCGGTACTGTTTTTTCAACTGAAAATTTTTTTTAAGTCATCGATGTATTTGCTCACCTAAGGGCTTTTCAGCTCTGATGGAAAATTCCTCACTACCTCACCACAACTAGTACAGTTGGTGTCTGTCGGAGAATGTGATGAATGTTTCCAATAATTCAAAGAATCACCTAAAAATCAATTGTTGATATGGCTTTATAGATACAAATTTTACAAATTATTATCTTCTACACAATTTCATAAAGCCGGGCTATGTCTTCCCTTAGCTTCCTGAGAAAATCTGCTGTCATCTGCATCAGAGACTGAAACTGCATGCTCTTGATAGTCACTTGGGAACTATTAGCATAACCTCTGTTTTTCTGTCCTTTATTTTTGTAATGCTCACTGACTGGAAAAATGAATAAACATGTAACTGTAAACGGCCATTTGGAAAATCCAGAACTTTCACAGAAGAGTCATGTGGATGATCACTTGTTCTCTGTGTCTCAACTTTGTGGTGGTCTGGGAGCAAAAAAGACCTTCCTCTGGCAACTCCCAAAGATGAACAAGCTAGAAAAATAGTTGTACTTGGGTATTTTGTTTCCTGACATCAAAGCTTCTTAAGAGAGAAATGTGCTATTACGTGACATTATTCTTTTTTTCTTCCTGTAACAGCTGTGGCAGACACTCAGCATTTGCTTTGCACATTTAAAATTCTGATTCATTCAGGGAGACCAGATAAGAAACCTGCTGAGGATTCCTCTCATCCTGAAGTCAGTGGTAGCACTTTTGTTGGGATAATCTGCACCAGCAACGGGCACCCCATACGTGGGTATGCACTGGAGGAAAGGAGGAAATGCAGGAGGAAATTTCTTTCCAACCTGATGCACTGTGGTAGGCTGTATCTTATATTGCTTTAATCATCGGGGTGGCAGCTGGCCTAGCTGCATGCCTGGGAGCCCTGACCCATTTCAGCATAAAAGGTTCTTGTTCATAGAATCATAGAATCATAGAATCATTAAGGTTGGAAAAGACCTCTAAGATCATCGAGTCCAACTGTCAACCCAACACCACCGTGCCCACTACACCATGTCCCTAAGTGCCTCATCTACACTTCTTTTAAATACTTCCAGGGATGGTGACTCCACCACTTACCTGGGCAGCCTGTTCCAAGGCCTGACCACTCTTTCAGTAAAGAAATTTCTCCTAATGTCCAGTCTAAACCTCCCTTGGCGCAACTTGAGGCCATTTCGTCTCGTCCTATCGCTTGCTACCTGGGAGAAGAGACCAACACCCACCTCGCTACAACCTCCTTTCAGGTAGTTGTAGAGCGCGATGAGGTCTCCCCTCAGCCTCCTCTTCTCCAGACTAAACAACCCCAGTTCCCTCAGCCGCTCCTCATAAGACTTGTGCTCCAGGCCCTTCACCAGCTTCATTGCCCTTGTTAATTCATCCTCAGAAGTTTTAACATCTTTGGTGCTTCCAACAGGGCTTTGAAATATGACTACGTGAGGAGTGTGCACATACATATGTGGCAGGACAAAAAGGAGGGAGCTTTTAGTGTAGAAAAAAATACATTTCTTTTGTCTTGCAAAATTGCTTTTCCAGAGATGTTTCCCACCTCTCCCTACCAGAGCTCAGGAAGTTGTGGCAGCTTGCCAGCACCACAAGCCAACACTGTGCCCGTAGCTCCACGGCAGCCAGCACAGCAGGAGAGGTTACAGGGATGCTGGAGCTGCTCTCTGGGGAAAGGGGGGCTGGGAGAGGCTCCCTCCTTTGCCCCACTCAGGAGCCCTCTCCACCCCCTCTTCCACTAGTTCTGTCCACTGGCAATAAGGTGTTGTGGCTGGTAGCTGAGAGTGTTCATCTGGTTTCTCCAGCAGCTGGCTTCTGCGTAGCTATCATAAGCAGTCAGCATTGATGTCCCATTGATGATGAAGAGGTGGCTGCATG
This sequence comes from Calonectris borealis, assembly GCF_964195595.1. Lineage (NCBI taxonomy): Eukaryota > Metazoa > Chordata > Aves > Procellariiformes > Procellariidae > Calonectris > Calonectris borealis. Next base: position 15,601,163 of record NC_134313.1, read on the forward strand.
TGAACAGAGTAGGCTTTCTTTAAAAAATAAACTAGCAATGCACACTTGAAACTCACACTTCTTTTTTTAGGTGGAAAATCAAGCCCTCTGAAGTTGGGAAATGCCAGGTATTTTTCTGTCTGGCCAACCCAAATTTAGCCTCGTGTTTGTGTGTTCTGCTACGATCATCAGTTGCCTTCGTCATGGACTCTTTCTTCCCCAGGGCCCTGATTCATATGAAGTTCAGCATGGTTTCAAAATCAACACTTTGAAATTAGGAAGTACCAAACCTGGGGTTTCCCAAGTATCCTTCATTCTGCAACTTTGCACGCCTGCCCTTCTCCATTTTATTCCTAGGTTGAACACAAAGTGTCAAAATTAAGGCTATCTGGGCAAAGGCAAATGTGTTATTTCCTCACTTCTACAAGTTTGATTTTGCCAATGTTGCAATCTCTTAATGCTCTTTCTTTGGTAAGTAATAAACAGTGTAGAAAAACTCCCATTGAATCCAGTAACCTGAAAGGATCAGTGATGTGAATGGACTGTGAGCTACCAATACAGCTTTACTGCACTTAATGGATTAATTCACCCATTCATATATATCTGTCACTTTTCAAGTACCTAAATCAAAGGCTAGTATAAACTCCAAGGCACAGGAAAGAGAAAAACAAATAATGTGTGGGCTGTAAGCAGAAATTCAGCCTTTGTACTTAACAGTAGAGAAGAATTGTAAGAGAACTGGCAGATATTTTAAAATCAGAGGAATATAACCTCTCCAGCCCCCAAAACAAATTATGAAGAAGTTTTAAAAAACAACTTCAGCCAAAAAGAAATATCATAGACACTTTTTTTATTTTGTGTCTTACATCAGGCTGCTGAGCTGAGGCTTGGCAAACCTACACCTTGTTTTTGGTTTTGTCACTGACCTGCTGCATAACACAAGCAGACCCAGACATTCAGTGTTTTGCTTGTTTACCAAGTAGGCTTTTATGGGAGATTTTCCCTTTCCTATGAATTTTCTTTCATGTGGATGTCTACCCCTAAGATTAATCTAATAATAGCAATATATTACCAGTTTTCAGCCCTAATTTATTTTCCTTTTCCACAAAGAATCTTTTTCTGATGTTTTGTGTATTGTGGTGCCAGTGGAGGCAAATAGATGCAGCTGAACTGTTAAGACAGAGCCCTTCCCCGAGGTGTAGTTGAATTGTTAAGAAGAAGCCCTTCCCAAATGGCTCTTGTTCATTGTAACACGCTGACTAAAATAACAAAGTTTTCTGCATCAGCAGTGCTTTGCTGGGTCTGAGTGTGTTGACCCCTTCTCAGTAAAAGCTTTTTGACACAAGTGTCCAATGTGAGTTCCTGTTGTTTGTAACTATAAACTACTGGTTAAAAGTGACTTGAGTTTTGAGAAGATACTACTGTAAAATATGTCTTCGTCTGAAGCAGCATGGCCTTGACAACGTTTTCAGACTAAATGTGCCTAAGCACATTTTGATATATTTGAGTATTAAAGAAACAGCTTAGTATCTCCATAGGGAAAATTGTTAGGAGATTTTTGTTCACCAGAGTATCTGCAGCTGGTTTATTTGTTATTTCAGCAAAATCAGTGCACCCCTGTGTTATTTTGGGGATACATCCACTCCTGGGTCTGGGTGCAGAACATGCACAAAGCACTCAGGCTATTGCACTTTTGCTGTGCAAAAGGGATGAGGCTTTACCCAGATTCTTGCCGTATGCTTCAAAGCAACTCTTACAAATTGTGTCTTTAGTCCCTTCAGCAGGCATGTTTGGTACAAGATGAAAGTAGGTAGTTTCCTTACTTGGAGAAACATATACCACGGCAAGAGAGGTAGCACTGCTTCCAATGCATGTAATAGGTACTACATGCATAAAACCTCTGCGTGACTTTTACTAAGCCAGCATTTAAAGTGAAGTTGGCTCTGAAGTGAAATCCCTGTAGGAAGTGCAAGTGGAAAGCCTGCGACACTTTTATTCTACCTAATTGAGGGAAATAAACCCCTTTAATCGTCAGTCCGGTATCACAGCTGGCTGATTTCACAGACTGTCAAGGATGGGTTGATGTGTTCAGCCTTGAACAACCCTTCCTTGTCAGCTGTATTTTCTGTTTTGCTCTTACTTTCAGTTTTCCCTTAGCTAAAAAGAAGATGAGATGAAAAAATTAATTAGTTATTAAGGTGTCTCTTTCTATCTTGGAGAGCTCCTATAAAAATTTCTCAGGTGACTCTCACTTCCCTGAACACCTCTAGTAGACTGTCCAGTGAACTAGGAGTCTGATAGGAAACAAGAGCAGATTTAGACAAATTTGTTTTCAATTTTATACTCTTCAGCCTCTCAAGCCTATGTATTAAACAAAAAATATGAATCAATCCTGATACAGTTAAAACACAGCACCATAGTCTGTGTGCCCGGCCAGCTTCTTCAATATTCTGTCCCCAACAGTTTTACCTGTGGAGCTACCTCTGTTATTTGCAGCATATTCTTTTATTTTCTTTTTTTTTGGTAAGTTTATTCAAAATTATTTGCCAGTAACTACTACGACTGACTTTTGTGGTAATTCAAACCTTGCAGGCCAAACATATGAAAAAGATTGTTTCAGTAAGGTCTCCGTAAGTTTGATCAAAGCCTGCTAAAATTGAATTGTAGAGCAGTTTGGTCAGGAGCTGAGTTGGAGAAAACTCTGTACTTTTCCCAGAAGGCTGCCATTCCAGTATATAAAGAACTGGATCATCTCTCTTGGAAAAAAAAAAAGAAAAGAAAGGTAAGTTTCAGCATGCCATATTATGGAACAGTTTTGCCACATTATATAGTGATTTTACACTAAAAATGAGCATTTTAAAAATAATTCATGGAATGAGATTGAAGCATGAGAGCTGATAGATGCAGCTTTATGAGGAGGGCTGAAAGGAGCAGGTCTGTCTGCAGTCACTTCACCTCATTTCACTCAGGAAGTAAATATTAAAACCACCTGAATGGGTAATTAAAGTGTGATGTAGTATTTTAATATGCTAGGGGTGTTCTTATTCTGATATTTCTATAGATAAGATGGACTGCACAGAAAAAAAAATCATTGTCAAAATGTGGTTTAATGGATGCTGTTGAAAGTGTGATTTTTGTTTTAGATATGATCGCTATTGTTTATCAGTACTTACAGCTCAATTCAATAGGAGAGGAGATGATAAAATGTTGGTACACTTGCTTGTCAAAAACCTTTTTCTTTGATTTCCACAGGCATGTGCTTTTGGCCTACAGCTCACTAAATCTGTTGGGTATGGCAGTTTCATTGAATTTTTGATGTGGGTTTGTGGTAACTGCAGTAGAGAATTTAATTAAGAAGCATAAACTCTACAAATATGTTCAAAATGTCTATGGAGCTTTCTTTCTTCATTGGCTTCCCTTCGCTTTTCTATCAGTTTCTCTTGATCTCTACTTCTTGCAAGGTCTATAGTTATAATGTTAAAATTCAGGAAATATTTTTTCACTATCATCTGTTCTGTTTTCCATCTCTTAGTTTCATCTTGAAGTAATATTGTGCATCTGTTCTGCTTAAATTTTTGTAGTATGTCTTATACAATTTTTGTAGCTACAGTAGACAAAATCAATATTTTATTATATCCATTAGAGATATAATTAGGATTGCAATTATCCTCTTAATAAGTAAGAATTTCAGCTCTTCCTTTAACATATTATATCTACAGTAAAATTTGTGCTAGTAAGTAGCTCTGTGTATCAGAAGACAATAGTTTCAGGCTTTATTTTAAGATTGCCTCTACCTGCATCACAGGACCGTGCAGATACGGTTCTGTTAGATTTGTGTAGGGAAATACTTCTGACAAAAGAGATACCATTTTGTGAGCATGTTAATGAGAGAAGGAACAATTTCTACTGCTGAAATGCTGGATTAGAGTTCTAGCCTCAGCAGAAGAATTGGTTATCTACAGAAACATCATTCAGTTTCTCTCTGTCACACAACAATCTTCTTCCAATAACTGTAATATATATTAATTTTTCCTATTGTATCTATGTAAGATAAATATTGTGAGCAGGTAGAAGGAAGATGCATAAGACTTATTGCATTATCAAACCCATCTCCTTCAGAGGGTAGGAGACAAGCCTCTTTCTTAACAGCTTAAGTTTCTTAAAGTTAAATTGAACAAGAGCCGAGGGTACAAAGCACACCTGAAATTCATTACACAACTGAGATGGCACTATTTTCTGTATTAGGATTGTGATCTTCGTCCTTTCTTCTATGGGCAGATGTGGCTCTTACTTGCAAGAATGCTAGGCATATGTATAGTGTCTGTTTATTTATTTTGTTTATGAATTGTTTTTAACAACTATTAATTACTCTGGTCACTGTGCTTGCTTACTAAAAATGTAAACAAAGCTCTGGAACACAATGAAATTCCTCAGATGCTTAAAACCAAGCATTTTACATTCTTTTCATAATCAAGTCCTTAGTCCTTTTCCTTGTGTCCTGCTCTGGTATAGCAATTCTTGACACTTAAACTCACCTTCCTTCACCAGAGGATTTGTGCAGAGAGTATATTTCTGCCATAAGAATATGTTTTTATTGCAATGATAAATCCCTGAAAGAGGAGTTTGTAATGGAAACACTGACTGCTTCTTAAATGACTAGGCAACACTTAACAAAAACAAGGGCATATTTTAAAATTAGACCTACCATTCCTACCTTTATAAGGACTAGAGGAAATTAAATGATTCAGCTTCAACCTGGAGGCAAAGCCAGCAATGCTGACTGTATTGCACTGGGCACATTGGTCCGAGACCTGATATATATTCAGCTTTCCAAAGATCTTACAATCTACCTAGTATCAGGCAGCCAGGGGAATCCTGGAAGGAAAAAGAAGGAGCCACAGGAAGTGGCATTGTGATTCAGAAGATGACATTCTTCACCCTGAGTCACTCATGCCCTGCTGGGGTGCTCTCCTGCAGGTAAATCCCAGCACTGAGGCTCTGAGTCCTGACCGCTCCATGCCGTAAAATACTGGATGACACTTGTCACAAGAATAGCAGCATCTATCCTGGCTTTTGGCTATATTACAAGCTGGGTAATTACATTAAAGTTCTGGTTGCTTTAATTGCCCATGGTTCTTTCTTCTGTACTTCCTTCCCCTTGATCTGTGTCGTGTTGTTGGCACTGTTATAATAGCTGCTGTGTTTCTGGGGGTGACTGCTTTGCTTGATGCCCAAGGGGACCTGGCTACATTCCAGTGATTTCTGAGTTGCTGCTTCTGTGTCGTGACTTTTTAGCTTGTGACACCATTGAAACAAAAGCTGAACTGCCTTTCCTGTTTGGAAAGTGCCCAACTTACTGGGATTCGTATCCAAATAAGAATACTGCTAGCCTGAGGAACACTGGAAATTTGTGCTATGCCATTAGATAAAAATAATCTTTACATAGCATCACAGGCACCAAAAAGCACAAAGTACAATAGGCAGAAGACGCCATTCACACGTAGAAGACGTATTTGGCTTGAGTCAGTTGTTATATTTTATTTCTAGTGCATATTTTAACACTACCAGCAAATTGTCAGCCACATGTATCTACATCAGGAGCACGTAGCACATACTCATAAAGAACAAGCAATTACTCTACTCCTTTGCAGGTTATTTTTAAAATAAGGAAGCTCTTTCTTACAGTTATGGAATAATAAGCATTGCAATTAATGTTAAGGACCAGAGTTTGCTACGTAATAAAAGCACAAATAATCTTAATTTTCCTAAACTTCAGTTGAATTTTTATCTAGAATGCCATAATAATAACTGATTTAATTTCTTTTCAGTGGAAACTACTTAATCAAATGCAAATTTTAGAATGACTCTGAGGCTCAGAAACCCACAGCAAATATCTGCTTTCAGGAGATTTTTATGGTGGCTTATAATGGAAAAGCTGATAGAACTTTAGCCACCGCCTTGCTATCAAATGCTGCTGTAATTCCAAATTAACATGCCTTATGTTATCTGCTAGCTCAGCTGCTTTCTTTGCATTCATTATGATATGAGAAATGCTGGTTCCTTGGTAATTTTATTAATTTTGATGTCTTGGAGTGGGTGTTTTGAGTTTCTTCTTCTATCCAAAGCATATAGCAGAAAACACTCTTTTACTGATTTGTTAGAAACCTGATCTTGGTAAGTACTGAGTGTTTTTTGACTTGGTTCTGTTGATTTCAAAAAGCTGAGAGTACACAGTGACTCACAAGACACGTTGGCACCTGGCAGAATCATGTCCTAATCGATCTGTGTGGTGCTTGGTGGTTTCAGTTGGCAGAGAGTCATGCAGACTATTGCCTTTTATTGTATTATACATTCCAACCTAAGTGGTTTTGCAAGCCTTGAAGTTTGCTTTGAGCTCCAGATTCAAGTGTTTCTGAAGCATTAATGTAAAAATCCTTCAAGGTGTCACATTTCCTGACTTTCATAATGAAAACATGCTAACTGTAAATTTCACAAAATTTTGATGAAGGAAAATGAAGCAGTGTTATTAAGGTTGCAACTCAGAGCAGGTTCAAAAGCTCTATGAGTCTTAATGGACTTTTTGATACACGTGCTGTGATTTAGGGGTCTCTTTCTAAGCCCCAAACACAGCACACTTGTAAAACCTAAAAGAAACACAGCTGATATTGCCATAATCAGCAATTATTTCATTCAGTTCTCTTTAGTAAGGGGCCAGCCTGCCTTTAGCTTTTGCCAAAACTTCCACTAAAGTCAACAGACTATTTAAGCAGTCAGCAAGCATATCCTCTTACTTTATTTCCTTGGTTATTTTTGAACATTTGCAGCCTTCTAATGTATGTACCTGTGCACTTATACGTGTCCTTTTAATACCTTAATCTGAACTGGTTTTTTACTGTCTTTTGGCAACTATAGGACAGCTGTCTAGTTGCTCATTTTGTACAAAGATTAAAAGAGGATGCAGATGAAACTAGATCTTAAGGCAAGAACATAAGAAAAGCCTTAAGAATGGCTTAAGAAATGCCAAATTTTAAAATGGAACCTCAGTTCCCATTTCAGATATATTTTTTGGGGAGATGGGGCTTGCCCACATTGCAGTTATTCTTTTATAGCCAACTCTAAACTCAATCTATATTATATCCCTACATTATGCATGATGGTGCTTTTAACTTGAGATATTGATCTGCCAGAGGGGTTAATGTAAGCTTCAGTTAACACAACTCTTGTTATTAACAGGACACAAGCTGCCTCCTGTTCTTTGCTGCTAGTCTTCTACTGCCTGCCCAAAACTTCTCCCTTGCACCACAAAGGCCTGGAAGTTCCCTCTCAATTCGCACAGGAGCATTTTAGATCCACAGCTCAGCTGTCCGAAGACTGAGGACACGTACCGAAGCCCTAAAGGGCTTAACACCACGCACAGGTGACTCAATCCAAACTAAGCAGTTCAGGTGTCACTTCACAATGTGGCCACCTCCATTAGCATGAGGCTAAATTGAGCTTAGATAACACAACACTGAAGTAAAATTGTTCTCCCATAGTCTTCAAAGTGTTACTGAAAAGTCAGTGAGACTTACATCCTTCCATGGTTTTCAATACCTTTAAAAACCAGACCACAGCTCGTTTTGTGCATTCATTTGTGCTGGATCAAAATTCAATGTTTTTCAATAGCAACCTCCAAGTGAGGAATGGACACAGGAAAGTATGTTTGCCAGGGCCTCATCTACAGGTTGCATATTAAACAGTTTCTAAATGAAAAGGTGGTTTGCTGTGCTATAAAATAAAGTCATCTTTCTGCAGACCTACAGCCCACCGGAACGAGGGGACAGGATGAAGTGTGCCTTTTCCAGTATTCCCCACCCACTGACCCAGAGCATGAAACCCACAGAGTTCTTGGAACTGCAGACAGTGTTTGAATTCAGACTAAAACTGGAAAACAGAAACTGGCCTTTTTTTTTTTTTTTTTTTGAGTCACATCAGTCAATGCTATTTACAAAATCGGTTTATGGAGACCACAGGTGGACACTCTGACTCATTACACATGAATACTAAATATATCCAAGACAATCTTGGAAAATCCCATAAAGAAAGAGGGAATAGCCGTCTGATTTTTATATTTATAACATTGGGTTTTGGATGCCAGTAATGGAAATTATATTGTTTTCACAAAAAGCAGGTGAGGGACAGTAAGGGACTGAATGATTGCCAGGCTGCATGTGGCTGGAAGGAGAAGGCGGCTCTAAGCTAGACACGGAGGAAGGTTTGTCATGCTGCCGTAGGTTGCCATTCGCATTTGTGGCAGGCTGTGGTGAGGTTAGCAATGCATTCCACAATTGTCAGGAGGTAAGCAAATGTTATGTCCTTTAGCCAGGGTGAAAAGCACACCTGCCCAGGAAGCTGGCGTAAAATTCGGTACTGCCTCAGCCCTACTTCAGTGCTACATGGAGAATTTGAGTAGTACTTACGGCCTCATATCCTGCCACATATTTTAGCCTCTCTGATCTTGAAAACCAGGGAGGTCCAAGGTCTGTAATATATACAGGAAAGCAGATAATGAATCCCTTTATGTTTGTCATCACTGAATTCTGTTTTGATGGATGTTTCGGTGCCAAGGCTTCTCTTATTCTCACCGCTGAAGGAGAGCTATTGCTGGACTCCCTGCAGTCTCTAGCTTAGCCCTGGGAAATGTAACAGGGTGAAACTGAAACAAGACATATCAGTTCTAGCCTGAAAGCTTACTTTATACATAAGCTGAGAAACAACAGCTTCTGTTAAGAGGACCTGAGGAATGAGTTAGTGGTTCTAATCCATACCTTTTCCTGAATGACCGGTGAAGTGAATAAACTAGATGCCAAAATGCAATTTTTTTACTTACAGATCACCCATACCTGTACTGTGGGTTTATGGTATTTCTCACTGCCAAGATCCCAAGCCAAATTCTGTCTAGGCAGTGCAGATCAGTTCCTCACTACTCCAGGCTTTGAAACAGCCCCAAGACTAGAAAGAACTTCTCTGTCGCTACTGTATTGTTGGAAGTAGCAATGTGTGGGTGGCTGTGAACAAAGACACAATGAGAAACTACTGGTGCAAAGTCAAATTAAGTAGTCATAATTGTTCTGGTCGAAGCTGTATAGCAGAAGTGGTGTCACTTCTTTGTGAGGGCAGTTTCTATCAAGTGGTTTGTTGGTTGAGCGGATGTAATGGGGATTTACTTTGGACCTTCTTCCTACCAGGATCTGCTAATTTGGCTCAGCTTGCTGATCCTGTAGCAAAATAGACACACAAAATAGTCACTTTTCTGGTACCCTGAATGACTAAAGTTCAGGAGCTGGAGCTGCAAATACCCAACCAGCCTATCTGCTTGGCTCACTGCAGTCAGTCTCTAATGAGCTCTCCATTTGTTCTGTGAGTGTCTGTGTTGTTCCTTCCAGCCTGCTACTACAGTACTTCTAATGGCAATTTCTGTTTCTTCACTGCTTTCAAATGAATTGATTCTTCAGCGTATTACGCTCGTTTCCATCCATTCACCTTTAATACTATCTACTTCAATAGACTTAAACCAAAATAAAATATTGCTTGAAATGTTCAGGATGTTGTTGTTGTTGTCTGTTGAATTTAACTCGTCACCAGTGCAGAAGACGCAAACAGCACAGCACAAATGGAAAAGTTTATTGCAAAACCAGAGGGATGGCAAAGTAGGATCCCTTTTTTCCCCCTAGAAGAATGAGCGTCTTTGTTTCAACCTTAGGTCCAGCAATTTCTACCAGCTCACTGTCTGCAAATCTTGGTTCTGCGTTGATCATCATAGTCATATGAAATTATTTAACAGGTATTTTGTTGCCAAGGTCACATGAAATCAGTTAACGAAAACTTAAAAGTGAATTCATCTCTCATTGAAACACTCTTTTGGCTTAAAAGAACCTGCTGAGTTGTAAGAATGAGCAGGATTGGGCATTTTCCCAATAATAAGATGGCAATAACAGGGCGGAATGCTTGGCCATGTTGTATGGTAAGTGAACAATGCATCCATGAATTTTATATGTTTATATTCGTAGACACTTCATGATGACTTAGATCTGTGGCTAGTTTTAAATTACCCAGTGCAGGAAAATCACATAGGTGGTCTGCAGCCGTCGCTAAGACTTTTGTAAGTAGCCCCCAAAAAAGTAAAGGGAAATGTAAATCTTTTTGTGGGGGGAGGTGGGAAGGAAACTTTTGGGGGGTAAAGGATAATTTTATGAGCCTAATTATGTTTCATTTAAAGCTTTGCAACGTCTCTTCACTTCAATCCAGTTCCACTTTGGTTTCTGTTACAAAGAAGCAGCACTACTGGAAGATTTGCTCTCTTTCATGAGGTAAAAGAGTCAAAAGACAAAAAAAGTTTGAGTGTTTTGATACTGAACACCTGAAAGCGAAGCCCTGAATTACCAACTGTAGGTCTCCTCATTGCTGTCTCTCTGGACTCATGGATCTCAAATTCAGGTTGCAATGTGTCCCCATTTCAATGAGAAGGGATAGTCTACTCCTTACCCAGAGTGTCCTATGACTTGATGGTTAGGCTGTCTCCTGTGAAGCAAGAGCTGTGGGCTTGGGCTCTATCATCCTAGAAGGTCCACAAGCCAAGTCTCCTACTTGAGTAGGAGTAGTACCACAAGGACCATAACCTCTGGGTTACTGTGTAGTTCGCCTCTTCCCACTATCTTTAAATGAAGGTGGCTGTGGCTGCAGGTCTTGGTGCCCTCCGCTCGTGTTGTAAGCACGCCCAATGAATCAAGCAATTTATGGCCGCAGTTTCCTTTTGTATGAATCCCAAACAGCCCTAGGCAGGAGAACGGCTTCCGAATGCTGAGCTCAGCCAAGGTAGTGGTTCTTGTGAGCAGAAGTAGTAACTGGAGCTGCCCATCCAGCCACAGGTGCATGTATGGATTAAATGCAGCTTTCCTGCATCACGTGGAATCAAAATCATGCATTTAATTGCATTTTAGGAGTCTTTTTCATTGCAAAGGAGGATTGTCACTGAATGTGTGAATTGTTGTATTCATTCACCTTGTTTAGATATTAAAACACAAAACTATTTACAGGACTTCTGAGGCTCAGAGTTCATCTGAGTGAGTAAGAAATGTTCTCTATTTCGATAAACAAGGGATGAGGGCTTTCAAGAAAGAATCAAGCCTGTTCTTCTCTTAAAGGCAGTTGCTCTTTGACTGCTCTGGCTGCTCTACATCCTTCAAAGGATACCACACTGTGTCAGCTAAATGACTAAAAAAATAGCTTTTTTACCAGACAGTGTAAAGTTGGACTCTCCAAAGTGTTTTAAACAAAGTTGAGACACCACAAAACTTCAATTCAGTACAAATTGTTCTTTGTGCTGCTTCCACTAAGGAAAAACGCACAAAGTATTTCCTTTGCTGAACACAAAAATTCTTCTCACTTTTGCTGCAAGAGATTTAGTTCAAAGGCTTTACTTTTTAAACCATAAGAATTTCTTGCTAGACTCTGTGTATGTGAGCCTGTGTACACCTTTATGATTTTAAAATAAATATATTACAATTTTAACCTTTTAAAATTCCCCACAACAGCATTCTATTCTAGTTCCTTTAACTCCATTCCCAAACCAGGCCAACCAAAATTCTTTCTTGAGCTGATAAGAACGTGAAAAAGTCCTCCTTTGCCTAATTTCACTACATCTGGGAGAAGGAAGGTTTGGATTTGTCCTTGGTTTTTTCCCCAATAGCAATAAAAGAGTTATTTGGCGACTCAGCGCTTCCTTACATTGCCCAAAGTCATATAGAGAAAATGTTGCAGCAACAAACCTTTGAGTCCTGGTCCAATGATATAACCATTGTATCACTGGGAAGGAAAAGGAAAAAAATTAACAATTCTTCTGACAGAAGAAGAGCCTTGGGACATCTGAGGATATGCCAATATCTATTGACTCCGTTATGATAAACAATGTAGACAAGAGAGGACTTGTAACATACTTTCTGGTTGCCTGCTCTTCTACGCAAAGGTTTAGCCACAAAAACTAATGGGGAAAGGGTGAACATCTGTATGAGAACCTCTCACTCTTCACAGAAGAACATTTTAGATAACGCTCTTTAAAATCTCGAGGAAGTTTGAGAATCAAACTAACAGAAACCAGAAACCATTTCCTCTGACTTGGGAGGTTCGTTTCTCATATTGGAGAAAACTCCAGCTGCAAGGAAGTCCGTGGCTGCCCTCCTGCAGTGCCCTCATTATGAATAACAAATGCTTAAAGCAGTTGCTGCTGCAAATATCCTCATGCCACTCCTGCGGTGAATAATCTTCCCAAGCAGTGCTCCAAGTCCATAGGAGCATGGCACGCTGCCACTGTCTGAACGAATGGCATGGCTGTCAAAGGCTTCCAGGCTGTGCGCTGACCACCTGCGTGGCCTCAGCCGGGTGGGCTGCTCCGCAGAGAAGCAGGGTATGGCTGAGCAAAGCAGTGCCTCTGCCATCCCGCCAGTGACGTCCAGTGGGCTGGATCTCCATCATCTTCTCCAAAGCCAGAACATGCTCAACTGTGAGGGGGAATACAGTCGGAGCTGGGAGCCGTTGCCTTGCTGTGTTTGTACGAGGCAGCAGCTCCTGCTGAGGCTGGAATGACACCCTCCTTTTTTTCCTCTCTCTACTTAGACCACTGGTCTCAAGCCATGAATCAGGAAAAGGACATACTACCGAGAAGCAGAGAGAGCATGTACGTAACTCATGAATACTGAATTCCAGAAATTCCCTCGGCTCAAATCCTAGCTCCAGTGGTAATGACAAGAAACTAGCACAGCCAAAGCCAGAGCCCAAGGACCAGGAAATGAGCTGATCAGATCTGCAGTGTCTGTTGTCCCCCTCAGGCAGCTATTAAATATTGTTACGCTCAAGTTCCCAGGGACAGGGCCTGATTAACATTTTTCCAGAATATACAGGTGTCTCGTAAGTGGAATATAATAACGTAATGCTGTTCCTTCTCACAGGACCTACTGAACACTAGTTTCTTAAGTATATTGTACACTATGACTTATTTACTCAACCTTATTGGTTACATTGGAGAAATGCTGCACCTTTTTTTAATCTAATGCAAAGTAGTGTTCTTATACTTTTGCATGTGCTGTAGTCAGCAATGATTAAGAGCTTACGTGTCTCAGCAGTTTCTTTTTTCTTCCTTACATTTTAAATAAAATGCAATGGAAATTCAATACTCTGATCCGTATTCTCCCTTCTACCCACATAATTTCTCAGAGCTGTCAGTTGTCATTTGCAAGCCTCCCTCTTCTGTCATCAGAAAATTATGTCAATATTCCACACCACCTGATGCATCCTGTTGCCACTTCATCTAAAGATCAGAGAAAACATATATAAAGTACTAACAAAAGTGTGAACAATTATAACCGTTGGGCCTGGAAACAGTTTGCTGCAACATGTTGTCTTTATTATAACTTACAGGAATAGCCTCAAAGTGAAAAGGCTGGGTGTGTGCAATGATCTCACACACCAGTTATTACCTCTAAAATATAAATATTGAAGGAGCTTTGGAAATGTGTTGTTTCCCCCGAGTATTGGGAAGAGCACAAGCATAAAAAAGTCTGAATCCAAGACCACACTTAGGATTTTCCTGTGAGGAATGTATTATGGAGAATACTGGGAAAGCTGAGAACTTGTATCTGAGCTGATATCTGTGCTGATTTAAAAAAAACAAACAAAAAGGAAAAAAAATCATTTGTATTTATTTGTCTCTCCAGTTCCATGGAATGCAGCTCTAAATTGATTCGCAATTAAGAGTCTTCAACTGGAAAGATTGAAGGTCCATTGAGTTTCTTTACTGGAACACCCTGTCATCAGTCAAAACTTTGCCCAGGAAAGGAGAAGGCTGTTGTAATTCCAGTGTGAATTCCACTGTTTAATGAATTTAAATCCCTGCCAGTTACTGGCAAAGTTTAACCTTGGGATACCTTGTTCAGTACTTTTCATGTAGATGATGAATGCCTGAAGAGAAAAATTTGATATGGTGCAGTTTTAATATCTTTCATACCATATTCACTGTGGTATGATATACCTGTGGCGAATGTAGGAAACAAGAAAAAAGGGGCCACAATTACCAGTCCACTTCTTAGTTGTGGCCATTGGCGAGAACTTACAATGGCTACAGCAATACTGCCAGCCATTCTTGGAAGAAACACCACCACAGAGGGCAATTAATACTGCTTATTTATTTTCTGGCAGCCTGCAATACATACTGGGCCACCGAGGGAGAGCCAGAGGCTGCTTTAATCTTCGAGAATTAGCAATAACGTGCTGTGGCAGGATTTTAGAGATCGGACTGAATCCATATTAGCTTTATTGCACTCACAAAACATTGAGACCACACAGACGCTAGTATTTTCCTGTACACTCCTAAATGCCACTCAGATTCTGGCATTGAACATCTGATTTTTTTTTTTTAATCATTTCATTTCATTTCGTTTCATTCTTTTATGTTTTATTGTTTCCCTCCGTGAGTTACTTCCCCTCTCCTCAAGCCTGCCCCCTAAATTTCCTGTGACTGAAGAACACATTTCCTTCCATCTCCCCATCTCTGACTGTTTGGTGGAAACAGCCTTAAAAGATCAAGAAACAGACGGATGGACTGTTCTTGGTGTTTCTCCCAGGAATGAAGGTTTGGTTGCCAATGGCTTTAGTTTCGTTGGAAGAGGCAGCTGTTACCCTGCAGCCAAGTGGGAAGATTAAATGATTTGGGGACAGTGAGTTCACCCAGGAGAGAAGGGGTGGAGAAGACAGTGTCTTGGCGCAGTGAGTTGCTTTTGTGTTGGGAGAGCAAGTGCCTGGACTAGGCTGTGCTGGGAGGTACAGACTAACCCAGAAATGTCCTTGAAACATGGTTTGGAGCAGAGCCTACAGCACGTCTGCAGCGCACATGAGGTAAATCCTCGAAATGATTGGAAGGGACGTCTGACTACAGCAAAAGGCTGAGTCTTACTTTAAGGTACTCGGAAAGGATGAAAAGGCCCACTAGAATAATTGACTGGGTGCTAAGAATGACAGACGCTATATGACTGCCGGGAAATTTAGTACCTCATACTGCCCCTGGGACGGGCAGAGGATGTGCCTTGCTTAGATAAAAGCACTGTGGTGTATTTAAGAGCCTCAGGCATCCTTGAACTTTCTTCCTGATTCCCCAGAAGTGATGGTGTAGCCAGGGGAAAGATTATTGTTCCAGATGTGCATCTGGGTTTCTTTCAGCCTCTCAAGGCCTCCCCTGAGCAAAGGGTCTATTAGAAGGTGCTCCCTTGCCATTGCAAGGCTGCTCAGAGGATTTAAGTCAATATACATTAATTTTATAGTGATAAGAGTCCGTAGGTGTATTCCCCTGCACTTCCTCACCTGGTTGGCATGAATACCTCCCCCGCTTTCTTGTGGAGAACAGACCCCAAACTCAGCCCTGCACTTCGAGCTCCTTGAATATCTGAGCCTTGCTACTTCCCCCATATCTAATCAAGCATTTCAAACCTGTTCTGCACCTACTTACTGCTTCTGAGACCTGCTAGGCAAGCGCTGTCAGGGACACAGGAAAAGAAGCTCTACGGGGAGTGATTTTTCTTCTCTGTTTCCTGAAAAAGGCCTCTGGCCAGTGTTAGGAGAAAGTGATTTCCTATGTCTAAGCCTTCTTCCTGGTGTTACTGGCAAAAACAAGAGACAGGTTTAAATAGCTCCTCGGCAGATCTCCTTTTGAATCCAACATCCTCAGCTCAAGTTCTCTTGCAGACTGTGTGCCCTCCTGATGTGCCCCTAACACACAACACATCTTTGTGGCCAAGTACAATAATTTATAGGAGACTGGTGGAACTGTATTCGGAGGAAAAGGCACAGCAGGGGAAAACAGCAATACATCTACAGCAACCAAAAATAAAAAGCTGGTAACTCTGCCAAGAGTTCATTAATTTGGTTTCCTGCCTGCTGGTGTAAATACCCAATAGCAAATGTCCTCCAACCACATGACTTCATCCTTCCACCTCTGCTAACCCTCTCTCCCAGTGTGGTGGCAGTGGGAATAATAGGCTTAAAGTCTTCAGGTGTACTTGGAAAGCCTCTCCCTAAACCTTTCGGATATGTTGCCTGGTTCTTTCCTGAGGCTTTCATACCTACTACTGCAGCTCTTGTGATTTCAGCATCAGCTGATGGGGAGCAGAAGCTGACAGAGTTTGTTCAGGGCTGCGGCTGTTCCCTAGAAAGGACCCTGAGAAGCCAGTGGAGACCTCCCGCCGCCTCCAGATAAAATCAGCTGTAGCTGACAAAGGTTTATCTATCTAACTTCTCCTTATACAACCCTAATGACTCTGAAGCCATAGCTTCTCCACACAATCTCTTCCAGTATTTAACTGCCTTCCAAGCAGAAAGTATTTTTCCAGAGTCCAGCCTACACCTCTCTTGCTGTCATTTAACTTGATTTTTTCCTCCTCTGTGCTCAATATGGGTAGAGAACGGCTAATTTTGTTGTTAATTTTCACTTTTTTAGAAGACTTGTCCCCTTCCCCGGACTAAGTCATTCCACTTCTTTCAGTCCTTTCGTTGCATAATGCTTCATTCCTCTTTCTTTCGTTTGTCCATTTGGTTTCTGTTTTGAGTTGATAAATAGCTACAAAAATGCTCAAAATGCCCCGTGAGGGATTCTGAATAAAAATCTTGTAATCTCTGTAGTCATCATCTCCTTTATCCATACTAATAAGGCAGGATGAGGTACGGATAAAAAAACAAGCCCAAGGCACAGATAATACAAAACATGTGTAAAGGAGATGGTAAGTCTCTGTTTTGCAACTCTGCAGCTGTTTTAGCTGTGCAGCTACTTTAGTAAACAGATTTCCACAGAGAAGAGCAGCAACTCTGAAATACAGTGACAGCACCTGAGTCTAGTACAACTGGCATGCAGTCTCCACTGCGGACTCTCTGGTACCTCACCATGCTCAAGCGTGAGGGAGAAGTGGGGCTCAGTGCACCCGAAGATAACTATGAGTAAGTGCCGTTTCCCATTCTTCATTCCTTTTATCTCAGAGCTTACGTTCGTGTACAGTGGTGGATAGCTCCATGGCATCTGCCCTTCAGCCCCTTCACGGGTAGGTCTGTGTCCTCTAGAGCAACAGACCCAAAACTTTATTGGCCTGTGACAATACTGACTCAAAATATGTTCTGGAGCAACATCATTTAGCCTCCTTATCACCTTTTGGTAGTAGCAGTCGTGCCTGGCTACACGTAACGCTGGAAGTTGGAGGGTCTGTAATATTGCCCATAAGCCACATCTCTAAAGCTTCAGGCTACAGAGCTTGTGTATCACTTGCTAGGATTGCACCGTCTTCCGAAGCTGTTCCCTGTAACATTAGGTTTAGCCACTGCCATAAATATAGATATTCAGCAAGGTATATTTCTGGTGAAGACTCTGAAGATGCATGATGTAAAGAATTAAATGCTTTCCAAGCCTGAATATATAAAATGTGCCATGCTGTATTTAGCATAGCTGCGGAGAGGAAGAAAGAACATTCACCAGCAGACTGGGTGAATCAAAATGCCGGGGTAGTTTTTGACAAACGTTATTTAATTTGCATCATTGCTTATATGCATTTTCAATGTAGTATGAGAAATGCAAACTAGTCATATTTCAGTGTAACCCTCTATTAGGGAAACATTTATAATTTCAACCCAGAGTACATGGGTAACAAGATAGCCTTGTTAGCAAGCTGCGTGTCTGAATGAGTCACAAGCCTCTTACACCATCATATGGATCAGAGAGGATGCAGATCTCTGAAGATCTCCCTTTGGATCTGTAGATTTTCTACAGGTGCATCTCTTTCTGTTTGCCACCATCAGATCTCTTCGTGGAATGGAAATCTGAGGTCTGTGATCTTCCCCAAAGTGGGCCCTATCTGATAACTCGGCCAGACATCTCTTCCACTTGAGTCTTTTGAGAGGGATTAAAGAGGTAAGCTTGCTTAGGCAGTCTGAATCTTCTTCTTGTGTAGACATGTACCAAGTAGATGTTTACCCTGTTTTGGTCTGTACAGCAATATTAAGAGTCATAAGCTTTTCTTGTCCTGTTTTTTTTCTGATGCAATTGCTTTGGGAAGAGACACAGGGATATGTTCAAGTGATCTTTTGAATATGGTTTTATGTGTGAGTTGTCTCTTGAAGCCCAGAAAACTGTTACAGAGAAATGGAGGAGAAAAAATATTTACAGTATATTTTTATTCTACCTTTATTCTGACATTTTAAAATTGCTTAGCATAACATACAATGCTGGCACCAGGGAGAGACAGAGACGAGTAACTGGGGAAGCCTGGACTCTCACTTTCTCTAGGACACTCAAGAGTAATAAAATCCAGTCTGTGCTCAGAGGGATATATCTGGTTGACTGTGATAGAAGTGATAGAAGGTTTTCTGCCCTGAGACCAACTGGAAACCAGAATTACTGTGTGCTGCCATTCACCCCATTACAGCATTATAACCTGCCCCAAAATAAAGTACTTTGAAATATGTTGAACACTCACATTTGGTATCCAAGACATTTTTTAGCTTTAGTATGGCCAGACTGAAACTTCCTATTTTGAGAAAATGGGTAAGTCATATCATTCACAATGTGTTAAGGGTGAAGTTCCCCTTTCAGTGCAGTAACTTAGGGAGTTTACCACCCCACATTGGAAGCTTATTTTACATTATGTTGTCATGACTACACCCATAACTATTAAGAAATACCATTGTGGAGACGAAGCCATTTTTTTTTTAGAAAGTCTCCATTAAAAAAAAATCCTTTGACTAACACCTGTAGGGAAGATTCATCTGTAAAATTAAGATATACTTTGTCAATGAGGCTATAAAATGATGACTGAAAGACAGATAGATATCTTCCCATGAGAATTGAGGGAGAAATACTCAAACACTTAAGAATGAGAGAGATGTAACCTTCACAAACTGCCAAAGAAGAGAGAAATTATCTTTCTTGACATTTTCACACCAGTGCTTTCCTGGAGGATTATGTTATAGTCAAACATAACTTATTGGCAGTAATCAGGTGAAATGACTCGTGTTATGCAGGAGACAAGGCTATATGGCCTAATGGTCTATTCTGGCCTATGAATTGTTTAAATATAACTAGTTATTTTATGCATTTTTTTTTCCAATTCAACATAGCTTAGCAGTTAGTGAAGATAGAATTTGGTTATTCCTAGTAAGGAAGTGATAGATAAATGTGGGCAATGTTTACTTGAGGATTTCAATGGTCTGCACATCTTGATGTGGTTTCTTTCATGGTTTTGCACATGACGGACTCTGCAGAATGTGGGACATGACTGAGTTCATGGTCTGAGGTTATACAGTATGATACCCAGTTCTTACCAAAAAAATAGAAGGCTTCTTTGAATGCAGGAATCCTTTTCCAGGGAGCTCACCGCACGGGGCCTTCTCCTTCGATGTCATGTTTTTCATTGTGAAATTTCAACTGGCCATGAAGACAATAAAGGTCAAATTATCAACTGGGCAGAGAGTGCGCATGGAGGGCACAGAAGGCCAATGGCAGCTCTGATCTTGTGGTTAGTTCTGTAGCTGCCCTGGGCCCTTCATACACTGGATATGCTGGGTATACTGGATACGTTCCATACTGCTCAACAGCTATCAAGGACGTGTAGGAAGCCCTGATTTGCTTGCAGTCACTTTGTACCTATTTCTGTTCCTTTATGCCTGCACAGGAGATTCCTCATTTGGAGGGGAAGAAGATTCCAGTAATTTGGGTGCACACTGCTGAACTGCCTTGCTCTTAAACTAGAAAAGTTCTTCCTGTACCTCCTGCTCAGTGGCACCCAGGACTTCTCCAGCAGGGAAAGCATGGTGTGTGAAACAGTTCACCTGGAGAACGGATGAGTCCTCATCCTGGAAACATGGGAGGTTCCACAGTTTCAGGCAGGGGGAACAAAATGAGTACCCAGCTGCAGCCCAGCCAGCTTCAGCTTACAAAGTTGGTTGGAAAACAGTGATCCTAAACTTGCCTTTTGCATCACCCTTTCTCCTTGTGCTTCATTGCCTCCACGTCTGCCATTAATGGGCTGTGTTTTCAGTGCTTTTATGTCATTTATCATGGCAGGAGTGATGCCTGTTGCAAGTTTGCCTTTCAGTGCAATGTATAAAAGAGAACAGATCAGCATGTAGCAGCCTAAAAATATTATTTTTGTATTTTTAATATATTATGAGAACATATTCATCCATAAAACCATGAGAGGGCAGCATTCTCTCTATCATTCATATTATCTTTCTGCTGGAAAATTAAGAGAGACTTTCTTTAACATTCATCTCATAAACCACAGAGAAGTGTTATCTATAATTCAGAGCTTGGTTCAATATTCTTTGTAATCAATAGGAATGTTTCCCATGACTTAAATAAGTGTTGGACTGAGGCTTCAGTTGTTCAAAATGACACCAGGAAGAACTGTCTGCATAATTTAAATCAGAAGATACTGAAAATAAACAGTCAGGAAATCATTTTGGTAATAGTTAACCATTGGAACAAAATACCAAGAATACTAGCGTATTCTCCACTTCTTGATGTCTTTGAATACAGACTAGATGTCTCTTTAGAAAAAAGTGGACAAAAGCTGCTGGGTTCAATACTGAGGTAGCGGAGTGGTGTTCTGTGAACTGCATGGCATAAAGAAGAAGTTGGT
This sequence comes from Calonectris borealis, assembly GCF_964195595.1. NCBI lineage: Eukaryota > Metazoa > Chordata > Aves > Procellariiformes > Procellariidae > Calonectris > Calonectris borealis. The sequence goes on from NC_134313.1 coordinate 15,621,844, forward strand.
GCTGTATGTGTGCAGACAAGATAAGCCACGCATTTTTTTATGCTGTTAGTAATTAATCAGTGGAACGACACCTTAAGGTTTCAGGAAGTGATTTTACAACCAAAATGGGATGTATTTCCACATGATCTTCTCTAAGTCAGTTCAGAGCATTTGCATCATCTGTTTTACACAAGCAGTCAGGTTTGCTAAGCAAAACGATCTCTCTGGCTCTGGAATCCATTAATCTGGCCAATACGATTAATCTAGCCAATACGACAGTTTCAGTGCAAAATTTTACAGCTGTCATTTGATCCTTTGAGCAACATGCAATACATTATTGTAGCAATAAATGATTGGGATTTTTTAGAAGAATTAACTGTGCATTTTTTGCAAAATTATTGAGAGGGAGAGAGAGATTTTGAAAAGGGGAAGCAGAATTGTTTACCTCCAAATAATTGCTTCAGAAATAACTTAGGTCACAAGAAACTACAGATTTTTAGCCAGATGAATATTTAGACATCTCACAATGTTGGTCCAATGTAGAGTGGCAAGTGCTAATTAGCATTCTTGCTTGCAGTTTCAGCAGAGAGAAGGAGCGTTTAATGAACATGGAAACCAAGCTATTCTTTCTATACTGCTTGACATGGTGACCCAACTCCGACCTCCGCGGGTTTGTGATGAAATTGTGTTTTCTTATTTGTTTACTTCATCTCCTGCTGGTGACGGAAATTCTTGTGTCTCTTATTCACTGTATTTCAGTCATTTCAACACCCCTAAAATAATGCACAAAGTTTTCACTGTGAATACCCTTAGGAGGTGCCACAAACTGTGGTTTCACAGAAAAGTCATTGGGACAAATGCAATGGTGGGCAAACGTACACGATTCAGAAAGCGTGACGTGCCCCAAGCAACCATCCAGCGTGTGAGAAAGCAAAGGACCTCCACAAGGGTTGGCAGTAAAAGAAGCAAAAATGTTATTGCATTTCTTGCATTGATATGCACTACTTAAAAAGGTTTCCCATTGTTTCAGGGGGAAAGAATATGTGTCTATCTGTGTTTTTAGTTAGGACCATCATAAAGAAAAATGTTAGGTTTTTAGATATGTTTTGAAGACTACTAAAGGGTGTTAGCATTTGTTAACTTGAAATATTTTCACATTGTTTCCATAACAAAGAAAAATGTGAGGTATTATTTAATTTCCTGTAACTTGCAGTATAAAAATGAATTCAATAACAAGTGAGCTTTGCCAAGACGGCTGTATATTTTTTTTGAGAAATAATGTAGTTGGTTCAGACTAGCCCACATTTTACATGGGGTTTGAATTAGCACTTTTTCAATGATCTTAAAAGATTTTTTCTCTGCTATTCAACTCAATACTGAAGCTCCAGTTCAGGAAGGTACTTCATAGTGTGAGTAACTCTATTCAAAGCAGTGGGCTACTGACACACTTAGAGTTGGACATGTGCTTACGTATCTCAGGAACGAGGGCCTGGCATACAACGAAAGGAGCTGGTGTGTATGGGACCCGCACGTGGTATGAGTCTCACCTAAGTTTTGGGTTGATGTCTGAGATAGTGCCTGCCGCTCTTAATTGGTGTGTGGGATGCCACTGCCTCATGCTTGACCTTGTCTTGATCTTATTTATTCGGGTAACACTCAAGAGGCCACAGCCCCTTTGTGAGTAGTGTAAAACAGGGAAGTATAAAATGCCAATAGTCAAGACAGGCCCCAAAAGAAATGTCACAACATGCAAGGAAAATGAATAAGGTAGTAGCAGCAAGAAACATCATAGCTTTATGCCTCTTCCTTTTTGGATGGAAAATAAGGGGTAAGGCTGGGGGGAGGGGTGGGATGAAGGAAAGGTAGCAAGGCTGCTTGAAGATGTGGAGATGGAGATAAGGGGTGGAAAAAACCCAGTTCTTCACTGTGGGGCAATGGAAATCCACGGGAGTGCTCAGAGGTCCTTGATCTGGGTTCTGCTGCAAATGGACGGCTTCACTCTCCCCTTCTCATTGAATCCAGCTGCTACCGCTGCATGGCAGGGAGAGGGGAGATGGAGCATCACTGTGGCTTTTGCTGTTGCCAGGGTGGCTGATGAATCTCCTTCGCCACCCTTCTCGTCTGCATGTCTGGCTTTAGTTTGCTTTTCTCTTTTCTGTGCAATGCTGTTGTGGAAGGCCATGGATTTTGACTCATTTTAACAGTCAGCTGATGTATTCAACAGGGAGCTTATTTTGCTAAATAAGCTACAAAGCAAAACACCGAGAAGCATATTGCCGTGAAATAAAATACAGACTCTAATTGACACAGTAGTTTTGAATAAATCTTTCCATTGTCACAGTCAGCGCAGTAAATGCCAAGGCCTGTCAGCACCACTTCTTAGTTACCTACCCAAGGTAATTATATAGCTCTTCTCACTGCAGAATCCAACTGCATCCCAATTTGAGGTATTAATCTGTTTTCAATCCCGGTTTATGGCTTTTTACCCAAACACAATAAAAAAACAAGGCAAAAATAAATGACAGGCTTCATCTTGCAAGATAGTCAGATCCTATCTCTGCTTGCAGAGCCAAAATAACTTGGAGATCACTGTAGATGTCTTGCTGGGAGTGTGTGGGCGAGGCGGTGCCACAGCAGAGAACTGAAGTCAGCTCTTTCAAGAGCCTTACACTGGGCCACCCGTCCTTTTGGGAAGAAATGGCCTTGGGGAAGTAACGTGCAATTTCTCCCTTCTCCTTTTACGTCCATACTCCCAGGCAGTCCCAGTCCCCGTGGGCTCGAGGCCGACGTTCAATTTAGCAAACATTTGCAAACAGCCCACACCACCCACATGCGAGGTTTATAAACAGTAAATTTGCTGCGTTTAGTTATGGAACTGAGATGCTTTTCATCCCTTTACAACTTCAAACTTGCGTCTGAGCAGGAACAGCAGCTGCTCTGTCCTCGGAGTTGCCCGAGTCTATATGCAAGAGAGGCATCCAATGTGCACTTACGCTGAAATTTTACATCTGTCCTTCTGGGTGGCCACCTAAGAGTATTTCCACTCTGAACATGTAAAATCATTTTATGGGTGGAATGAGAGGAAAAATGAAACCCCGGTTCATGAGAAATATGGGGCGGAGGGAGCAGAAAAGGTGATGTCACTGATTGCAGTCTTCTGCTATTGCAGACCAGACATCACACGGCCCCTTTCACAAAATTAATGGTTTAGTGAAAAAAAAAGTTCTGACACGAGTCTGGCCCCAAACTATGTCCTGTGCGACTTCATCTGGCATCCTTGCGTTGTAGTGCGGCAGGCACTCTCTCAGACTGCCATTAGGCTTTTGAAATTAGAAGAAAAAGAAAGGCCTTTTGTGGCATTTTGTGCAGAATAGGTTTAAATAATTTAAGTATTTAGGCTTCCAGAACTGATATTATATTTGGGGGGGAAAAAGTCAATTTTTTATTTTCTCAAGTTTCTTCTGTTTTTCACAGGTGGCCCCCTTCTGTTCTCCTCTAGCACTAAAGGGCCAAAATTTGCTCTGGTAAATTTATCTGTAAAAATCTATTTAGTTAAAGATTCTGCCATTGTGAAGAAATCCCATTGTATTTAACAAGAGGTATTCAGGCAGGTCCTATAAAAAAGTATTATTGTCCTGCAAAATCTGCCCCAAAAACATTTTAGAATTTATTCGTGATAGTCTGTAGGGTTTTTTTTTTTCCAAACTACTATATGGCAAGGTTATAATTTTGTACTAACAGCTCAAAAAGTGTATGAAAAGGTAATAATTTTCTATTAAATGCTAAAGGATTTTCCTCCATGAGGATATAAGCAAGCCCTACAGGAACTGGTAGTTATGCTGCAGAAGGATTTTTCAGGCTTAGAGAGCTTGGGGGAGGGTGTTTGAGTGCATTAGTATTCACTCCACATTCTTGCCTGCTGTTCCACTGTTTTGTGCCTCCATAAACTGCTCTGGATGCAGATCAAAATTATTTAAAAGAATTCACAGGGAAAAAAAACCAGAGCAGCAGTTTCTATGTATTGCCTTCATTTTCATTGACATTTACTGTTAGCCTTTTTATAGCAATATGAAAAAAGATGGCAGAAGCAGAGAAGGGAAAGGCTTTCTCTGATAAGAAAGGCTTTTACATTTTAGAGAGAAGTTCTCACAACAAATCAAAGCGCTGTTAGCTTTCCTTGTGTAGTCAGCATCAACAATTTAAAGCAGCAGCACTGAATTCTTTAACTGAAAGGGCACTTTATAATTGCTATTATCCTTTCTTGTTTGCAATATCTGCCTATACATAGGAAAAAGTATGTTCACCTCTTCTGTGTTAATCCTTTTTAACAGGGTGAACGTTCACTTCCTCTCTTTTTATTTTCCACTTCGCAAGACTTTTGAGTCCTAAGCCAGTCCAAGAGCAGACCTAGCCAAGGAGCCATGCTTCCGGCTCCCCGAGTTGAAATCATAGCTGCAGGAACACTTACTGCAAAATTTCATGAAAGATCAAGTGGGCAGGATCATCTGCAATACATGGCTTTATCAAGCAAGTTCGGCTTTGCTCCTGCTAAAAGAAATCTGCTTCTTACTAGTAACTTGGAGGGAGGAGGCTTTAATTTATTGTTCACTGAGACAAGCCTGGTTCATGGCCCACCACCACTGACTCTAGGCTCCTTCCTTAATTTTTGTCCTAGTAGCGATGTTCTTGAATCCTGACTCAAAAGGAACATGGTAATACGCAAACTTGTCTCACAGTACAAAGCTGTATTGTCTACTTTGATAGCAGCCCAGAAGAGTTCTAGTATCTCTAGAGATATAAAAGTATATGAAGATCCCCATGTACAAAAAAGGAGCAGAGGCTAGAAAGTTGAGGGGGAGCATCAAAGGCAAAATCCCCCAAACACTGAGCAGACGAGCTTAGAAGAAAGCTGAGATGGAAGCTTAGAATTTTTTAGAAGAGTGAATAAAGGTGGATTCAAGTAAGAGGTGCATCTTGCACACACAGATACATATGGAGCAGTCAAACATCCAGTGCTTAAAATGCACATTGCATGAAATACAGCAAGCCCATGGTGCTGAGGCACACTATGGTAGATGCAAAATCTTTAAATCAACAGCATTCCCTTGTGGACAATAGTCACCTGTCTCTGGCCAATTGCTTTAAAAGCCCTGGTCCCTGCTGGGTGAAGCGCTGGAATTTGTGCTGTTGCTTTCAGGGTGCCACCCTGCTGTGCGTATGGTGATGGAGAAGAAATATGCATGAAGTCGACAGTTAGTTTGGCTTCACCAAAGCTTAATTTAGCTCACTTGTCAGCGCAGAACAAGAGAAATTAATAACAATAATTAATAGTTCTTTTAACACAGTGAGTAAAGAGCAGCGTGTGATAAAAATGCTAAATCTGGGGAAACTTCAGAGCTGGGAGACAAGGACTGTGCAATGCACTCCACATTGCAGAGGAGGTAAAACATACTTTGCAGGGCACTGATGGACTAATCAAAAGAAAATGTCTGGTCAGAGGGAACAAAGGAATGTGCTGGAGCATCCAGGGAGGATGTAGCGCAGTCCATGCTGGCTGGAATGCATCTCCTGAGGAGGCTGAAATTCCTTCCACCTTCTTCCCCCTCCTTTTTCTGGTTTTCAACCTTCTCTGCCAAGAAAAGGACAAAAGCTTTATTATGCCTGAAGTTTGGCCACAAGCAAAAGTACCTAAAAGGTGCTTCAGAGCATTTAGTACATGAGCATGTGCTATTTCTGCAGGGACGTGGCAAGCTTTCCGAGTGACTTTTGCCATCATCCACAAATTGCATATTCCTTCTGTGTTACTTCATGAAGGTCCCTCCTTTTTTTCTTGGCTTGCACCACTGCACTTTCTTTGAAGCCAGAAGTTGCAGAGCTGACATTGTACAAGGAATTTCAAATAAATTCTGATAGCTGTTTTGGGGAGGAACATCGGGTGTTCATTATTGATTTTGTTACTTTATTGTGATTGTTTCTGTGCATAGTCGTAAGTGGGGCTTTTTGTGGGTGGTGCTGCATAAAGTCCAAGGAAGGCAGCATACTTTCTTAACAAACTTTAAAATGTTTTTAGAAGTACAACAAGTAGACGGCAGAGAAGTATATTCAATTTTTCTAGTATGTATACACACATATATTACATACACTTTATAAAAATCTTCCTTTATATTAGCTTGGCCTGCCCCGCAGACACTCATCTCCAACAGGCAGTGGGTTGCTCCCAGAGAGGGTGGATGGACTAGAAAGTAGAGAGTCTTCAAACTTCACTCAAGAAGGGTGACTTATGAACGGAGGACAGTACTGATGAAGACACAGAGATGGTTGTAGGAAAATGGACAAACTGAGGCTGGCCTCAGTGGCATGGTAAAGGAAACAAAAGCCACACGAAAAGAAACATGAAGATAATTAGGAAGGGAAAGGACCATGTCTCCCTCAAAGGTGTGGACAGGATGCTTTATCTCAATTCAGTGGGAAAAAGAGAGGCTGTTGGTGAAGTTCAAAGGAGCATGGTGCTGATATGCCAGAGGGCAATGTCAGAAACTTTTTATAAATAAGGGCAAAAGCAATGCTATATGTGTCTGAAATTACTGGATTTGTAATGTTATCTACATACTTCACAGGACTGACATACAGATTGCTTGATATTTGCAGCTGGAAAATACTGCTTTTATCCCCAATATTCTTACTTTGGTTGTTTTCCTTAAAAGGCTGCATGCTGTCACAGTGCTTTTTCTGTCCAACCTCAGTGAAGTCTACATTTGAGGTTCCAGTCTCTTATCTCACCTGTTTCAGATTCCTCAGCATTCAAAGTCCCTGCTGTACTGTAGAGGTTTACTGCCACAAGAAGCAGCCAAGGTCCTGTGCCAAGGAGCAGCCAGCTTCTTCTCATTGATGATAACTGCCTTTAACTACCTTCCTGATTGGAAGGGGAGAGCCTAGCAATCCACAGGTGGTGAAACCATTTGGATGTAAATGATACAGGCTGTCCATCAAGCTGCACAAGCCAATAGCTGGTTCATAGTTGAATGAACCCAGTGTGTGAGAGATTTAAATTCTGAGCATGTAGCAAAAAAACCTCAGATGTCTATGCAAAATTCATTGAAGGCCGAGCACGGCATCATTGCTGGCCTGACATCCTTGCGTATGTGGAAAACCAGAAGGAGGGAAAATTGGTGCTATGTTAATGCCACCCAAATATACACAATGAAGTCAGACTGAAAGCAATGAAATTACAGCCGCTCCTCATGAGCTAACAGGACCATTTTCCTTAACCAGTGACCTTCAATTACAGAGTAGCAAGCAAATTAGTAGAGACAAAAAAGAAAAACCTGTTAGCCAGAAAATCTTACTGGCTAAGGCTTGTCTTGTTTCAGTTGCAGTTTCTGTAGCTTTCGGTAAAGTATGTGCTGTCTCTTTTGGAGTACTGGTGTTAACTGGAAATGTTGATTCTGGGAACAATGGATTACTTCTTATCAAATGGTTGGGGTTTATGACTGAGTTTTTCAGAAGACCTTAAAGCTTTCTGAGTGCTTGAAGGGTCTGAATCATTGCAAGAAGCCTCCTGACAACTGGAGGCTAGACAATGTGACACCCATCTACAAGAAGGGCCAGAAGGAGGATCCGGGGAACTACAGACCGGTCAGCCTGACCTCGGTGCCGGGGAAGATCATGGAGCGGTTCGTTTTGAGGGCGCTCATGAGCCATATCTGGGATAACCAGGGGATCAGGCCCAGCCAGCACGGGTTCATGGAAGGCAGGTCCTGCTTGACCAACCTGATCTCCTTCTATGACCAGGTGACCCGCCTAGTGGATGAGGGAAAGGCAGTGGATGTGGTCTACCTGGACTTCAGTAAAGCCTTGACACTGTCTCCCACGGCATTCTCCTAGAGAAGCTGGCGGCTCACGGCCTAGACAGGTGCACTCTTCGCTGGGTAAAAAACTGGCTGGAGGGCGAAACCCAATGAGTTGTGGTGAACGGAGTTAAATCCAGTTGGCGGCCGGTCACGAGCGGTGTTCCCCAGGGCTCAGTACTGGGGCCGGTCCTGTCCAATATCTTTATCAACGACCTGGACGAGGGGATCGAGTGCTCCCTCAGTCAGTTTGCAGACGACACCAAGTTGGGCGGGAGTGTTGATCTGCTCGAGGGTAGGAAGGCTCTGCAGAGGGACCTGGACAGGCTGGATCGATGGGCCGAGGCCAACTGTATGAGGTTCAACAAGGCCAAGTGCCGGGTCCTGCACTTCGGCCACAACAACCCCAGGCAACGCTACAGGCTTGGGGAAGAGTGGCTGGAAAGCTGCCCAGAGGAAAAGGACCTGGGGGTGCTGGTTGACAGCCGGCTGAACATGAGCCGGCAGTGTGCCCAGGTGGCCAAGAAGGCCAACGGCATCCTGGCCTGTATCAGAACTGGTGTGGCCAGCAGGAGTAAGGAGGTGATCGTGCCCCTGTACTCGGCACTGGTGAGGCCGCACCTCGAATCCTGTGTTCAGTTTTGGGCCCCTCCCTACAAGAAGGACATGGAGGTGCTGGAGCGTGTCCAGAGAAGGGCAACAAAGCTGGTGAAGGGCCTGGAGCACAAGTCTTATGAGGAGCGGCTGAGGGAGCTGGGACTGTTTAGCCTGGAGAAGAGGAGGCTGAGGGGAGACCTCATCGCACTCTACAACTACCTGAAAGGAGGTTGTAGCGAGGTGGGTGTTGGTCTCTTCTGCCAAGTAACAAGTGATAGGACGAGAGGAAATGGCCTCAAGTTGTGCCAGGGGAGGTTTAGATTGGACATTAGGAGAAATTTCTTTACTGAAAGAGTGGTCAGGCCTTGGAAGAGGCTGCCCAGGGAAGTGGTTGAGTCACCATCCCTGGAAGTATTTAAAAGACGTGTAGATGAGGCGCTTAGGGACATGGTGTAGCGGGCATGGTGGTGTTGGGTTGACAGCCGGACTCGATGGTCTTAATGATTCTATGATTCTATGATTCTGATGCCACAGAAATCAAGTGGATAAGGAAGAAATTCAAGGCCAAAAAAGTCAATGCAGGAATGACTAAATGAAACCGCCATTTCTCAGTTCCCAGCCCTCCAGCATCCCTTATGCTTGAGGTTGTTTGCCTATAGGTCAGAGTGACTGTGAAGCAAGCTGGGATGCAAATTTACAGTGTAGCAGTTTGGTGGCCCCCATACAGAGGTACAGGGCTTACTCTCAACTACTGCCATCTGAAAGTTAGAAGTATGATCCTACTTGGTTCAGGTTGGTTACACAACCTGAAAAATTCACAAATGCAGATGAGTGATGTGGTATGAATCCACTTTGAAAGGGGACTAGAGAAGATAAATGTTATTGCAAGCTAAGGGTGTCCACATAGGGAACCAGCACTTTTCAGATTCACAAGCTGACTTAATTCCCTAGGTAGGCAAGCCCAAACAGCAACGAATATATGGCTTTCTTCACTTTGAAGTTGGAGGAGATGTTTGTATTTAATTGTTTATGTATGGTAACTTCATACACATTCTGTGACGCTAATTTTTCAGTTCCACCATTGCAACCTTCAAATCCTATAATCCAGATCATTCTGTTTTGATAGGGCAAGCTCCATCTTTCATTCTCTGGATACATAGTTTGACAAGTGACATTTTCCTTTTGGTATATTAGCACCTCGTATCTGCCTCAGATTTACAAAATGAGCCAAGGTCTCAATCAAAAAAATCAGGGAAAACCATTTACAAGATAAAACAAGCCACACAGTTAAAATAAAGATAACCGCTTAGGTATAAGTTTTCTTTTGACAATATTATTAGCTGAATACCTTTTCTCTTCCTTCAGTATATGTTGGCATGGAATCTTTTCCCCGGGGTTTCTGACTTATATGAGAGAAAAGGAATGGAGAAATATCGCAGGGTGTTTTCACCTACTTCGGCAAAATCTGAAACATACTTTCCTACTACCTGAACCACAACACTGTTTGCAGATTATCAGGTTTCCTTAAGCCTCCGTTTTCAAAGTTTTCCCAGGATAGTTCAGATCATCAGCTCTTACAATTTAAACAGAAAGATTAATTTCTAAGGGACTGCTGTAACAGCATGGTAGAATGCCAGATTGTTTCATTCTTGCAGCTACTAATATGTTTGCTTTCAGAGGCAATCGATCTTTTTGAGATCCCTCTTCTCCTGAGTTTGACAGAAATCTGTTAATGACGAAGCTCTGAGTGTTCTCTAAATGCAATGTGTGGTGAACTTTGAGTCCCAAGCCTGAAGCCACAGTCTTCCCACTGTTTGTTGCTTGGGCTCAATAAACATCACACTGATATATTGAGATGACTCAGCTGTGCAGCGTTCACCTGCCAGCACCAACTCACTGGTCTGGACTTGTGAGTTTTTCCAGATAGCAGACAGGCTGAAAGAGCAAAGCCATTTATAGACCTGGTGATTATAATGATGCATGGGAACAAAAATAGATTTATAACAATCATAACATCCAGGACAGCAATACAAATAGTGAGGATAAAAACCAGGGAAAGATAAATACCTGTCTGGAAATATGACTACTACTGAATCAATAAGCTGATGTCCTACCAAAAGCACGTCATTACGGATTGAAAGCAATGTGGTATCAGTAACTTTCAGTCTGCCCAATGGAAGCGGTCCTTTTTCTCCAGTTTTATGTGCTGTTACAAGTTGCAACGAACCATTTCTGTTAACTAGAGGGCTGTTTCTGCATCACTTTTAACTAACGATTTTTAAAACAAGCTAGTCGTATTCCTGTAACATGGAATGGACTACTTAATGCCTATATTCACCACTTTAGGTTTGTTAGTAAAAGAAGAAATCCTGATATTTTTCAGTTTCTTTTCCTATTACATCTGGTAAGCTATGGATATGGATAAGCTAAGTTATGGATAATGAATAATTAAAGGGGTTTAACTTTTAAAAAACAATTTCAGGCTGTGTCCCTTCCCTGTTATGGCATGTAGTCACAAACGTGGTTCTTTTAAACACTGCTGAGAACAGCTTGGTTGTAGCATGGACAAGTGTTTATTACAGGGTTTACTGCCTTGTCCTATGATTCCATGCTCTGCAAAGCACATCTTAACTAATTCCCAAAGGCAAAGTGGCAATGCTGTAAAGCACTTGTGAAAACATTCAAACTGCAGTTTAAACCTTGTTAAAGCGCAGTTCTTCTCTGAAAAGTGACACTAAAAATGGCAGTGTGGGATCCTGTATTTATTGTCTATTTGTGATTTCCAGATCAAACATGTTAAGTACAACTATACAGTTCCTGCCTAACATCCACAGACTCCAATGAGATTAGATAGTTGAAACTTTCATGTTCATGTATCGTTAAGATGATGGTCTCCTTAGCATCTGTCCAAACCTGCTGTCCTCACTGAAACAGATACACCTTGGCCCCCTTCCATTCAGCTGAAGGAGGATCTGTTTTCTTCTCATTAACCTGTGTCAGTTTTTTCACTGCTTATGGGAGTAAAACGTCTTTTCAGGCAGGTCAGCAAATCTAACACTGAACACAAATATACACAAAGCAGATGTGTTGAAGAAGATGCTAATTCTTAACCATAGCCACATTTTCAGCTAAAGAATTTTAATGACTTTTTAATTTGTTTTCTGGTCTGTTTCACGGCATAAAATATTTCAATCTCTAGCAAATTCTGATGTGAACAGTATTCTCTATACATATTAACCTGTTTAAACACAGGCTTATGAGCTTCATTTTTATTTCTCTAGAGAGCCAGCTGTTGTGTATTTATGGCTGGCACCAGCAACGAGAAAACACAGCTCGATCCAAAGCCCACTGAAATTCAGTTACACTGTTCAATTAACCACGGGGAGCTTGCTATAGGTTTGGTGCTTTTCTTTCTGCTGTATCTGAGCGGGAAGCAATCAACCTCACCCACCGCCCAGGGACCTCTGAGTTGACGCTGGGGCTTGCTGTTCCCAATCAGGAGAAGAGACACATTGCCATGTCCAGCTCTTGGCCTCTGAGGGAATAAAGCTAGTTTGGCTTAAATAACTTCTGCTGGTGGAGTTGCTATAGCATTCTGGTTGACACTTAAATTTGGTCCCTATAGGGAGAATACAGTGCTCATGCATAGCTACCTTACATGGTTGAAGATGGCCATTTCAAAAATAGTCCTTCCCCATACCCCACAACGAAAATGTAGAAATGTAGATCCTGTTTATTGGCACTACTCTCCCTTTATCTGGGCAGTATGTTCATAAATATATCTAAGAATGAATAGGTGCTGAAGTACTAGAAGGCTCTGACAAGATTACAGGAACAGTTACAGCATCCATTCAAGGTGCAATGGTAATTGAGTGGTGACTACTACCCAACAGATGCCAGCAATACTCCTTTGGGTGGTGGGGTTTCCGTGCCAGTTTTCACATCACCTCTTACAAAGAACTCATCACTAATTCAAGTGTCTTGAATTTTTATCGTCCTGATGAGTGTAATCAGCATCTGTTTCAATCTTAGGTTATGCTTGATGGGTGTTCAAACGGTTACAGATGTGTAAGGAGGAATGCGCAAGGCTATCCTTGAAGACGATGGTTTCCTGACTTAGCGTAGCTGAATTTTTGTGAAACAATATGCAGGCTTTTTCCACCTCACTCTTTTGCCAATCCCGCACAGCCTTGTGACTCAAAGGGGCAAAACTGCACAAGCCAGAGCCAACGTGGGCCCCAGATTCCAAATGCTCGAGAGCTGGAATATCCAGAGCTGAGGTTTTGGTCTGGCCTGTGAAAAGGGAGAGAAAGCCATCTGTAAAAACTGAAGGCACATCTGGGTTTGGCTTCTACCCCAGGATCCCACAGCCTCCCGTAATCACTTTCTGAATATCTGCAGGTTGGGAAAAGAAATCCTTTCTCCGCACCTTTGCTTGGGAAGCAGTGCTCAGCTCTGTGCCTGCTACACGCAGGTTCCCCAGGGCTTCCAGGGAGCCCTCTGAGAAATCCAGGGAGGCAAGACCAGCAGGGTTTAATCCTTACGGCTTTAGAAAAATGCCCTTTTCTAACTAAAAGCACCGCATGGCAAGTGGGGGAAGGAAGAGCAGGCCCCTGAGTGGGGTCTCTCCTGTGGACAAGGGCTTGCTGAAAACATTAAACCTTCCCTGTTTTCAGACACCGAATGTCACTGGAAAATCACAGCCGCTCATGCCAAAGCCCCGTATCGTTCCCACAGGTCTCTCCTCCTCGCAAAGCCCCTCGGGGCTGGTGCTGGCCGGCGGGTGGCCCAGCCAGCCGGACACCCGTCATGTCGCGCAGGCCTGCCTTGGCAGGCAGCAAGGGCAGAGGGGCCATTCCTCGCATTCCTGCCTCAGCAGGGAAGGGAAGCCGGCAGGGATCCGGAGCCCCCTTCCTCCCTGGGAAATGGCAGCCCCGCGTGTGCTCGAGGGCCCTGCGAGCGGGCGGCCGCGCTGTGCAGGGCCCTGGGGCCCAGCCTCCAGCAGTGATTTTTAACCGTGTCTCCCGTGAGCCTGGGGTGCCGAGGGAGCCGCTGTCCTCCCCGGGGCGTGCGTCTCCCCGCCAAGCCAGCGGCTCAGGGGAGAGGAGGGGGAGACAGACAGACAGACAGACAGAGCCCAATTAAACCCTCCCCTGGCCAGCCCCTGACACTCCCTCCTGCATTTTCCAGTCTGTGGTTAGAGCACTCAAAGGGTTCCATTAAGTCATCAAGTTTTACAGGTTCCTTAAAAAAAAAAAAAGAGGGGGAGAGAGAGCGAGAGAGAGAGAAAAGTTTGGTCATGGTAGGGAATGAGTGATCAAAGCTGAGCCAAAGCTTCCTGTTACACCGGGACTATATATATATCGTGTCTTTAATGTTGGGGGATGTAAGCAGGCTGCTAGGAGACTGGAGCGGGAGCTGACTCTCTGCCTGATTTCCCAGCTCGCTGAGGTTTCTTCCACCGACCACAATGAACAAGTTCCTGTGCTGCACGCTTGTGGTAAGTCCCTTCGGAGAGGTAGATAGGCTTTAAGATGCATTACAGCTTCGGAGATCAGGCTGTAAAGACATACGGCTTTTCTTCTGGGTTTTTTTGTTTTGTTTTGTTTTGTTTTTTTTGTTTGGGTTGTTTTGGTTTTGGGGATTTTTTTGCCTTCTCTCCGTTTTCTTGGTAAACCCTTTTTGTTTCATCACGCCAAGCTTACCCGGTGAGGTTTGGAGCGCGACAGACACGTCCAGCTCCAGAGAGGCAGCAGGGATTTTCATCCCATTCTTAAGGTAGTGGCACGATTTGCTTTTCTTTTGCCTTTTTTCCTATCTTCCTCTCTCTTTTTGCAAGGCTTCATCATACTGGGCTGACACAAAGAACTGTATCTAGGAATGAATTTAGAAACTGTAGGCTGGGATGTTTGTTTTTGATTTACAAAAGCTCCATCCCTGCCTGTCTCTGTAATCGTTGCTACAGTGGCACTGATCAGTATCTCAGATACTGGGCTGGCTTTCTTACCCAGGAAAACCACTGTGAACTCCAGAAAAAAGCACAAGCATGTGATGCTTGTTTTGGCTTAGAAAATTCAGCTTCATATGCAAGAAAGTGATGAATTAGTAGCTGCGTCAGTAGCTATTACAGAAAAAGTTGTGTTATTAAATCCAGTATAAGCCCCTGCTTTAATAAGTTTTTGTTTACTTGGTGATTTAGCAAGATACTTCCAGATGCAAATTTAGAGATGTTAGCAGTGCAGTAAATCTTTCAAAATGTCTTTTAATCCATTTAGCCATATGGAATTGTATATGATGTCAGATTAATTAAAACCTGCGTACTGTGTAACATCTATTTGGAGGCTATTCATCTTTTGGATAAGAAAACATTCAAAGAAAAACATTTTAAAATAATATTCAGAGCAGACTGTCATGCATGCCTGCGCGGTAACTTGTTCCTGGGTTGTTTTGGTGAGTACAGTGGCATTAATGTTGTGGCAGAGCATTAGAACTGAGATCCAATTATTTTGAAGGCTTTTTATAAATGCAACGAGATTTCCAGGATCCGATGAGTAATGCATGTTTATTACTCTCTGTACAACTTTCTGAAAGAGCTTTTTGAGAAACAAACCAAAGTAATTAATGGTGCAAGGGAAGCAAAAATTGTCAGACTCATGGTCAGCAAATTGAAATGCAGGACAACTTTTTCATCTCATGTATGATGTTGTGCCTTCTTTGTCTATATGAAAGCATGGGAAGTTAATCTGGGAATTTCAGCAATAGCCTATTATCAGCTTGGCTTCTTACCTGTTGCTGTCATAAAATAATCACATCAGTATTTTGATTTTGATTAAATGTAATGTGCCTGTTCATGTTCTCCCATAAAGTAATAGCATTTGGTGAAGTTCAGCATAATCCTCTGGCAGCTGAGTCTTGGAGCTGAAATACGTCAGTGGCAGGAGTACATACCAGAGACCTTCATCATTCAACTCTTTTTTTTTTATTATTTAAAAGCAATTTATTTAAAGTTATTGTGAAGTTTAAGTACTGTCAGTGAAGTTTAAGTACTGTCAGATGTGCTAGAGCTCAGAAAAGTAGTTTTAGTACCTGTTTTAATAAGAACAGTTGTAAGAGGTGCAACAGCAGTTCGAAGTTTGTGTGTTTGGCTACATCATACCTAAAAAAGAGTCTTTGGAGATACCATAACTAAAAAAGACTCTTTGGACATGATATACTTTCAGCCTTGGCCTCTTTGGTACGGTTTCAGAAAGGGGACCTGCTGTGGTGGTGCATGCGCGTACGTGTTGTTTGCTGGAACACCAAAACTGCTTACAAACAGACGAGTTATGAAATCAGACTGAATTGAAAGAAATTCCCCAGAGCTGGACCTCATTACTTGTCACGTAACTATCTTGACCCTTAAACTTGACCTTTCTCTATTTTGGATGTCTGGGCGCATGTGACATGCTTTTTCTGGCTGGCCTGTTGGGTTTGCTGTGTGTAGGCAGCAGTGGCTTTGCAACCCGCGAGGGTAGGAGTTATCTTTCTGTCTGACTTTCTTTCTGTCTGTCTGCATGTGTGTTGGTTAAAAATAAAACACCAAGGTTACCAGAAGAATTTTTAAAAGATATTGTCACTATTTAAATAACACCCACTATTCAAATCTCACAGAAACTTCAATTTTGTTCCTTCTGTATGTGACTTTTATGCTAGTAGATTTACTACTCTGACGGTCTTCCTGGACAAAAACACCTGTTTGCACATAATACTGGACATACTGTTTCTCTAGCTAGATGGTCAGTTGTTAGTAATTCAGTTCAGTGCAAAGGCAGACTGTAGTCATGGTGGTAACATCCCAGGTTTGGGTTATCTCTAAATCTTGCTGTCACTCTGGTGAATAACGTTCCAAAATATGAGTTATGGATAAGACACATCTTTTGGTGAGTAGCTAGTTAGTCTTTTCTGCTTTCTCCACAAGCTTCCAGGCAAATGTAACTCATGTAAACGAAGACTTTCAATTTAGCACTTCTTTGATAAGATGCGAAACTGCTCTTCAGCTGAATGTCATTTTCCTACCACTGAAAATGAAACAATAGTTTAGACCCCTAAATTGCTTTGTGAATGACAACTAATGGTGCCTTACAAAGTCTCTACAAGATTTGAATTGTTGACATATTGCTTTACTGACAGAGAAATGAAGACAGTGGTTGATAGCCTCAGTTTAGAATACAGGGGCTCAGGAGAGTCACTAGTTACTTGTGTAGAAGAGCAGCCTCCACTTTATAAAGCATCTTCCATACAAAAGTAGGTCCCGTTATGTCCAAAGTGAGTGGATTCCATTGAAGTAGTTGGCAGAATGGTGGAACAGCTTTATAAGCTAAACTCAAACCAGCGAAAATGACTCCATTTTAGCTTTCGTTGTGGTCTTGACGCCCAGCTGCAGTCTGCCAAAAGGTGCTTTGTTTGGGCTGTGCTCTAAGTGAGCCTGCAGCAACTCACGGGGTAAGCAGTGCTGCATAGCTGTTGGCCCAAAGAGGTTAAATTTGGTGATTGCTTGGGGCCCCCCAAAACAGCAAGGTGAGGAGGATGAGAGTTGAGTATCTCCCAGATGGATGGGAGTCATTTCTCCCTAGGTAACAAATATTTTACAATGGTTATTTGCAATAGATGGCCATGGTTCTGATCCAGCATGACACTGTCATGTACTGGATCTAAAGATACTGTTTTGATTTGACAAGCTACTGATTAGGAGGACCTCATTAACGTTCAGTGCTATATTTTGCTACTGGGATTTCTCTGGGGTCTGTGCGTGATTTCAGTGAGGCATTCTGCCTACGGGCTGAGAGTAAGTGAAGGCCTCCTGCCTTAGCTTTGTCCAAATACTTTGTGTAGAAAGCAAAGTAGGAGAGTTGTGAGGTTTTACTTTGAACCCAATGCAAACACTAGGAGCAATCTGACAGATGCCATGAATGATTATTTATCACGCAGGAAAATATGCTTTGGAATAGTTGTGGGATGCAAAACAGAAACAGATTTATCTTTCTCAGCAAATTAAACATTCTCCTTTGGTCTACAACCCAAAACCACAAAGCCAAGCTATATAATAATATTTTCATATGCTGAAAAGCCACTTTCTTTTCTCTCACAAAGCAGTGATTTAAGGGGATGATACTTGAAGGATTTTTGCTTTATGTGCTTTGTCTTCCAGTTCATTTTAATTCAACAAGAAAAAGCAAGCTGCTCTTTGCCTTACATTTAAAGATGAAAGAAAAGGGTGTGTACTTTTTTCATGCCCAAGATCTGAAATGAAATTTTACAATCACATTATTTCTCTTTCAAAAGCATCTTCTAAGGTCTCAAATAAATGCACTGCACAGGCCTTTTATGTTAGCGTTGTGTATGCTGACATAAAGATGGTATGGAAAAATACAGCTTCAGGCCTAATGTGTTGAGTCACACAATCAAAGAATTGCTTTTTAACCTTGGGTAACTCATCTTGAATAAGTTCTCAGTATTTATTTGCATGACACTGACTTACACTAGACTTGTATTTCAGTATTTACAGTTTATCCCAATTCCTCGTACAGGGACACCCATCTGGAGAGGTACCCAGGATTTGGCCCAGGGAGATGGATGAGGACTGAGTTTTTCAGTCCTTTCAGAACTGAGCCCATGACACTAGAACTGAATTTCACCCAATAGGTTGATAGATGTAGTTAATGATACTAGATTTTGTTTTGGTTTTGTTTTGTTGTTATTATTTTGTTACTGATAGGATTTCATACTCATAGAACAAAAAAACCCAGTCTTTGGGATTGTTTTTTTAAATTGAGGCTTGCATTTCACTACCCTTAGGAAAACCATTTGCAATAGACTGCACTCTGAATCAGACTAACAATTAATTTGTTGAGATGAACAAGATATTGAGTATCATTGGCTTCCATTGGTGTTGGGATATAAAGGATTTTCTTAGAGTTTAAAATTGAAAGAAACTGCCTAGATCTTTTCAGTCTGTTCTCCAGCTCTTCCAGGAAACCAAATGGCGTATTTGCTTTCAGAAATGCATTAGAGCTATATTTAAACTACTTGGGTTTCTTGCACCTGCTTCTCAGTAAAAGTCTGTTCCCAAACTTCCTCTGACAAGAGAATCCCCTTTTCATTTGCCAGCATTATCCTTTAACAGAGGAAGTTCTTCCCTCTCACTGTCCATCTGAATCTATAGGTACTGTTTCGATTTGCCAAGCTATTGACCAAGTCAAGATCCTCTTCGAGATGAAGCTCTTCATTTTCTTCTAAAATTTCTCTGTACCTCTTCCAGGCTGAATTAACCTTTCCTAAACAAGGATGAACAGAATTTTACGCAGTCTTCTGAATGACAAATCCATTACTTTGGCCAGGTGTAGCACTGATAGACTCCAACTTTGGTTTCTTAAGAATTAAAGGGTGAACATGCTCATTGCCCCTACTTCTGATTCCAGTAAACTGAAGCCAGACTTCCAGCTTCTTCCTCCTTTCAAAGTGGAACATACCTTCTTCTCCAGCAAGAGCAAAACAGGCCAGTGCCAGCATGATTATAGGAGAAATCCTGCTTTCTGTGAAGCTTTTTGGAAGACCAATGTTCAGAACTAGTAAGTTCTGATTATGGCATTTTCATATGCTCAAATAGTGCAATTTCTTACAGCAGAGATTCAGGTGTTTAGTACATAGCCTACCTTTAAGTATGGGCATTCAGGTCAATCAGAAGTTTTATGTGGCTAAGAATCTGCTACAAAGTTAGTCATAGCATAGTTTAGGAGGAGGAATGTCAGGAATGACATAAAATGCATTTAATTACCATTTTAATTTGATTTGGGAACATGCTTTTGAAGGGCCTCTCCTGATCATCCTTATTTACCGTATTTTAGTTTGCACGTCAGAGCAGACTTGGAGTGCACAAAGTGGATTTTCAAAAGTAAACTGGATTGATGAAAGTAAATCCAGAGATGGACTCCAGAGACGCACCAGATGCGCTGTAACCACTAATGCACGCTCAGTCCATGAGAGCAGACTGAAGTTAGTCCAAAATACCCCCTCTGAATCACGCTTGGCACCATCTGTTTTGCTCTGCAAATCTGCTGTAACAGGTGATCCAGCTTGCTAATGTAAGCACAAATTCAATATGTCTTAGGCCAGGAGAAAGGACAATTTAGTGACATTCCCCTTTAGCTTATTCTGTGAACTGGGGGACAAGAAGAGTCTTTTCATTCTGTTTGTGTCAAGTTGCTACAGTAAAACTAGTAAAAATTATACTTAATTACCTTCCACCATTCTTCCTGCATTTTTGCAAAACTTCTAAAAATAGATTGCTCTTACTTTGGCACTTGAGGTAGGTTCAAGGATAACTTCTGATTTTCAGGTTGCATATTCAGCAATAATAATATATAGTAATAATAACATATTCAGCATACTCACATGTGCTAGGTGTTTTCAATCTGCATAGAAGACAATCTTGCAGATCTATTCTCTTAAGTATTATTAAGGGACCTACAATAGTCTTGTGAAGAAATGTGGTATTGGGGATTGGAGTCTAGAAATTTACTTAACAACATACTAATGGCTGTACTGGGTCTAAGAAAAAAATAATCCAGAAAAAATGCCCTAAAAAGCCCCATATGCTGTCTATGGCAGGGATTGATAACTGATGCATAGAGGAGATGGAAGAAAAAGGCAGAAAAATAGTGGTATTTTTCCAAAACACTCCTCCAGACTTAAGCAATTTGTGGTTTGGGATTTCCTGATCAAAAGGTGATGTTTATGTTTAATAGCCCTTTATTATTTTTCCTCCATTACTATGTCAAGTAACATTTTGAACTCAACCGTTTACAACGTCCTGTGGCAATGAGTTGCACAGCTCACTGTACTAATAGGATCATAATAGTCAAACAGTAATAGTAATGGTAATCTAGCTCTATGTTGAAAATGATGTATAAAACGTTCTGGTAAAATACTGAGATACTGATTGCATTTATAGCTTTAGTTTGACTGAACAATCTTTTGTCAAATTGTTTACTAAATAAAAGAGTTGGATCCTGCATACATATGGCTCAGCCACTGATGGGTGGATTACTGCAGCTACATAATGTGTGTTTCTGGGAAAGAAGGGAAGACAGGTGTGATGTGCTTTTCTTTTAAAAATACAAGGAAAAAATCAAATGCAAAGACTGATCGTCCTTTTAGTGATGCTGATTTATTAATCCTATTATTATGGTTATTGGTTATGCTCATTTAGATTAATAGTATTCTGGTTGCCATTAATAGTTCATAGCTATTGGTACTTCCAAAGGCAAAACTTCACATGGTCTCACACACACACAGTACTTTTTTGCTCAGTTTTTAAAATCAATTCCTCGCAGATTGTGTTGAATTTTTATTGGCTTGCTTCACATAGCTGTAGGTTCTTCAGGAAGCAAGTGCCTCCATTTTTCCCTACAAAACCCCATGCTCTCATACCTGATTATTGAATTTCAATTACTTTTAATCCTGAATCATCCCCTGT
This sequence comes from Calonectris borealis, assembly GCF_964195595.1. Classification (NCBI taxonomy): domain Eukaryota; kingdom Metazoa; phylum Chordata; class Aves; order Procellariiformes; family Procellariidae; genus Calonectris; species Calonectris borealis. Next base: position 15,642,781 of record NC_134313.1, read on the forward strand.
GGCAAAACTTCTCCCTTGCCTCATGTATGATTTCCAATATAAATGGTTGAGTAAGAAAGATGATAGAGAAAATCTTGTTGTTCTTGCTCCTGCATGTTGCAGAGGGCAGCTGAGCAGTCATGAAATGGTCCACCTAACCATTCAGCACCTGAAAACGTGTCACCAAGGTTAGAGGCACGACCCAGAGCAGCACATTCTGCTGCAGTGACAGCTTGGGGATTGCTGTGAGCTGTGCATTGCAGAGAAGGAAAACTGGCATCTGCACGAGGACGTGCTGCCCACATGTCTGGTTGCTATCGCTAATAATTTTCACACACGTATTGTTCAAGCATTCATCAGTGTTCAAGATTTCATCTGTGTTGGGTATCGTCTTGGGTTTCCACAGACATCTGCATGAAATGTGTGTTGGTGCTTGTCTTTGTAGCATCTGTGCCGCGTGTTGCAGTCTGTTATGTTCTGTGAAGGGAATGCATGTGTCCATGCAAGTCTTAGACTCTGGGATGCCGTATTATCTATTACTGAATAAAAACCGTAGAAGAAAACCTGACTGTTTGCATCAACAATTAATGGGATTACCAGCACTTCCTCATTACAAGAGTAATAGCTGTAGATTTACCAAGGGTGGGTGCATTTTTCATCAGTGGAAAGCCATTCACTATTAAAAAACATGCTACACCCTCTTGTTAAATAGATCACATGAAACAGATTCAGTTATTTCAGAAAAATGGAGTGGTACATCAAACTTCAATGAGTAATAAGGAATTTCTCACAATGGAAGAGATTGTGCATTGAGACGACAAGAAAAAGTGGGATCTCCACCTATAGAAATCACAGATCGGACAAGTTGCAGGGCTTCGTCAAGGGTGACTAGAAGAGGCTGTGGGGAATATCCATACTACCTGCATTTCATTCTTCAGCCTGTGTAAGTACAGCTGTATAAAAAATGGATTCATAGTCAGGCAACAGGAGAATGCACTTAAGAATATTTTCTTAAGTGGTAAGAGTTCCTAATTTAGGCAGCTAATATTACTTGTTGCAAATGCTGCAACTTGTGTTAATGCAGATGAACGATTAAATTGTCCTTTCCAACCTTAATAAGATTATGACTTCAGCAGTGCCATGCTGTGGCAGAAGTGAGGCCCTTAGATGAAGCCTCTTTAGGAAATACAGAGTCTGAATAAATAAAAAGAGTTAATTCCACTTACATTTTGGGGACATCTGCATTGGAAAAGAGGAAAATACGTTCTTGAAATTGAATTGGCAACTCTGTATTAGCTGACTGGGATTAAAATAGCAACAAAGACAAGTCAGTTGGATCTACAATTTGAATGGATACATAGGAAAAAATCTTCATTCAGAGCCAGTTTACTTCATCTTTATAAAACGTACACGTTTTAGAAGAGAAGTGGCACCTCGATCATGCAGCGCTGGGGCAGAGACGGGTTCTCAGTGGGAAGAGTGAGCTGCCCACGGACCCCATGGGGCTCGGGGCGGTACATAGGGACTAAACCCGAGAGTTATTTTTTTGATAGGCTGGTGGAGTCACAGAACCAATTTTTCAGTTACAAGACCAAAATGACATGATATGGAGGTTGTCTCTGCAGAAAGGCAGGATCATCTCAGACGGCTAGATCCCAAATCGCAGCAGCAAAGCAGACTGGTGCAGGAAGCAGAAGGAATGTAGCAGTCATGACATGTGCCGGTACTGAACCAGGTCCTCACGACAGCCGTAAGCCTGTGCTTTCAGATAGGAAATGAAAGCATTAGCCTGGCCTCTTCCAGCTCGTGCGATTAAGTCCTTGTATACCCTTCATGAACTGCAGCATTCTTTACCTCTGTCTGAAGCTGCAGCTTCATACTAGATATAGCTGCCACGTTTTATCCCCAGAGCTGCTGCATTTCAGTGCAAGATTAAATGGAAGGTGTTAAAAAATAACCTATATTGTTCTAGCCATTTGTTGCTGGTAAAAAGAAATATTGTAAGGAATTACCGTTAAAGGTATCTGTGGTAATGGTGCAGTACGCTGGTCAGATTTGTAGGCTCAGATACCATTCCTTTTGCATCTGAAGTACTTGATACTTAAGAACACAGGAGTGCATAATCCCCACCTTGCTGTGCATCGAGCGTGTTGCCAATGAAACCAATAGGCCAGGGTCTCTGGTGCCAGGTGGTAAAAGGTCATTGCGCAGTGATATTAAAAGGGTGTAAATGGGAGAAGAATAGGATCTACATCTCTGGAAGAACAAGGAAGTACTTACTTTGGGAAGATTTGCTGGATAAGGTCCTAAAATTTTCCCATTCTAAGATAGACATGGGAGAGTCCAGAAGCTGGCTAATATTTAATAAATATCTAATGCAAACATTTTTTTGAAGATAGCGACACGATTAGACTCATAAACTCATTAAAATGTAGGTTTCTTTGTGACCACGGTGCTCCCCAGAACTAAAGCGAACGATGTTTTGTTTTCCTGTTGCTAGCTCTTGGACATGTCTGTTAAGTGGACCATCCAGGATGACTCTCTCCCCAAGTATCCTCATTACGACCCAGGGACATCTCGTCAACTGCTGTGTGACCAGTGCCCTCCTGGGAGCTACGTAAAGCAGCACTGTACAGCCACCAGCCCGACGCAGTGTGCCCCGTGTCCGGGTCAGTACTACGCCGAAGAGTGGAACAGCAACGATGAATGCCAGTACTGCAGCGCCGTCTGCAAAGAGCTGCAGTACGTCAAGCAGGAGTGCACCAGCACGCAGAACCGTGTCTGTGAGTGCGTCGAAGGCAGATACCTGGAACTCGAGTTTTGTTTAAAGCACACGGAGTGTCCTCCCGGATTCGGCGTTGCACAGCCAGGTATGTACCGCTAGTCAATACGCACAGACTTAATTAGAGCTCTACCGCATGTCGATGACTCGTGGCAGTTACAAGATTAGGAAAGAGGCTCGTCCAGATGAAATTACAGGACAGTAAATTGTAAAGCCAATTGAACCTGTTCCTAGTCTGCCTCATTTGGACTGTAGCCAAAGGAACATTTCTCAGTGGAATACCCTGCTCCTACTATAATATATAACTTAATGGCAGTAGCAAATGTAGCAAATTGCACTCTAATGAGAAACATGATGGATTGCCTCTTTTAAAGGAACATTATCTGGAATGTAGTATTTGTGTGTGTGATAAATAATAATGTTTTTCATTTTGAAATCTGCTGTTTCAAGCAACTGTATATCTTGACAAACACCAGGAGCACTACATGTTTGACACCAAGTGTATAATTATAACAACATTAATATAGCTCTAGCATCACAGCAATATGTGGTAATAATTCATTATCAGCATCCTAAGAGGAACTCTTAGGGAAACTGTTACTATTATCAAACAAACAACCGTTTTTTTGTCAAGCAGGCTGGCATTGTGCTGTATGTCTGGTGGGGATACAGAGCGAAGCGGCGCTTTTCAGTGGAGTGTATTCTTCATTTAAGACAACATAAATTGTTAAACCAATAATAAGTTCTTCTCTCTAAACAAAATACCTCATTTATCATTTGGCAAATGTCATGGCCCAGTTTAGCTCCAGTATTTAATACAGTCTGAAAGAATTGTAAACTGTCATTGTACTGGAGGTTGATAACTGCCCAGAGAAGAGCACTGAGGAAGGGAATACAGAAAATCAAAGCATCTCAGACACAAACCCATAGGCAACCAATCTCCAGACTACAGAGTTACTTCCCTAGGAATTACGTATATACAGTGAGAAACACTAGGGCTGGCCTATACATTTTAGAGCTATGCTGAATGACAGGTCAGGAGTTCTTTCTCATGTTATGAACATCTCACTGGAGAACAACTTCGATGTAAGGAGTAACGTCACTGCTGTAGGTGCTCACTATTCCCCTGGTAATTCATTAACTAATCACTATCCTGATGCTCTTGCCATTACTAAGCATTTTCACTGGCAGCATTTCAATATTATAAGCCTTCATTAACCTAAATCATTATACCCAGGGACTTGGGTTAATGGCGTTCCACTGCACCCCAGCAGCAAGTCAAAAGGGGACAGAAACAAAGTTCTCAGAAAGCCCGTTTGGGAAGCAAGCAAAGAAGTATAAATTCCCTGAGCAACCAGCCTGCTGCATCCCTGCGAGCACAGTGAAACTGTGGCAGGCAAATTTGAATCCCTCAGTTCAAAATGAAACAAACTTTGGAAGAAGATAAATTGTCGAATCGTGTAATTTATTGGAAAGTTGGTTTCCAAAAGACCATCAAATGAATCAGCTAAACCCAAGCAGACCTCAAACAAGGAATGAAAACATTGTAAAAATAATTGCGTCCCCCTGTGTCAATAGTCAGCTTTTGAGGTGAGGCATCGACTACGAATTTAATAAGCATGGACCACACTGTGTTCCCGCTTTCTGCCATATGATAGCCTTGAACGTTGTAACGATGTAAACTCAGGTGAAATAAAACCTAAGTGTAGAAAAATATGCTTCCACTGCCACACAGGGAGATGGTGTGGTCCAGTGTCTCATTCAAAGCTTAAAGCATTAGAAATCTGTTTCCCCACTGCCAGTCGCTCATGATTATGTTGGGCAGATCACTTTACTTTGGGAGTCCCCTTTTGTGAGTGTAGATTAAGGTTTTGTTCCTTTCTGCTGCGGTTGGCCCTGTACGTGGCAGAGTTTTTAGCAGCAGTGCGCTGGGGAAGCAGCGCTGCTCCGAGGCTGCACTTATCTCCCCGGCGGCGGCTGCTGTTTCCCTGGGGAGAATGGGGGATTCCAGGCGAATTGGAGGGAGCGGCGGAAGGGCATCTGGGCTGAGGCGATTTGTGCCCTGAACAAGAGCGGCCAGATAAGCAGCGAAGAAGAAGCTGGCAGAGCTGGGAGGTGACTTTCTGCTCAACCCCGAGAACACTGATGAATTACCCGGTTTATTTCCCTCTTGTGCCGCAAAGGTTATACGGGAAGCTCTGAGCAGAACGACGCACCATTTGCAGGGACTCTCCTTTCTTCCCCTTCCTCGCTGCTGGAACACAACAGCAGCATGTCTGTAGCAGGGGAAGTTGCTAAAAATTCAGCCTTCCCAGCAAAGCTAATTGCTGCCTGCTCAGGTGCAGGTGCTGGCTGGAGTTTCGCACAGCCCAGAGCCGCAGGCAGAGCACATTGTGCAAGAAAACGCAAGGGCGGACGCTGCTGCTGCAGGTCGGGCGCTGGCTGCGGAAAGCGGAGGATTTGGGGGGTTTGGCAATACACAGGGTCTCTGATTTTCAGATGCACACCAAAAAAATTCTCCTTTGTTTTCACTTGCTGTCTGATGAAAGAAGTGCTAAGTTGGGTTTATGCAGTATTATTCTTTATTCTTATTCTTACTCTTGATTTCACAGCTGGTTGAAAACTGGAGATTCGTACTCTTTTTCTCTAAAGAAATGCCCCAAATAAATAAAATTTACTTAAAAGCTAGCATTAAAATAAGCATCTACATGTAAATACTTCCAAAATACACTAGATGGAGGCATTTTCTTATTCAAATATAATTTCCAATTATTTCCAAAGAATTTTAAGCATGTGCTTAAGTTCATTTTCAATAATGCAAGATTAGATGTTAGACTTTAGGCACTTGCTTAAATGTTGGCTGAATAAAGATGATTTAAGAGTGAACATACAGCATTTATTGGTGCTGTTATTTTCCTGCCACTGGTGGTTAGGCTGTTTGCATTGTTTCAGATTTCATGCATTAATTTTCTTCCTCTTCGTCAATGTGATAGAACCATATATTGTCATTCTATTGTTGTATAATATATTTGATTCTGAAGTAAAATATGCCCTATAAAAGTAAAACACCAAGCAAAACATATATATGTATATTAAATATTTTTACTATATTGGACAATCTACCTTCTTTGCTTTAAATAATACTTTATTTAAACCCAGAAAAAAGTTCAAAAATGTTACTGAAATTCTATTTTCCTGTATAATTTAATATTTGAGCAGGGAAAGTACTTTTCAGAGGGTCTTTAGTTGATATTTAGTTGGGTTATATTTTTAGCTAGAACTAAAGTAACCCATTCGAGTAAGATTCTGGGCAGATATTACAGAGTACAACTTAGAGCAGTTTCTCGTGCCATTTAATTATTTTACAGAATATTTGTACAGTTGAAGAATGAAGGTCAGACATCATGTAATGTCTGAATAGACTCAAGTAATTACTGATTTAAAGATATTACTTTATAAAATTACTGATTTAATTAATAATTACTGATTTTGAAGTTGGTAACAAGTGGAAGTAAGAGTACTATTTACTCTATTACTCCAGCAGGAACGTCATTCTCTTAAAGAATCTTTTTTGGTTTTAAAAATTAAAGTGGTTTTTTTTTCCTAAATGTGATTCCTTCATAGATGAGAAATGTGAAAAGCAGAAGCATGACAATTTTGGGAGGAATATTTTCTTTTATTTTTGTAATATTGTATTTTTTTTTTATAGTTGAGGTTATATGTAATTGGATGCATTGATCTCCTGTTTCCACAGGTACCCCTGAGAGTGACACTGTATGTAAGCGATGTCCAGAAGGATTTTTCTCAAATGAAACCTCATCCAAAGCAGCCTGTCTAAAGCACACAAACTGTAGTGCACTGGGTTTCAAAATAGCATTGAAGGGAAATGCAGTTCGTGACAACGTCTGTCAGGAAAATACAGATACGGCACCTCAAAAATGTGGAATAGGTATGTGTCATATTAAGGAAGAGTGCTCTGAAAGCATACCTTTAATTACAGTTAAAATAATGTATCAGCATTTATGATAAAAATATCTAGCTTGTTAGCAATTTGCCTGCTATGGTGGTGGCCATAGTAGAGTTTTAATTATTGTAGGTCCGACCAAATGGAACTCAAGCACAGAGAGCAACAGCACGATAAAGACCACTTCTTTGTTTGTTTTTTAAGCATTTTTTTCTTATCATCCTTGCTACTTTTTTTTTTTTTTTCAGAGACAAGCACGGGGTAACAGAGATCAGAACAATTGACATATGCTTTTTCTCTTTCTCATTTCAGATGTGACCCTGTGCGAGGAGGCTTTGTTCAGGTTTGCTGTTCCTACCCACCTCACACCTAACTGGCTGAACATACTAGCAGACAGTTTGCCTGGGACAAAGGTTAGCACAGAAAATATCGAAAGGATTAAACAAAGGCACAGTTCTCAAGAGCAGACCTTCCAGCTTTTGAAATTATGGAAGCAGCAAAACAAGGAACAGGATATGGTCAAGAAGATAATTCAAGGTACCTTATTTTGATAGCACGTATATTAAAAGCAACCTTCTAAATGGCGTTTTAAAAATTGCTTGAGATCAAATGCCTCCTGGTGATGTGTTATGCTCTGAGGAGGACCTGCAGGGCTTAAATCTATTGCATCTATTGATGCAGTAAGCACAGTGAAGTTGAGGGGGAGCAGGAAGAGAATTCAGCTTCTCCTGATCAGTTGAGGACTGAATTCTTCCCAGACTTGTAGCCCCCTTGGGTGCATGTGTGGTGTCACAGCCAAGATCCCCTTTTGAGACTGCACAACATATGAAGAATTTTCATCAAGTGGGGAAAATGTTTCCCACTGTTATATCTGAGCAGTGGCTGTTGAGGTTAGACGTGGATGCCTGCAACTGAAAGTGCAATTTGTTTTCTATAAAGTGGAGACTGGCAGCTCAGACTAGGACATCTATTCACGGAATGGGGACACATGGGAGTGAGGAATACACAGACAGGCTTTCCCTTCTTTTTCCCTTCTGGTACCTATTTGTCATGCCAATTCACTGCTTTGTTTGTGCTGAATCTGCCAAGACAGGTGTCAAAGGTGAAATAGTGCTGCAATGTTAACACCAAGAATTTTATGAGAGTCAGGCCAACTCTTTTCATGTAAGCCACCATCAACAACAGCCACATTCGAACGACCTTTTGTCCACTCAGAATAGATTAGAAAAATGCTGCAGAATGTTTTTTTTCCCCTCTCCTTTTTAGTATGTATGCTTATGTCAGACTCTGAAGTGTCTAGAATACTTCAAAAACCCAAATGACTGTTCTAGCAAAGCTTGCCTAGACATTTCTGAAGAAGAGGAGCAAAATTTTCATTCACTGGAACCAAATATTAGGAGTCCTATCACATACACAGAACATTTTACAAGATAGATGAAACAAGCGTATAGCAGTAAATACTTGCTATGAAGTTCGTTTGTAATTTGGGGCTGTTTGTATTTGCAAAGTTAATTAAATTCTTAAGTGTTTTTCATAATTGGAGCCTAAAAAAAAGCATTGCTGAGAGAGTTATTTGAAATAAAGTAAAAAAAAATTGGGAAGGAACATTCACCTTGGAATTTTGGAAGCTTTTTGCAGGACATGGTAAAGTTGTAATGCATTGTACTTACCTCTCTTTTCTTTTCACTTTCTATAGACATCGATCTTTGTGAAAACAGTGTCTTCAAGCATATTGGCCACCCAAACCTCACCTTTGAACATCTCAACACACTGATGGCAAGCTTACCAGGCAAGAAAGTGGGAAAAGAAGATATTGAGCGCACAATGAAACTATGTCAACCTACAGAGCAAGTTCTGAAGCTTCTCAATCTGTGGAGAATAAAGAATGGTGACCAAGACACCATTAAAGGTTTAATGTATGGACTGAAGCACTTGAAAACATACCACTTTCCAAAACGAACCATCCAAAGTCTGAAGAAGGTGATTAAGTTTCTTCACAGATTTACAATGTATAGATTATATCAGAAACTCTTTTTAGAAATGATAGGGAACCAAGTTAAATCAGTGAAAGTAAGATGTGTCTAATTCAAGATATTTTTGGTTCCCCACTGACTATTTTTCCCTAATTACTGCCAGCAGTAATTAAACTGGAACGTTGTTTCCCTACATTATGTCTTACTATTTATAGAAATGCCTGACTGGAATAGCTCTAAGTCTTTTGCAGTGTTTTTGGAAGTTTTTTTTTTAAATAAAATCACTTTTGTAAAAGCTATTAACCTGTTGATAACACTAAGAGCCTGATTCTGCATTTTTGCACATTCAGAGTTGAAAAGCCCCACTATAGTCGCTAGATGTGAAAAGAATGCTGGACCAGGCTCTACTACAGTATTTGCTATTTATATTCTTCAAGGAATAAACATTTTTGTTGTACATATTTATTAAGTTAAATGGAAATTGTATGAGACTGAATTTTAGGAAGAGAAATGAAAAGCACACTGTATATTTTCTAGTTAAACAAAAATGTTCCCATATATTTTTCTGGCAAAATTTTGTAGCATGCTCTAAGAGTTATTAATTTCTTTACATTTTGTATTTAAAAAAAGTGTTATGCTTAGTTTTATTTGTATAAGTTGTGGTATCTTTTGGTAGGGATGTTTTAATTTATCCAATTATTTTAACTCAAATACGGTGAAAATATAGCGTAAGTGACCTGAATATTTAAATATTCTGTGAGGAAGTGAATGTACCATATTTAAGAAGCTGGATTTTTATATAGAATTTCATAATCTTATTTTATAAAACAATTAAATTTTTCAGTTCACTTTTTGACTGTTTTTTTTACTCTTGACTCTGAAGCAGGAACTAATAGCAAAGACAGACCATGTGGATTTCGCGTCTTATCTCGGGTTTGGCTCTCTGCTACTCCCTTTCTGGGCTGCTAGTTAATACGCGAGCCAAGTAAATATTGACCAGCACTGGATTTTCATGGTCACTGTACAGGTGTAAAAGAAGGTAAAAAGAATTAAAGGTTCTAGTTCAGAGGGCCCAGGCGGTTGCAATACAACCGATTACAACTCCGTAGACGCATTTGGCCCAGCATCACTCTTGGCCTGGTGTCATTCTTGGAGAGCTCAAAACCTTTGCCCTAACCACAGCTTGTAATTTCATGGAGGAAAGATGATGCACGGCCTTGATGGGCTTGGAAAGCCTCACATATTGCCACTATGTTTAAAGGAAGGGAGCACGGAGAGGTCACATAAAAAAAAAATCATTTACCATTGCCCTCAGCTACAGAATGAGACACCTGCAAAGAAATGGGCCCAAGGGAACAGAGAGTGTATGAGCGCTGTTATCAAAAGCTCACGTAATTTTAAGGACCAGTGATCATTCACAGTGCAAGCCAAGTGGTGGCTGCAGAGAGAGACTGCACTCTTGTTTTTTTCTTTAAACCATGGGAACAGAGCTTGAGTATTCAACATATTCTTTTTCCTTGTGTAAAGGAAAGAAAAGCCATCAGCATTTAGCCTTGTATGGCAAATATTCCTCTATTACAGATGAGACAATCTTAAGCAAAGAATGAGAAAGAGATTCCTCGTAGATATGATAGGTGCTCATCAGAAGTGCTCTCCGTACAGAGAGTACAAATGGGACATATTGCTTTAAAATACGTGGGTTTCATTTTTCACTGAATTCTCACATCACTCTTTGTATCAAAAGGAATAAACTCCCTTTTATATTTCACATGCTATATATTAGCATCTCATTTATCAGTGTAGTTGAGAAATGGTGCTGAACATGCACAAAAAATTCCTAGTTTTGTGTTGATTCATTTGAAATAATTTACATACTTTTACAACAGAAACTGTTTTTACATATAATTAAAAGATGATAACAACAGAGTCTCAAATGTGCAAAATGGAGACCAGATGTTTCCATGACTCTGCCAGGTGTGGAGGTTTGGGGTGTTGTAGGTATTAAAATGAGAATAATCATCTGTTGTGGTTTAACCCCAGCCGGCAACTCAGCCCCACACAGCCGCTCGCTCACTCCCCCGGTGGGATGGGGGTGAGAATTGGAAGGGTAAAAGTGAGAAAACTCATGGGTTGAGGTAAAGACAGCTTAATAGGTAAAGGAAAAGCCATGCACACAAGCAAAGCAAAACAAGGAATTCATTCACTCCTTCCCATCAGCAGGCAGGTGTTCAGCCATCTCCAGGAAAGCAGGGCTCCGTCACGCGTAACGGTTACTTGGGAAGACAAACGCCATCACTCCGAACATCCCCCCTTCTTTCTTTTCCCCCCAGCTTTATGTGCTGAGCATGACGTCAGAGGGTATGGAATACCCCTTTGGTCAGTTGGGGTCAGCTGTCCCAGCCGTGTCCCCTCCCAGCTTCTTGTGCACCCCCAGCCTCCTCGCTGGTGGGGTGGGGTGAGAGGCAGAAAAGGCCTTGGCTCTGTGTAAGCCCTGCTCAGCAATAACGGAAACATCCCTGCGTTGTCAACACTGTTTTCAGCACAAATCCAAAACACAGCCCCATACTAGGTACTATCAAGAAAAATAACTCTATCCCAGCCAAAACCAGCACATCATCTTACTGGCGGTGAAACAAAGAGGATCCCACACACCTCTTACAAACATTTCCATCCTAATCCTTTCTATGTTAGCTCTGATTAATAAAACAATTCAGCAGTTGGTAGTATAGTTATAGTATCAAGTAGTAACATAGTTAAAAAAAGTATCAGTGGAATCACTTTAACAGAGCTATTGGCTAGAGAAAAGCACAGTTGCTTCTTAGTACATGGTACTGTTTTTAATTTATACATTTACACTTCTGTATTCCAACAAATTCTATGTAACTCATTGTAAATAACACTAAATGTTTGTGGTCCTTCATGAATGACAATACTGAAGAAGGTGCTTAGAACCACATAGTTTATGCTATAGCTACCGTATGAAGATGCTATACTTCACTACAGTAGAGTAAAGCCTTGACTGGATTTCCTGGGAAACTTTAGGATTAAACTATTACCTGTGCCTTTTAAAATAGGATTTTGTTTTTCCTAAACATGAAGTTACACCTGTTTAATGACTTATACCTGTTAAAGCTGATTCAGCTAACCAGGTGCCCATGCTCAGGTAGACATTTCTCAGCCAGTTTATGCCTCATTTATCAATTCAGCTTCGCTCAGCTGGAAGGAATCGAACACTTCACATCCTGAGCAGGCGACACTTAAGCCGTATTCCCTTCCCCAAAGAGCCTCCAGCCCAAAATAGCCAAGACAAACAAAAGCGAGACCCAGGATAATGAGGGAGAGGGTGAGGCAAACAGAAAGTGGGAGGGTTGCTTGGAAAAAATGTGGGTTTGGGGGTGGTAGTTTGTTTTTCAGGGAAGGTTGCAGGAGGAAAGAGGAGGTGGGAGAGGTGGCGGGTGGGAGAGGGGTCCCCGTGTCTGTGGCACCGGGGAAATGCCGCTGCGGGGAGGCAGAGGTGGGGGGAAGGAGGGAGGCGCGAGGACAACCAGCCAGAGCTGGGCCTTGGGGGTGGCACGAAGAGGGATGCTGTGCTCAGGGCCCCCAACCTGCCGGGGAGCCAGGGCCTGCCCTCCTCCCACCTGGCTGTGGACCAGACTTAGGGAAGGCAAATGTTTTGCCAGCCCCTGGCTAGTGGTGAGGCCGCCCCTGCCTTGGGGTGGGAAGGAGGAGAGGAACGGGGAGGAGGGAGGACTGTGCTGCCCCCGCTGCCCCCGCTGCCCCCGGGCAGGGGCAGGGTTTGTCCTGCCCTGTCAGCTTCTCCTTTGCTGAGAAAAATGGTTCTTCAGCTGTCGTCTGTCCAGCCATGCTCTCAAAGAGTGGAAACAACCCTCAGATATCAAAAAATAGCATGGGTTTAAAGCAGAACCTTACGATTTCAAAATCTCCTACAACCCCATTTTTCAGATCTTTTTTTATGTGCACCGAGGCAGTCTCTTGGGTCCCAGAAAATACACCATGTTTTGGAGTAGGAGGGAAATTAAAGAAGAAACTAGATATTAAGCTCTTTAATCATCTTTTTTTATGCTGTGCACATCACCAAACACAATAGATTTCTGGTCCCTGACTGTGACTCATGGATGCTCTCGTAGTAAAATTACCAATCAATAGTATAGTCTGCTATGGAATGAACATTTTAAAAATAAAGCCAGGTATTAGATAGCTTTTAAGAAGTTTAGAAAGCTGGATAATGAAGGTTCAAAGAATTGGTTAGGAATGAGCACGTATCTGTAATCGAACACCACATACACACACACACACTCACACACACTCACACTCGCACACCCCACACACCTTGTACTGGGGGTTTCAACAGGCTGTGGTGATGAATTCGATTCAACCAAACCCTTCATCGCCCTCAGACACCCATCCTGCCTGACCTGGTAGTGGTCAACATTGCCACCTCCAAGGCAGAGGTATCTGGTTTGCTTGTGAATCACCTTCAAAGTGCCCAATTTTTCAACCTTGAAGTAATTCAAAACTGTGGCGCAGGATCAAGCAAATATTTATACAAAAAAGAACCAGCAATTTCTGCAGACTATCAGAAACTATTCCGTTTTGGACAAATGTCAAATATAGGAAACATCCACCCTCCAAAATATTTCTTTGTTGAAATAATGTGGAGAAGCAAAAATATTGGACAAAAATAACTGGGAAAAAAAAAGAGTTTTACATTTTTCTTTCCTTCACCTTAATTAGACGATAGAACTAATATTGGCAATAAGCTCAGTATTGAGGAGGGATAAAAATACCTACAAAGCTAAGGCTGTAGTCGTCATGTCAGTGACTATTCCCAGCGGAGTCGAAGGACAAATCTATGGGAAAGGGCTATAAGAATGGACTCAGAATTGCAATGAATTGAGTAATTCTATTTTTACATTAGAGTTTTGAACTGAACAAAACTTGAGACAAAGTAAAGCAGGTGGACGCAATGTGAACGTAGTTTATTCCACTCATCATCATCCTCATCCCTTGTATTTATGGCAAGTTTGCGTAGGATTCCTCTGTTTGTCTTTTCGCATTTAAAAAAAGTTCTTTCATACTACCAGGTTATTTTTTTTAAATCATCCTGACCTTTAGTACCTAGGAGGTTATTTAAAAGGAACCACATGACGAAAGATTGTGGCTTTGGCAATATTTCTTATATGAAGAGGACAGGGCGTGGTTCAATAACGGTGAATACACAACTTTCTGGAGAATATTTTTCTCCTTTTTTTCTTTATCTAAGAAGGAAAGTCTTCATCTACTTTCAAATAAATAAATAAACTTTCTGGCAACTGGACATATATCATTCTGGATGTGCAGAACTTCGTCAGCACACAAAACAAGATTTCTGTCTATTGATAGTATTGATGGTTTGGTATTTGTGTTGTGCTTCAGGTCTGCCTATGGCACTTAAGATGAGTGAAATGATACACCCTAAAGGATGATTAGTCCCACATAATGCAATGGAAATTCAGTGTCAGTAAGAGATAGATCAGGTCTTTGCGTTCTTTGAAGGGGAGAGACAGAGACGTCAAAGATCAAGGTGCCTAAATACCAGCAGGCTTGCAGGAACCTCTCTCTCCTGGCTGGAGTTTGGGAAGACTAACATAGACCCACGTTTTCGGGAAGGGTGTCCACACTCGGGAGATGTGTCAATGCTTGAAGAAGGGTGTGTTTTTTGGATTGCAACAAAATAAGCTGAGAGTGGCTGGCAGGCCGGTGAAGCCGGCGGGAAACCGGGCTATTCCCGTCTCCGGGAGGTAGAGAAGAGCAGCTTGGTTTTACGCCGCGTGGGTTGGGAGCCAGCACAGGGATACAAGGAATGGGTAGTTACTGCTGTTGAAACGTGTTTTTGAAAGTCTAAGAAGACTGACATGCTGAAACCTCAAGAAGCCAGAGGAACGATGGAAGAAAATTACACTTTTTGCCTCAAAATCAGACTTCCTCTCTTGAAATAATCACAAAACCCAAGTACTCAGAAAAGAAGAGATTTCTTTGGTAGCTAATGACAAAGACCCCGTAGCAGCATTTGGGTGATTTTGTGTTGACAGAGGACGCTCACAGGCAAGTGATGGCAGCACCAAGGCAGTTCAATGCCCAGCTGCAGAAGGGGTGACCCAGTGACACTCCCATGCTCTCTCTGTACCCTGCAAGGAGTTGGACATTTTAAACTCAACACAAGGATGCTCAGCCCCACCAAATTGCTGCAAAGGTCTGTGTGCTGAAACTGGGACCCTCCCTCCCCACCCCATCACTGGCTTAGATGTCTCTGTGAAACATGGTCTCCTAGCCTGGCTCTCCCTCATGGTGCGATCCACCCAAGTAATCCCTTTGGGTGCAGACAGTTGCTCCACTTTCCTGCCACACCTGGAGCTGCTGGTGCTCACCTCTCCTTGCCCAACAGCACACTTGGGCAGGGAGGTGGCAGCAGGGGTGGACTCCCTCCTCCCCAGCCTCAGGGCTGCCGGGAAGGGGCCCTGACTCAGCCCGGAGACAGGACAGGACGCACCAGCCTCCAGCCTCCAGCCTGGAATGGGGCCATGCCAGCGGCCGAGTGCGTATTAAACAGTCGGAGAAAAATGGGCAGGCAGGGACTGCATTTGCATTAAACAGGCACAGAAAAAAGTGCCTGCTCAGACAGAAAGTGATGGCCAGGACCCACAACGTTCTCCCTCCTCTTCCCCAGCCTCTGAGGAAAGCAGCCACATCTGCAGGCTATGAGATGTCCCTCCCCACATAACCCACCACTCGGGCATTTACCACCTGTACAGTGGCTCAGCCTCCACTGACCCCACGGTGAAGATGCGGCTTTCTACCCCTGCAGCCCAAGGATGGACTTGAGCCATGGGGCTGGTGGCTGCCGAGCAAGCCCGTGCGGGGATGGTGGGTGCATGGGGCGACGTGTGCTCACCCAAACCGCTCTGCATCTCCAGAACAGCGCTGCTTACCCCCCGCGTGCCGCCAGAGGCCGTGGGCCTGGTTCCCCCATGGTTTGTCTCTGTGCAAATCTGGAGTGACACTGCAGAAGTCAATGGAAAAAGAAAAACATATGAAGCAGAAATCTTACCCCAGAGAGCCCGCGCAGCCAGCGGTTCTTCAGAGGCAGGACAGATATCTTTCACTCAAGGAGGGGTGGATTCATTTATCAGCCAGAGTAAACAGTCAATTCTGTAGCTAATTTTGTAACCTAATATGACAGTAAACCTGAAACTACCCCACATATTAATTTTTATTAATAATTCCCTGACATAGAGCATATCCTTTTTAAGGGAGCCTGTGAAGTTTTAACAGAGGAGTTCTTATATCCTAACTTAGGGGTTTGCAGCAGGGGAGCAAATGCTGTATTTTACCCAACTGCACAAATCTGGAAGATTTTAAGGCCTACAAGTTTGCACTTTTTCTTTCAAAGATGAAGAAAAAAAAATCTTTTATTTTAAGCATAATAACCTCAGAATAACTCCAGAAAGTTCTTAGAAGCAGCGAATCTTTCCCTGCAATCATGTGGCACATCAAACCCCTATCAGCGCAATCTGCAGGGAGTTGTCTGAGCATACAGTACTGGCAGAGTCCGTAATGAGGCCTGAGGTTTAATTGTAGTTCTGGCTGAGGAAGTATCAAAACCCCTCTGTACAGTACTGTGAATTCAATCTTCGAATCAGCTACCATTAATTTAGGGTTCTCTTCAGTTAAACTAATTGTAGAGTGTTTCTACGTGCACAAAGAGAGGCATTTCAAAAAGAACAACATTGGGTGAGACACACACAGGTCTGACTGTTCATGTCCCATCATCCTTGTTCCCTTAAAACCATTCTGATCACACAATAGCCCTATTACTGCTGTTTCTGCTTTCTTGTTCTTCACAGTTTATTGATGCAATTCTTTCCTCTGCTCTGGCAGGGTAAATGCATTTTACCCCTCTCCCGTCCAGCCATGCTCTCATCCTCCTGTCGCCGTGCAGAAAACCTGCAAGGCAGAAACTGAGACTGCAAGGAGCAGCATTAGCCCAGAGCCGCCCCACCTTAAATAACTGATCCTATGAAAAATATTTTGTCAGTGCAAAGGCTCCATCAGCGGCGAATAGGACGGCGAAGCACCATGCTCTTGCTCTGTGCGACGCTGTATTTACAAGCTGCTTTGGAAGTGCAAAAATTGCACCTATTCCCACACAAATCTCCCTCCTCCCTCTGACACCACGGTGAGAGGGTGGTTACTGCGACATCCCGCAATGTAATCCTGAAGGGTATAGGACAAACTCAAACACCCACAGAATACAGAATAAAAGGACTCTGACAACCAAAAAGGCTGGGTTATATGAAGGGTAATGACTAGGAAAACCCTTAAGCTAGGAAAATACAGTCCTGTGAAGAATCATCATTGCTCCCACGGTGCAGGTATTATAAGACACATGCTCCAGTTTTGCTGGAGCAACAATAAATATGACACAAAAAAAAAAGCATCAGTCCTGTTGCCTGGTTAGCCTTGCTTAAGGCTAAAATACCTACCAGCCCATTCAGCATGGGAAGTACTTAATCAGCAGTTTCCTGGGTTTGGTCTCATGCCCCAGAGATACCATTTCCACTGAAAGTTTAACATTGTAGAAACAAATGTATACTTCCAGAGTTGGCTAATTAAAGAGTAAATTAAAATAATTACAATAATAAGAATAAGAATAAAAATTTCTACAATTCTTTAATAGCCACCTGTGTTCCTTTTTTGTAGGAGTACCCTGGATTTGAAATTCAGCCCTGGAGGTGTTATTCATTCTTGCTCCAGAGTAAGTTAATGTTCAATTCAGAGATGCCTGGAAGGAACCTCTTGCCAACACTGGAGGAAGGCTTGGAGTAATTTCCCCACCTCCTGAGCAGTTTACTACCTTCTTGGTAAGGTATCCTTTGGGGAGATAATGGGGCCGTCACCTACATAATGCTCTGTGGTGTTTTTTTGTGTTCCAAATGTAAGGTGTTTTCCAAAAAAATTCCCATTGAGGGACAACAAGTTGGCAGTGTTTCACTGAAAAATCCCAAGTACTGAAATCTTGTGGGAAAGGATGCTGACTCACTGATACTGACAGCTCAATACTGAGCTCTGATACAAAGAAGTAGGACAGTTGCATTTTTCAGGCAGGAAAAAGAAAGCTATAGAAATGGGAAAGCAAGAGAGAGGAAATGAGAATTTTATGTTTTATTATGATTGAAGACATACTGTAGGAAGGGTGAGTTTAGACTCATTTGTCATATATAAGTTTAGCTGGTCTGCATGAATGTGTTTTATTCAGGTTCTCCGTGTTGTGCCTAAGGAATACAAATTCAATATTAAATTCTAAATCGTGGGTCATCTAGCTCTGTTCTTAACCTGAGCCATGAAGAAAGTCTTCCTTTCCTTTATTTCCAACCAGACTTTGAAAAAAATATAATCCTCCTTTCTCCGAGTAAAACCTGAAATGGATGAAAAAACACTTATTTATAATGGACATTTTAGAACTGCCCTTTGTGGGTAGGTATCTGATTTATGGTGTGGTGTCACTCATGACTTCAGTCGAACAGTTTACACCCAAAAAGTATAAGGCAATCTTCAGCCCCATGTCAGGCATGAAAAGATGTGTCTTACTTATTACATTTCTTTTAAATTATGATTTAAGGTTTATGCCTGGTATTCATCGCATGTCCAAGGCTTACTTGTTTCTGTTGGATTTGTAAATGCTTTAAAGAAAAGAGCTACTGAAAAATTAAATTGCCACAGGCAAGTAAAATAGAGCCAGTCTGCACCACTGCCAGCATAGATAGTCATTGCTGCGAGAGGAAATACTTTCAGTATGACAGCTACAGTCTTCAGACAAAGAATTATAAGGAAAAATGCTATTTCGGTGTTTATTCAGAGTAAGAAAATCTTCTTGCTTCTGGAAAGATGGGCTGAGGAGAAATGGATACAACTTAGTTTTAGTTCAGCTATACCATGCGGGATTACCCAAGCAATAACCGCAGCCACGGGGAGCCAACCCAGCCACCCGACACCCTGTCTCGCAGCCATTTTAATCCCCCGAATGCAACACTGAGCACCAACCAGAGAAATTCTTGTGGAAGCTCAGATTTCAGATCCACTGGCTTTTCACTTCTCCCTTCCAGGCAAGCGTTTGCTGGTTGTGCTGAAGGGGAATTTTGAGCCCACAGACACAGGCACCTGATTGCCCAAAGGCTTTCTGGGTTATGCTAATGTGTCTGGTTTCAGTCTGGTCTCCGCTGATTTTCTGCGAACCCTGTTTCAGTTCCTCTTTTCTTGTGAATTTCTCTGTGAAGAGAAATTGAATTTTTCAGTGGATGCCTGATTCTGGTCTTGCTTGGACTGGTGTTGCATGGCTGTGTATTTTGATGTGGAGTTTCATTTTATTTACTAAAAGCATAAGAGAATGACTGGGCTCTGCAGCCTACCCCAGACCAACCTCTCTCTTCACGCTGCTGCAGCTCCACCAGTGGAAAGGGGTCACGGATAAGATGAAAGAGTAGTAAATGAGCTATCTAGTTCCTGGACATGCATTTCCAGCTGGAGGAGAAAATAGGGGTTACCACTAGGAGCAGCAATCTGGGAACTCCTTTTACCAAGGCTTACTTGCTACTGGAAACAGCAGGAAGCTCAAGGGAAATGGTTAGTGCCTGTTTGCTGATGGCAAGAGCAGAGAAAAAAAAAAAATCTCAGATGGGTCACTTCTCCAGTGTTACCTTGAGACAATAGTTTGGTTTCCTTTTAAATGCTTGATTAAAATAACACGCAACAAGCGGAGAAGCAAAGTATTTCATCTTGCCTCTGTCAACTACAGTTAACACTTCACATTTTGCTGCCCAGTCCAATGCCTTTGTGCTCAGAAAGATTTGGCACGGAGGTTTGTTTGAATATGGCAAAAGAGCGAGCTTTGGCTTGGTTATTCCCTAACTGCATCTGTCGATGCTCTGTTCTCTCCCACGGCCACAAAGCCACCTCCCTCACAGAGCCCGCTGCAGCCACGGACAGGCAGAGCCCAAAGGGGCTTAAGCATTTCACCCAACTTGAAACTTCCCCTTACGCTGTCAGGAAGGGCTGAGGGAACCCCAGCTGCAGAAGTCAAAGGATTTAGATCATTCACATGGGAAAATTTGAAAGCACTCTTGAATTCAAAACCAGGGGTTAAACTAAGCTTTTCCTTCTGAAGAGACTTATTTATTTGAAGTCAAGCAGGCCATTCTGTCTCCCCCCCCAACCAAACAAAAGCAAATGGAATATGTTCAACTTAAAGCATTTTAAATAAAACAAAAGAGAAAAAAAAATTCTTTTCATAATCCTGTTTTTATTTTCTAAGCATAAAAGAGCTGAGCTGAGCTAACATGGATGTCAACCTCACTTGACTGCAGTAAGTGGAATGTTTCCAGTTCGCACAAAAGCTGTATATGCCTTTAAAATCAAGGAAAAAAATGTATTTAAACCTTCAGAAATAATTAAATCATGTGTTTATGGTTATACAACAAATGGTTAGACCTGATTGCTTAGAAAGCTGGGGGACAGAAAATGAAGTGTTATCTTACACTGTGTGTATATATATTGTGGATATATTTTCTGAGATTAAATGGATGCAGAAAACATTTCCTTTAGCAGGCACTGTCACAAACAATTTGTGGGGCAGGGACAAAACTACTTAATTCCTCTGTGTAAAAAGGACAAAAAGTACTGGCCTAAAACTGCCTTCTGTGAAGAAGGACTAGAGAAAACGGGGACTGAAAGCATCTCCAGGTTCCTGACTGCAGCAGCCCTCTTTGATCGGTTGCCTCCATCTTCTGCCTGAAACGATGGCAGGGAACAAAACGAATCTCATTTTCCCCCTGGCTTAGATCCCTTTTTTCAAAAAGGCCCCAATTTGTTATACATTATGGTCCATTCAACTTGTATAGATCCCCTGTCCCACTTTCTGCCCTGGCGCGTCCCTGTCTTTCTCTGCCTTGCAGGCTGTTCTTTGTGGGATAGCTGTGTACAGCCCCTTAATACAGTCAGATTAGTAAATCAAACCCACTAATCATCACATCCAAAACAAATAGAGCCCAAAGTTGCAAAGTAAGAAGGATTTTGCCTGCACTCCTGCATCTCTTCAGAAGAGAAGCCAAACTTTTAAGAGAGTTGGCAGAAGGTATTAAAAGGAGCTTTTCTTACCAAGCAAGAGCAAAACCGGGTGTTGAAGTGATTACCTTCAGAGCAGCTCAAAGACAGACATGCTTACTTGGCTTTTTTTCACCTGGGTTATCCATTACTTTTTTTCAGACAAAAATTACTTGATTCTTGCTCAACAAACAGTGAAAGCGGCTTTTATTTGACATTGTATAAGATTGTCTATTACTCAGAAGTGTAGCTCTTTTTTATGGCACAAATGAATAATTGTGATTTCTGTGGAAATTCTGGAAAGAGCATGCGAGGAGGAAATCAGTTATTTAGCCTTCCTGGAAGAAAGGCCCTTCATTTCTTAGTAATTGCTGATGTTCCTGCTTTAGCAGCCTACATGCATTCATATGGCCCGGAATCAAAAAGGGCCTTTACACTTGGGGAGTGTAACTTGTCTTTCTTCCTGTGGCGCTGGAATAGATGGTGAGGAACGATGTAATGAGGAAAGACTTCTGAAGAGCCGACACGCCAAAGAGAGTTGAGCCCAGACTTCTATCCTGGCTCTGAGCCACCTTTTGATTCTGGCACAACACTGATGAGGGCCCAGGCTTTCAGCTCTACCCCAGTGCCTATGACTGAGTACACCAAACCCTCTCCCTTTTCTCTCCCACCCATCCGCACCTCAGTGTGGGGAAAGAACAGAATTCGTATTTCTTGTCTGAAGCCTCACTGGATTCATGGACAGGGAGAAGCAGTGTGAGATGTCCCTTCTGCAGGCAGTTCATCCAACTGCCCATGTTGAGCAGCAGCTCCATGGCTAAATAATCTCCCGTTATAAAATGGCTGAGAAGCAAAAGAAGTCTGAGGAAAGTGGGGGAGAGTGGGACCACAAAAAGAGGGATTCAGAAATAGGAGTAGGCAATGGTGAAGGAGTAAGTAGGATAAAATAGAAAACAGTATAATTAAAGAGCAGTTTGGTGTAGTATGCTGTGTCCTAGCTCTCACAAGGCACATCTCATGCATGTTAGAGACCCTGCATTTCTATGTCTGGTTTTATGTTGGTCATAAGAGCTGTTCCTAAGGGGGCTGTTGACCTGCACGCTTAGAGGTGAAGACCACAACTGCTCCCTGAGAAAGAAAGCCTGGAAGAAAGCAGAAGTGACACATACTGACAAACTGAACCAGAATCCAAACAGAAGGAAGAAAGCAGCAAATTTTACCTTCTTTAACCAAAAATACACAAGCTGAATATGCATTGACTTTATACCTACTCACTTATGATATGATTCCTGGTTTTCTGAAGGTTTAGCATCTACTCAGGAAAACAGAAAAGTTGTTTATTGCCCTACAGCGTGTCAAAAATTTGGAATCACCTTCCATTAATAGCTGAGATTACTCAAAGTCTTCACAATAGCAAAATACAGACAGACTGTCCCAATGGGCACAACATGAAACACGGGAAGTTCCCTCCAAACATCAGGAAACACTTTTTTTACTGTGAGGGTGACTGAGCCCTGGAACAGGTTACCGCGGGAGGTTGTGGACTTTTTATCCTTGGAGATATTCGAAACATGTCTGGACATGGTCCAGGGCAACTGGCTTTAGGTGGCCCTGCTTGAGCAGGGGGGTTGGACCAAGTGACCTCCAGAGGTCCCTTACATCGTCAGCCATCCTGTGATTCTGTGAATGCCACAAGGTATGTTCATGCTATGAAACCTGTTGGACCTTGGCCAGAAGGAGCAGAGGCTGTAAATGGTGTAGGGCTATATCACCAAGACCCATATCGCCTGGGACCATCTCCACAGAGGTTGTGGCACATTTCAGAGCCCTTGCCCTGCTGTGGAAGCAATAACACAGCAAGGAGTTGAAGGTGGCTGGACTCCCTTTTCCTCTGCCTCTCTGGGATTGGTTTTCCCTTCTTCAGGAAAGCCATCTGCATTTGCTTTTAAAGTCTGTGCTTCAGGAAAGATTCTTCTGTTTATTATAACAAAGCGGACTTGAAAATAGATGGTGTGCAAGTATGCTTAGGTCAGAAATGCACTTGCCTCAGCTGATAATTATTCTGTATTTTTAGCATCAGGGTGGGCAAATCTTTCTATTTTCTCCATTGGACAAAAAAAAATTTTATTTCCTTCCTGTTACACACCCAGAATTCACAATGATTGTTATTCTGACGGCACTGTCTACTTCGTTAACGCATGCACGAAAGCTGCTTTAAAGCAGGCAGATAAATACAGCCTGGCTTTATTTTAAGCATTTCACTTTTTTACTAATGTAAAATTTCAGCTCAGTTGGAGTGATCACTAAACTTTGCAGTCTGTAATTCTCCAGTTCAAATGATGCAATTTTAATCTAGATCTAATGCGTTCAGCTCAACATTCACAAATACACACTTAGGTATATTCAGAATTACGCTATTGTTTGTCTTGATTCTGCTATTAAATAATCCTCAAATTTTCAGTTTTGGTGAGCATAATTTACAAGAAAATCCCTCATTTACTTACATAAAACAAGCTTAAGTAAATATCTTTAAACTACTTTCATGTTTTCTTTATTTTATTAAGATAAAATAGTGATAAAAATCAATTAAGAATTAAATAATTCCCCACAAAAGCCTTTTTTCCAGACAGTAGAAGCTTCCAGAGATTTACAATGAAAGGATTCTACCTCATTAGGCAGCTAAGTCTTGCCAATCTGTTTACACGGAGAACAAATGAAATACAAGAATTAAGATGGTTTAAGAATTCAAGTGAAACAGCTCTGTAAGATGTTACAGAAAGCAATACCGTGGAGCTTTTGTTGAAATTTCTGTTTATTAAGATGTGACAAATCCTGTTGTCTGGCAAAGTGACCCCAAATCCCAAGTGCTCCGATCGGCGGTAGGGATTTCTCCCACTTAACCAGCCATGGCAAGTGTGATCTTGACCGCACTGAAGCCCTCCGCAACGGCCGTGGGACAGCGCAGAGCAACCACGCAGCTTGTGCCAGCTCTTTGGTCGGCACACACAGACCAGGTGGATGTGAGAAGTCTGGATCTCTGTCCTGTCCTGCCTACAGGCTCAGATATTGGAAGAGAATTAGATCACTTCCCCCTTTCCCTCTGTATATTAGTCTTTCCTCCATTTCTCACCAGCTCTTTTTATGACTTGTATTAATAACAACCCTGGATGGTTTTTAAAAACATGCTGTTTTAATGTTTCTTTAACAAAACACAAATTCCCATCAGACATAATTTTATGGTCTTATTACTCATACAAATGTTGAATTCCCCTCATTATTCCTATTGACCTTGGCTTTACTTAAATCCTGTGGCTGTGCATTACTGCTTCTGCATAATATAAAATCATTTCCCTTTGGTAAGATTTACACTACGCTGCTTTAAATATGATTGAATATCTCCTTGTTCTTGCAAGAAAGCGAATAAGGTGTCCTTTACCTGACTGTCCATTCTTATTTGTTTCCAAATTAAGCAGTCCTCTGATTATTTGCTCTTATGCTGTAGTGCTTTGCATAGCCTGTGAAGATAATTTGCAGATTAGAGCAGTGGAGTCAGGCAGGAGAAGAGGAAAATGGACTGGAGAGAGAAAGGCTACAACTGTCCGTTGAAACTGCTTTTCCCCGTATGTTCTTTTGACACAAAATTGGTTTCCAGGTGTCAGTGCATGGATGTCCCCCAACCCAAGCAGCAGGTAGCCTCTGGTGAGGGTGGCAGAGAAGCAGAGCAAAGAAAATTGGATCAGAAATTAGAAAATAGGGAAAACAAAAAGGGTGGGCAGAAAGATCTGCTGCCCGCATGGTGCAGAAGGATCTAAGGATCTGGTCGCGAAACAGTTACAAAGGGACCCCTGACAAATAAGGGTGGGAACAGACCAACACTATTTTGTTCATCTAAAGTGAGCATGAAGTTCAGACAGAAGTGTGACTTTGTCACCTTGTCTTGCTGGTTGACCACAATACTCTTGGCTCTGTGTGTTATGAATCCTGCATGTGCATTTCACTTTCGTTTTGTTTTTTGGGGTTGGTTTTTTTTCTTCTTCTCATTTTCTTGAGGTGCTGGGCACTACTGCACTGTCTACTCAAGCAAACTGCACTTAAACGGCATCTCTGCAAGTACAGGAGCAGCATGGAATTTTCCATTTTGTTAGAAAGTGTGTATTTGTCAAAAACAGCCAATTTCAGTGGGAGCACACAGGCCAGCTTCCTCAGGAAGAATTTCGCAGCGCCTACCTGGAATTTCCAGTGAAAACAGCCTGCTCAGTCTCCACGACAGCCTGTTTGTCAATGCACATGCCTGGGGTGTGAGAGATCTAGAGTCAAGTTCTCGGCTCCAAGAAAGATACTATTGATGATATAAAGCAAAATAGCTCCAAAAGGAGAGACTGACAGAGCCCTAACTGAAGAAACACAACAATGTGGCATGAGGGCACTTACAATGGGGAAGAACAAGCT
This sequence comes from Calonectris borealis, assembly GCF_964195595.1. Taxonomy (NCBI): domain Eukaryota; kingdom Metazoa; phylum Chordata; class Aves; order Procellariiformes; family Procellariidae; genus Calonectris; species Calonectris borealis. Next base: position 15,668,084 of record NC_134313.1, read on the forward strand.
TCAAGTCCGTGGTCTGAATACAAAACACAGACTTCACTGAAGTCTGCCCCATCTCATGTGTGTCCCTAGGCTCCAAGGTGTTGAATTATGGTAGTCCATTTCAGCAAAGAATATTAAAAAAACTTCAACACCCCCTATAATTCTGGATTAACTGACCTCCGTGGGCATGACTAGCATGCAAAATAATGTTTGAGCTGTGCAAAGTGATGGTATTAATACATCTCTACACTACCAATATAACCTTCCCCAATATTCCTTGATGGTGCCCACCATGCACTACCACCTTGGGATTTAATGTCTTTTCTATGCAAGAATAGAAGTCAAGTGAGCAACAAAACAGACTACAGTTGAAATTACTCCTGTCTGAGAAGGCAAGACTTCAGAAAGAGCATACGCTGAGAGCCAAGAGCTAGATGTATTCGTGATGACAAAGCTTTTATGTCAGCCTTGATGTTACTAACATTGTCTTTTTAGTTAGGAAGTCTTTAAACAGTGTGTTTCACAAAGAACTGATTTAAATTTAATTGAACTTAATAGCATAGCTGCCAATTAGTAGTGATGTTCATTTAGTTTCTATTGAGGTGCCCTCAAGAAATGTAGCATGGCTTAATTTATTGTGCCTGTTTCAGTCTGAGTTGGTTGTGTCTGCATGTTTCTCAGCTCCTTCCAAAACATAATTCAGTCAGCTCTTCCAACAACCAAGCCATCCATAGGCCATGATGCTACCTTTCATGTTTGTACTATTGTACTCAGCTCCCAGTAAAGTACTGATTACTGTTGTCAAAGCACCACATGCCTGCACAGAGACAGAAATGCCTGCAGAGCCATTTATTACAACAGCAAAACTGAAGTCCATTAAATTTTCTTCACATGCAAATGATAATCCATCTACTCGCCACCACAAAATTTTCCTTTAACACGAAGGGCTACACAATCTGTTGACTCCACCATATTGTCCACTGCATTATCTTCTTAAAATATCCATACCTGAACACTTGTAGAAGCAAGTGGGTCCTGCAACCACCGTTAAGCTGAAGGTAGACATCAAGTTTTGTTTCCTGAGAAGATGGAAAACAATGACTTGGAGTCTTTTGCAATTTCCTGCTTTCACTCATTTCTCTCATCCTCCCTTTGCCACTTCTGTTTATCTCATCCACTTTGTCTGACTCTTTGAAAGAACAGAATTGCTACAGCAAGAAGGAAACCAACCAAACTATTTTCTGAGCTGCTGACAGCTCTGTTACTTCTGTGGACCTGGAAAAATCAAGCTATCTGCATATCCGTTCTTTGTCTTCTTGATAGTCAAAACTGGTGGTCACAGTCTATATAGACTATGCCAGTTACTACTGCATGAAGGTCTGATGACAAAGTCATGGTTTGAGCCATCCTGCAAAACAAATCTGTCTTCTCCCAGGAAGAAAGTATTTATTTCTTCCATCTGATTCTCTCTCTCTCGATGTCATATCATGCCAAAATCTTCTCTTTCTAAAGATACAGAAGGTGCATCTTTCTGGGGACACTTGGACTACACTGGAATCAAGATATGCTCCTGGCACCAGATGACAATTTCTCCCACTCTGTGGCTTTCATCAGCAATGAGAGACTGGGCTGAACATCAATTTAAACTGTATTTTTCTAACTATAATGGAGAGTAACGTTGGTTTCCTTAGTGGCACATCATACTCACCTATGACTGAATATCATATTGCAAGAAGACTAAATTGTATTCCTTGAAGCTGATTCCCAAAACGTGACCAAATACCCTCTTTCACTGTATGTCCTGAAATACAAATGGGCTTAGTTATGCTTTCACTATAAGTCACCAGTAGTACTACTGAAATCATTGGGATAAGACCCTAAAGGAGGTGGAGGTGCTGTGTTAATAATGTATGTGACCTGTCTCATCCTTTTTTCAGAAAACCCTCCTTTGTAAATGAAAACCCCTGTAATAGCATAGTATCCTATATAAGTTCCTTTTCTTGCATTGCAGTATGCCTGGAGTTAACAATGGTGGAAGAGGGTATGGCAAACTTTTAACCTTACTGAACCTAACATGAGACTGACATAGAAACACTGAGTTACTCGGCTTGCCCATTAACTGAGGAATATGCAAAGACATATGTGTGTGTTGCACAGTAACTCTGAATGCAACTGATGGAGTAAAATACCCCAGAAAGGGAAGTTATTTTCATGGTTTTCCATGTTCCAGATGGCAGCGTAGCACAGCTCCCAGCCCCACACTTCCTCTCTCTACCAGAGAGGCTGAAGGGACTGAATGTTTCTCATGACATTTATGTGTTCTGTCCATTGGCAATAACTATGAACAGGTGCAAATACCAAGGGGTTTCTGTTAAAATTAACAAACACACCAAGACTCCACCCAGACACCTTGGAAAATTAGATATTTTCCCCAGACACCATAACAGGCTATACTTCCCCTCTCACAAGCTCTAAGCCTGCCTATAAACAAAAGGAATGCTATTGAGGAGAAAAAGGAACCCAGAATCAATTTGAGAGAATAGAGTGGTGATAAATTTTCTATCAATGTTTTGTACATTCCAGCATCTTTGGTAGTTGGCTTTTTTTTCCCCTCACCGGATTGTGTGAATCCCTATTAGACTGTTTCCGGCCTTTCCACATCCTATTCAGTTCCTCATCAGATCCAAAAGTTTTTATCTTCTATGGAAATGGTGTCTAATCCATGACCGGTCCTTCACACCGTCCCTTGTCAAGCTATGGCTGCCCAACTGTGCCTGGAGCTACCTGGGTTGGTCCTGAAGAACTCATAATCCAGGTGGTAACTCAGTCTAAGAAGCCAGATTGAAGGTGACACCTCAGCTGCTACCTCTAACTAAGTGCAATGCCTGGACCTGATTTAGCAAGATTAAAGCTGTAGAGATGTGAAGTAAACGAAGTTCATAATTTCTGCCCTGTTTCCCACATGATTCATACTTGAATCATCTGGTTCCTAACTCAGCTGGGAAAAATGGCAAGAACCCACATCCCCACTAGCACTCACGCAGGTGTCACCACCTTGTAGAGACACCATGCATAAGCAAGAAGAACCGTTGTATAGAGTCTCTGCATCAAAACTGCAACTGTTCATGTTTAACAAAGCTAAACAGGTAAAATATTTGCATGGACAGAAGGGGAGGTCACCTGTTGAACAGAGGATGATTCATTGTCCAGGGCACCATGACAGAATGGCAAAGATCTCCTTTTCTGCGAGCTCAAAAAAGCAATAAAGGTGCTTATTTTTTGCCTGATAGCGTACATTTCCAGGCGGCAGTAGAAGCAGACATGGCTCCACATCAGCCCCAAGAAGGCTGGCCGTTCTTCAGAGGCATTTTTCTCTGCCAGTGCCTGCCGCATTTCCCCGTCACTCCCGCGTCCCTTTGACACAAATTCAGCAGCAAAAGCCCAGAGGAAAAGCAGAAGCAATGAAAATGTCCAGAACAATGAAGAACACAGACTCAGAAATCAAAGTCCATACCCTGCCCTTCTGGGCCGTGGTCAGCCCTCCTGCTGTTGCCGTGCCAGTGGCCTAGCCACAGCCCCTGGGCTCCGCTGAGGGGGGTGCCGACGTGTAAGCCGGCCCTGTACGGGCATGGTTTCTGGCAGTGGTGGCCTCTGAGCTGTGCCCTGGCCTCGGCTGGGCAGGTGCCAGCTGGCCCTGGCTAACCCCATACTGGGGACACCATGAGCAGTGGGAACAACCACATACTGGTGCCCAAGCCCTACAAAGTTCCCTGGGCCTGTAGCCCAGGTACTCACTTCTGGAGTCGATCCCCAAGCCCAGATGAACCCCACACACCTCACGCCTCTCTCTTCTTTCATTTTGCCCTCCATGCCAGTTGTGAACCAAATCCCCAGGCACAAAAATCTTAATAAACTGGTCTGAGTTTGTGGTAGTAGTGGTAAATCAGACAAACTAACCCAAATTTCCCCCCAAAATCTGTCTTTCTACAACATTTCTTATCTCCCAGCTGCCTCCTTTACCACTGGCCCTCCCCCTGCAGCAGAGAGAGGGCTGCACTCTGCATCGCCACTCGAGATCCTGCCCAACCATGCAGCCTCCCCCGGCATCAATATGAGGACGACTAGTCAAGCACCACCCGAGCAAACAGCCTTTTCAATATTTATTTCTCCATTTAACTGAAATAGCCCACAGGTACTCAGCGAGCACCATGCTTGGTAGAGCTGCCACAGGACGGGGCTGCTGTTCGGCCCTGCTTGTGTCTGCTCTCCCCAGCGTGCAGCAGGTCTGCAACCCACCATGCCCAGCTTTGGGGTGCGCCTGGGTGCGTGAACGTGTGATCAGGGTGAACGCGCGCGCAGCACGAACGGACATTTGAACTGGGCAGCCAAAATCACCCCTTTCTGCAGAGTGCTGGTTACGGAGGCACTGGTCACCTCTACAGACTCTGTAGGCCAAAATTCAAATGTTCACCCTACCTACAGCTGTGAAACTCTCTCTTGTTTCTTGTTTTCTAGAAGGGACTGAACAATTGCTATTTGGCCCAAAATTTAATCCCAGTGTTGCAACGATGGACCATAATGACCTGAAGATGTTTTGGATTTGTTTTTTTGCTGTAGCAAGCCAGATGGACAGAGAATAGTGATTTTTCCTTGAGGATCTCAAAGGAAAAATCAAATTTTGTTAAAGATACCATAGAGAATGATTGCTGCTTTCACATTTTATTGCTCCACTCCACAACAACAAAATATATGAAACTAGCCCAACCACGTATCTAGTCATATAAAGGCAATCAAAAGCACATTACAGATAATATATGATTCAACACAGTGAAATATCATTCGTAATACAATTCTAATAATCCCAGAAAAAATGGAATTCCACAGCCTATGAGATTTTCCTGACCTGTGTATAACAATGATTGGATTAGTTTTCATCCAGCATTGTTTCTATGAGGCTGAAACAAAACAATATTAAGTTAGTTCTGGGAGGAAGCAGGAGTTAGAGTATGTGTCTCTATATCTACACTTATTGTTGTAAACTCAGTACAATAAACTAAAGAAAAGTAAATTTAGAATAAAAAAAATTAACAGAATAAGGAGGCCTGACCGTAAATCAGCGAGTTAGTAGTTTTTGTAAATTCAAATGTGTGTTACAGCCCAACAAAATTAAAATCTGAAAGTGGTGGAAAGTGTTCATTTTTGCCATCTGGCAAGTCTGGGGTCCAAAGACAATCCTAGACCTTATTGAAGTCAGTGATCTGGCTGGATCATCTTCCAGGTACAACAGAACAGCTTGGGTAAAAAACAGCAGAAATGAGTCAAAACAGTTATAGATCCATAAATAAATATTAATCCATGAGTTATTGTAGAAATTCTTTAGAAATTAGAATCTCTGAAATGCTACATGTTTTCTTTGAACCAAGCAGTAAATTGAGACAACTCTTTACTTGACAAGTCTATGCTGCTTATTTCCCGGGCTGGCAAAAAAATCACAAATAGGCACAATTTCATGATTATGGGCCCATGATTGCATTTGAGCAACATCATATACAACCTGTTGGTTACAAAGGCCTGTAGAGAACTGGCTTTAAAAATTAGGAAATGCACGGGAGAGAATAGTGGTTCAATAAGATGGGCAGACAGCACAAGCACATTTGTGTTTAATGCCCAGTTCCATGCACCATTAGCCCAGCTAAATGCACCATTAGCAAGTTTGCTGACGATACCAAAGTGGGAGGTGCTCTTGACTCTCTTGAGGGACAAGAGGCCTTGCAGAGGGATCTAGATAGATTGGAGCATTGGGCTATGGTTAATGGGATGAAATTTAACAAGTCCAAATGCCGGATTCTGCACCTAGGACGGAGTAATGCTGGGCACAAGTATAAATTCGGAGAAGAGTGGCTGGAGAGCAGCCCTGCAGAAAGGGATCTGGGGGTGCTGGTCAACAGCAGGCTCAATAGGAGTCAGCAGTGTGCCCTGGCAGCCAAGAGGGCAACGCGCATCCTGGGGTGCATCAAACACAGCATAACCAGCTGGTCAAAAGAGGTGACTATCCCGCTGTATTCAGCGTTGGTGCAGCCTCACCTTGAATGCTGTGTGCAGTTCTGGGCCCCACCATTTAAGAAGGATGTGAAGGTCCTTGAATGTGTCCAGAGGAGGGCGACAAAGCTGGTGAAAGGGCTGGAAGGCACGTCCTGTGAGGAGCAGCTGAGGGCTTTGGGCTTGTCTAGTTTGGAGAAGAGGAGGCTGAGGGGCGACCTCGTTGCTCTCTACAGCTTCCTGAGGAGGGGAAGCGGAGAGGGAGGTGCTGATCTCTTCTCCCTGGTCTCCAGTGACAGGACGTGTGGGAATGGTTCAAAGCTGCACCAGGGGAGGTTCAGACTGGACATTAGGAAGCATTTCTTTACCGAGAGGGTGGTCAAACACTGGAACAGGCTTCCTAGAGAGGTGGTCGATGCCCAAAGCCTGTCAGTGTTTGAGAGGCATTTGGATAATGCCCTTAATAACATGCTTTAACTTGGTCAGCCCTGAATTGGTAAGGCAGTTGGACTAGATGATCATTGTAGGTCCCTTCCAACTGAAATAGTCTATTCTAGTCTATTCTATTCTACCCAGCCTGGTGAACCGGTGGGATGGATGCTCAGGGAACCTGCCATGTGCTCTACCAGCATTATGCAGATGCCCAGGTGGGACATTTTCTGGATGTAGTGATTAAGTATTTAAACATGAAGGCACTGTGAATTTTTTTCACTGTCTCATTGCCAACCCAACTTCTGCCACCCAGCCCTTCTGTGGTGGTGCAACGACTTGGAAGATGAGTGCTGGTGCAAACTGTGAGACGGTCTGTCGTGGGCAATCAGCTGAAATCCACATCCGTAGTGTAAAGGGAAAAAACCTGAAAGACAGACACTCCCAAACTGGGGAGATGGAGGGAAAATAATAGCAGAAGGCAAGAGCTCCAGGGAAAGTTGAAATGTAGCCGACCTTTGTTGAAAGACAGATCAGTGATCCCTATAACCTCTAAAAACATCCCAACGTGTTGCTTCAGGCTACGGCTGGATCCAGCAGAGTCGGCAGCATCTGCATGAGTGACGCAGCTGGACCGAGGCCCGTGTGCAGGGCCATGTGGGTGCCAAGCTGGGACGAGCCAGTAGGGGTAGGTGGGGGTGACATTTGTGGCTGGCTGGCCCGAAGGCCCCATTTCATTCCTTGCGCCAAGATCCATGCCAATCATGCTGCAAGACTACCAGGAAAATTATGTTTTGAAGCAAGAATAGAGCCTGCTTAATCCTGGTTAACACAGAGCCTCTGTTAAAAATGATGTGCACATTTTTAAGAGTTTGTTTCAAGCTGACTAAACCACGAAAAGGGGACATTCTTTATTACCATTTCTCTTGAAGCAAATTAATTTCCATTCCCCCTGAAGTGAACCTTAGGGAGTGAGGAAGAATCACAAGAGCTAATGCAGAAGGCGTCGCCTATGTAACACCACCAAAAATATTCAGTTACTCTTTCCCCACAAAGCCACTGGGTAATTTAAAATAATAAAACATCAGAAAACAGGGCAGCTTGCTTCTCTGTAATTCAGAAGCATAAAAGGGAACTGATGCTGTAATTACAGACTGAAAAACCAAAAGCCCCATTTTTTAAAGTTGTTTCAGCGGACTTTTTTTTTAATTGCTATTAGCTCCTTCAAAACTGGGACAAAACCTCCAGTCAGGGGCTTTGTTCAAATTTGAACATTCCGAGGAAAAGCAATATACCCCAAAAGGTGCTGGAGGGGACCCTGGCAGACCAGAAGTAGTTAGTGCGCCACAGGGCAGATATCCATGCCAAGACTAGGATTTGCTGCAGGCAGAGGTAAGCGAACAAGAGGAGATTTAGCATGTCTATGGTATTTTCCATCAGGCCAGATCAGTATCCTCACTTCACAGTTCAGCCACTTGAGGCACAGAAATAAGAAGACTGATTAAAAAAGCCTGCTGAAGAGACAAAAATAAAGCTAAGTTAACATGCCTTCTGCATTTTTCTTAAAACTACTAATCCTTTGGGTTCTGATGTAGTTAGTGTACATACAATGTAGTTAGTTATGTATGTGTAGTGTGATTAGTTATATGTATGCACATATAGTATAGTTAGCTATTCTCCAAAATTAGAAACATAAAATCATAGAATAGTTTGGGTTGGAAGGGACTTTTAAAGGTCATCTAGTCCAACCCCCCTGCCATGGGCAGGGACATCTTCAACCCGATCAGATTGCTCAGAGCCCCGTCCAACCTGACCTTGAATGTTTCCAGGGATGGGGCATCTACCACCCCTCTGGGCAACCTGTTCAGTGTTTCACCACCCTCATTGGAAAAAATTTCTTCCTTATATCTAGTCTAAATCTACCCTCTTTTAGCTTAAAACCATTACCCCTTCCTTGTCCTATTGCAACAGACCCTGCTAAAAAGTGTGTCCCCATCTTTCTTATAAGTTCCCTTTAAGTACTGATAGGCCACAATAAGGTCTCCAAATTCGCCAGTTTAAGCTCAAATGCTGTAGGACCATCACAGCCATGTGAGAGATCAGGTGCCATCTCTTCTAACAGATGGAAGGAAACCCAGACGGGAAGAGACTTTTTCAGTGAACCTTTTCATGGAAGTGAAGAGAGACAACATAACTTCAAGAATAGCGTGGCTTTTCCAGTGAAGTTCCTTGTTCCGAGGTAAGAGGAAGCCACTTCCAGCAGCTCTGTGTCCTTTCTCGGCAATTCAGGCTGATGGTGTTGGTCATTGTCCATTCCACTTGGAAGATCAAAAGAGATGGTCTCCTCCCTCGCCTCGGAAACGCGCTGTCTCCCGCATATGCCAGAACACATTTGCAGGCAAGGCTTCTGACTTTCTCATTTCCTTTCCTGTTTTGTTGTGCAGGGATTTTAAGCTCTTGGCTTCCAAGCTCTCTTTTTATAGGCCTTTTGCCTTTGTTTATTGTCATTTAGTTTTTAGTTGGTTTTGTTAAGATGCCCAATATCCTTCAGGCGTGGATGCCCATAAATTAAAATGCATTATTATTATTATTATAATAAAGTTGCATCACTGCTGAAAGCCAGACTGGCCGACATAGACCTCTAAATAGAGGGCTACGTGCGAAGTTGAATGGTATTGACCTCTACAACAAGAAACACAGCAGAAAGTATCTAATCTGGGAGGTGGAAAATATGGAGAGGAGATATACAAAGGGGTGTTCATATAAGCTTCTGGTGGCCTGGAAAGTTCATCTTTGAAAACCGGGATGACCATGAAAATCCTTAAAACTTTCATAGGGAACTGAAATGAATTATATGCTTATAAGACTGTGGTTGTTCTAAACTATTGGGATTAAATGCTAAAACAGGCAGCATGCTTTGACTCCCATCTCAAATGAGCCAACCAGCTTGAGAGAGCAGTGACTGTGCACTACCACAATTACAGGGAGAGTTTGCTTATTGCAGCAGCCACCTATGAAATGAAGAGTTCAATGATCAAATAAAACAGACTGATCTTTTTTCAAGCTTTTCTTTGAATATTCAAATGAAATGTTTTCACTTCAGGGCTTTGAATACAGAAAAAAATACCCCAGGTGTTATTGCTTGTCATTTCTCTGCTGTGAACCCAACTCACAAACATTCAAAGACTTAGCGGTTCTCTTTGTAAGTGTGAAAACACTAGGTAGGATCCATCCAGCACAACCAGCAAACGTTGAAATTGTGCTACAATTTTAGCACCTAAAAAAGCTATTCCTTAAGTGCCTAAGTTGTCCATGAAGTAAAGGAGATGCCTCAGAAAGCTTTCAGAAGAAAATTCTTCCATCTAATGTAGATGTATAATGTTAAGCAAGGAAGATCTCCATCCAAGAGGCCTTCAAAAAACTGCTTCTCTCCATTTATTGTACAGGGAATGTTGTCACCTAAGAGGTATTAGATTCCAAAATTTAGCCACAAGTTAGTTGCCTAAGTTAGGTGAGCTGAATCCAACTCTTGAGAATGTTTCTCTTTCTATGTACACTTTTACAAGTGCCCGCCATATGAAGACTGTAAAGGTGCTTTTATATACAAAGATGCACCACACTCCTGTGAAGAAAGCAAATGTTATTTCCATTTCCCCGTAAGAAAACTGACCCACACAAAAGGGACAAAATTACTTAGGGTATGCAATGCATACTTATGAACTCAAGTTGTAGCTTGTCCTTCATTTCCAGGACTGCAAAGGAATAAAATCCACACCCATGGTCAAATGCCATCTGCAAAAGGCTGAAAACACAACTGCTAAAATACATCCTCCAAGCTCACATCAAGCTCTATTTTAGTGAAAAAATACCTCCTAGAGTCTAAGTTCTACTGCCCACAATCTTTCAAGTTAATGTGTCTTTTTAATTTATAGTTTTTTAGTCTTATTCATATTCCTCTACTTTATGTAAAAATTCATGAACTACCAGTAATTTCTGCCTTATGGTTGCTTTTATGTCTGAAATGTTTTCTTACTATTTCTTGGCTGGTTTGATTTCTTAGTCTTTTCCAATTGAAAAATTATGGGTCCTGGTTTTTGTTTGGTTTGGTTTTGTTTGTAAAGTATCTGATGATCTAACAAACAGAAAACCTTACAAGAAAAATCTTCCCTTGGAAAGAAGTTCTAAAAGTCATGTCTAATTTGTCATAGGTTTTCCCCTGGATATAAATAACATTTATTTTAGCCACTAGGAATCAATACACCAGTTATCAGAGGGCTGATCTAAAACTATATGATAATGGCATTTGAACTCCTGTTGTCATTACTTTAATGGAAAGTTCTACTTTCAGTTTTGCTAACCAGGAAACAGGCAGAACTAGATACTTCTTTAAAAGCCACAGTTGCAAAATTTCTACAGGAGGAAGTCCTTTTTCTGTTTTTATTTGTGAAAAGGTACACTGTCCTTTATGCATACACGGATGCCTTGCATCACCATGTTATGAGAGAGGATGACAGTAAACATCCCTTTTTGCTGAGATGGGAAAACTTGGAGCACCAGCAATCCCTCACTTCAGATTTTAAATATAAAAGCAACTGTGTGGTATTGTTAAAACAGGTATTAAAACTGACTGAAAAATAGCAGTAGCTTCTTCAAGAGAAATGAGAATCATGGCTGATTTTACTGTTGCTCATTCTGTTACATGCAGCTCTCAGGAGTTTGCCTGTAGGTTTCTGTGACAACCTGGCCATAGGTCAAACTCAAAGGGTCTGTCCTTCTGGTTACTATTAACTTTGATGCAAGTCTGGTCAGCTTGCTGTCTCCCTCCCTCCCTCATTGCAAAGGGATCCGAAGAATGTAATAGGTTTTGCACTTGAATAACTCCTCCCCTCTGGACCACTGCTTCTGAGTGGGTCCTACTGAAGTGTAGCTAGAAGCTGGAAGAATTGGAGGTCTATGATCCTGGCTCTGATCTGGTTAAACTCACATAAAGTGCATCAGGGTTAAACTTTTTATAAATATTTTGGGGTAAGATAATTTGGGCCACATTAACTGAATAATCTGCCATGATATTTTCCCCTTCTACTAAAGTACAATTCAGTTATTCATGTGTGTTAATTAATAATCCTTCAAGAGCCAAAGCATTAATACATCATTTGTTACTTGCTGCCAGGAAAATTATACAAGGGACTTTGTATTCATTGCTCTGTTGCCAGAAGAACTATACTCAAGAAATGGAAAATCAGGGAAAGACAGACTGCCCACTCTGTAAAAGCATCGAAGGCATACATCAGACTTTGCTTATCATCTCCTTGAACAAAAACACACAGCCTTGATGGTCAAATGGGAGACTTCAACAAGCAAATCTCATATAAACTGCCAACTCATTTGGAAAAAAAGAAGTCCTCGCCAGGGCACTTTTCTTTCTTATCTGATATCAGAGCTTTATAACTGCTTTGTTCCTTTAACCACAAAACTTGTTAATGAGGACTACTCGGCAATGGCTACATCACAGCTTTGAGATAATGACCCCAGCTGTGATTTAACAAGGGAAAATACATCCCTCCTGCAAAGATAAACAACATGAAACTTCCCCAGTGGTATCTGTTCCAGCCTGGTGGAGAGGACATAGTTCAGTGCTGATGACACCGCTCTTCTGCTGCAACCACCTCTTGGATGCAGCAGCTGAGCTGAGCACGTAGTGTCCAGGGTGGTCAGAAAGCTTGCCTTCATACACAGGCCATATAGCTAACATTTAGGTCAGTTCGTTTAATTGTTCTCATCTAACCATTCTTGAATAGTGGTTGGCTGTATTCTTACATTACTCTAAATGGCCTGTTTGTTTTATGCACACCTCTTCTGCCCATTTGTCACTGCAAAATTAATCAAATGGAAAACTTGCCTAAACATTTATTAAAATGTTCATTCTTGTTCAGCAAAGCTATCTATTTATCAAAATAGTCTATTTTCTCATACGGAATGATCTTATCCGTCCACATGAGGAGCCCTAAGAGACAGTGAAACATAATTATGTAGAGGTTTATGAATTCATTACATAAAATTCCTGCCTGTCAATGGAGAAGAATAGCTCATCCCCATCCCAAGATGTGTATTTCCGTCTCCCTTGTCTCCAGATAGGGCACAAAGATAGTATTTGGTTTGAGAAGGTTTTACTTCTATGTCCAAGTGACGGCTTGAATATATAAATACGTGGGTCGTTCCTCAAGAAAACAGTTTCTCCTACAAGATTGTGTAGTATTTGGAAAGCACCCAAGTAAGATCTTCATAAAACTGTCTGGTTTTCTGGTGGTTTTGTCCTCAAACAAAACAGATGTGCTCAGGTTTTGCTGCCCTCTGCCAGTGCAGGCACAAGTACTGTGGTAAAGAAAAAAAATCTGGTAACCAAGCCTTTGATATAGAAAAACCACACGGAGTTGAGTCATAAACTGTGGACACGAGACAACTAATTATGGGTTATGTTAGGCATGGGGAACAGGTTAACTGCTACATAATTACAATTGAGATCTCTGTGGACACAGTCAAGGAAACCCAGTTAATAGAAAGAAGTAAATGAAAATGTATTGGTATCTACGAAGGAAAACAAGTCCTGTCTGTTTTCTTTAGTTTCTTCAGTGATTTCAGATGTTCTCGATGCTTTACCATTGCTTAAACATTATATTTATGAAACCTAAAGAGGGGTTTATATTTCACATTCTGCTATTTTTCTTGCGAACAGCAGGGAAGGAGTTAGTAAAGGTTTCTTTAATAAGTGCCCTGCACGGGCTGCATTGCCAGTTGAGTGGAACTCCAGGTACAAGTGACACAATACAAACTGGAAATCTGTGAAACTCCTGTGAAATGGATCCTCAAGCGGTGGAAAGGAGATGGGTGGTCATACCAAAAGGGTTGGTAATCAAAGGACTATGGGGAACGGAGGGGCACTGGAAGCGGGACTCGCTGGAGGAGGCCGTGGGCAGCAGAGCCCTGCGGCTGTCCTGGGCACCCCGCCGGCAGGGGCGGCCCTGCCAGGGCTCGGGCAGAGCTGTCTGCTCCGGGGCCACCTCTTGTGGAGAAAAACCCTCTTCTGACAACAACAAAGGAGTAAGAAAAGTGAGGTGAGCATCCAGATGGGCTGTATCCCCAAGGCTTCCCTGAAGGCCTGACTCAGACCAGTTTGCAGGCTTCCCCATTTCCTCCTAGCCTGGTGGAAACTTTTATCCCAGTTCCTTGAACTCACCCTCCAAAAGTACACACCATTTCTGAGTACACACCTATATATAGCCTCCTTCTGCAACACCACCTCACTGTCAGAGGCTGTTTCCCGTTGACACCAACTAAATGTGGTATTGAAGTTTGAGGTTGAGGTGATGGGTCTCTACCTGAGTGAATGGGCAGGCAGCCAAATGGACGTCCAGTTCGCTCGATCTTACCGCGGCGTCACGACTTGCACAGTGAAGTTGCAGGCAAACACTGTGGCCCTTTGGGTTTCTCTGTTTGCCACGATGATTCCGCTTTTGGTGCCATTGCGGGGATGCCGTGGGTAAGCCTGGGTGGTGCGGTGCGTGCCAGCAGCCACCAGCACAGGGTATCCCTCTGCCCCACCAGGCATTTCCTTCCAGCTCTGCGGCTGGGGATGTACTCTTGTGCAAGAGTTCCAGGTGTGCTCCTGGTCTTTCAGGCATAGAGGCATTCATCTTGGTTTTGGATCTGCAGCTGTAAAGGCACGGGTCTCCTCTTCAGAACATCAAGGAGGATGTCACAATGTCCTTGAGCTTTTCCGTAAAACTTTCTGGCAGTTTCTGGGTCCTTTACATACTGGAGAAGGTGTTTCTGTTTAAAGCACATTGACATCAATATATTTACACAAGTTAATCATGTGGGAAATGTCCAATGTGTATAAATCCATCTAGCATCTCACAAGCCTCCATAGTTTTTATTACTGAAAACAACTTAGTCATGAGCAGACTTTAATTAGCTGGCTGCCTGCTTCCTCCCACAGATTGTCAGTGCCTGAGATACCCCTGGTCCCAGAAACGATCCCCAGCTTTACACCGTGATTCATTTCTTTTCTGTGCTAAGGAATAGACTTCCCAATGTGTAACCACTTCCAAGTCTTTGCCAAGACTTTGCTTCTTGCCCTGTGGTTACTTATGCTCCAACCATTTGTACTGTGGATGTTTGGAATGTCTATTAAAAAATTATGAAGGGCTTTTTCGAGCACTAATGTAAATTGCGTTTTCCAGATCACCTTTTCTGCAACTCGCCTTCAGGCTGTACTATTCCAGTCACTGACAAATTGCTGCTCCCCGCTCACCAAACCTATGATTTAGGAAGACAGAAGCACTTGTGATTCCCCTCCACACAAAGAAACGTCCTGTCTCAAGACCTCAACTCTGAGTTATGAGCATGTAGAGTTTTGCAGCCACTGCATATTAGAAATAACAACTAATTACAAAACTGCAGAAAGTGAAACATAATTACTAAGGAAGAGTATTTAAATGCCACCATAGTTTATTTTGACAGATGAGCCTGTCTTGAAAATGAAGGATTTCCACAGGAGAAATAAAGATTCTCAAGTTGCTTTTTGATCTAAAGGCAATTTCTATACTTTTCTTTTTATCACCTCCTTTGAAGAGAATCATGACTCAGAGAGGCACAGGGTTAAGGGTGGAATGAACATTAAAGGCTCCTGTCACTGCAGCAAGAATCTGTAAAAGATTTTCAGAAACTCCAAACCTATGATTTTTTTTTTTGCTGTTTCTCCTGGCAGTGGTGTGATAGGATTTAAAGCAAATTTGGGCCTGATGGATGACAATTGCTGCTCCGAGGGAAAAAATAGAAGAGATGATTTCAGAAAGCCTTTATATATCATAAAGCAAGGACCATATATATCAAGGTTCAGGGATCCATTTCCAAGTAATCTGACTAGAAAAAATAGAAAAAAAAAGAAAAAAAAAAAGCAAGCAAGAAAGCCAGCATTGTGGGGCACCTGGGAGATGTTAGATTATCCAGGCTACCTACTGTACAAGAAGAGGAAAGCATCAATGTACCTTTGGTGATTGCTATAGTCTTTTCTATAGTTAAAGTACCTGCTTTTGTGTGTATCTATCTGATGTTGGCTGTGCCCCTAACTTCACTGCTCTTCTCCTGGAAAAAGATCTTGAAATGACACTCAGCCATAAACATATCCTTTTGATTCCATTAATCTGGGGACCTGAAGTAGTTTATAGGCCATTCCATTTATTATATATTCCATTATAGGCCATTCAACCAGTCCGTGGTTGAATTAGTACATGTTAACACACTGGAGTCAACTGACTTAGGCATCCATCCTTAAACATCCACCAAAACTGAATTCAGTATGTGTCACTCCTAGATTCATGCCATGGACCAGCTCTCCCCTGACAGTTCACAGAAATTAAACTGGATGTTTCATACCCACTTCAGAAATCTTCTTACATTTGCTGCTCAAGTTTAGTGAGAATACCTCTGGCGCTGTCTAATCCACAAGCACTGTCCTTTTTTTTCACTTTTTTTTTTCACTTTCAAGTTTCTCTCCTTTTACAGTCTTATTTTGGTTGCAGGCACCCATTTCCTTCATGTCCAATTTAGATATGGGCCACTTTCCCAGAACTAAAATGAAGGCATGAGTAAGGAAAATGGTATGCAGAGTATGAGCACTGGTGAGGAGTAGATGCCCTCCATTACCAGCAGTGAAGCCTTATTATCAACACGATGAGCCAGTTTGGAGCTGCCATTAAGGCAGCTTTATTTTGTCATAGGAGGAAATAATCAATCACTTTTTAAACTAAGTTTCAACTTTATAGACTCACACCAAGGAGTAAAAAATTACCTGTTTATTTATTTGGTCCAGACGCACAGAAGGACATTCATCTGTGTAGCATAGATCTCTCACAGAGCATTGTTTAACCACGAGGCTTCCTCCAAAACCTCTGGAAATCAGCAGGATTGACTTCAGCGGGGTTTTTGGCCTCAACGTAAGTGTGCCCATGCGACTGGCAATGCCACAGCAATAGTTCTAACCCTTTTTAGTTGCATGGAGCAACATCACCTTATATTCATCCCTGTGTCCAAATGAGCAAGTTTATCCCCTGCACCCCAAAGCAGCCACCCATATTTCATACCCCTGGATGGAGAATAGAGAACTTTGCACTTAGAAAAAGTACTGCCGGTTCTGCATCTCCCTAGCATCTTCCTGTGGTGTTTTGTTCTCTGTGGAATATTCTTCCCATTAGCCATATCATCAAGTCTCACATATGCCTGATGGCTATTTCTATAAAGTAAAATAGTGGCAAATGTTGAAATTATAACAGTGAAAGTAAACTATGTAATTTCTAAGGAAGCTGGAAACTTGGTGCATACAAGTGTTTATGGGCTGAACTGTTTTTTCTTCCCATCTTGCAGTAATAGGTATCGTGTTGAAATTTGAAAACAAGGAGTAAGCATGCATTAAAAAAGGGTCCTAATTCTTTTTCCAAGCATATTTTCTTATTTACTAAAACAAATGAGTAAAACTATCATCAGGAAAACATTGTTACATGACCATCGCCCGAAGTGTATTCTTACCACTGGATCATAATTCCCTTTCTTTCCATTCCTTAAAAGTTCATTCAGTTCTAACTTCTACAGTAATGTTTATCTAGAGTACCTAATTATATAGTGCAACCTGCATCTGGAGTGCTGGTTCAAGGTTATTATAGTTCTCCACAGACATAACAAAAATATTGTTTTAAACTTCCATTCCATCCATTGAGGAAAAATGGATGCATTTTACCACTGATAGAAGCATATGGATGTAAAATAAAATTATTAGAACTTTAGAAACATAAGTGCTGTCTGTTCAGATTAATTTCCTCCATGACACTTGCTGTCACAGAAGTATCTCCTTTTTGTTTCTGCTGCAGACATAAAATCTGACAAATTTAAACTAAATATATTAGATGTATAAAATGACAGATTGTAGTGATAGGCAAATAAGAAAGGTGAATTTTATGAATGTTTGTCAGTATGTGTTCCGTGTTGGAAGATTTGATAAGATTAATGAAATATGAATAATGGAGTAGGAATAATAATTTAACAGTTTCAGTACTCAATACCTGAAAAGGAAGCTTCTACTTAATCTATATCATAGTGATTATATGCAGAGCACCATTACTTTTACTACAAAGACGAAAACTTTTTCTTTGGCAGCAGTAAAAGGAAAGTGGGTAGATAAAACAAACTCTTTAATTCATATGTCCTTACTCATAGGTTTCCCGTCAAGCATGGTTTCTTCTTTATTTAGAATCAATACTAAGTAAGGAAAGGATAAATATATAAATCGCAAAACTCTTTCTGTGGGTGTATTGGTAGCCAAAGTAAATTGTCTGAGGTTTGGAGAGACCATGTGCTTGTTCTGTATATGCTCTAAAATTCAGAAGCGATGAAGAAATATTTTGTTTCAATCCCTAGAATGAGGGCTGCGAGCCCTGCCGGGAGCGCTGGCCGTGTTTACGACATGCAGCATTCCTAATAGATCCCTCGCTGCTCACTTCCGTAGTGTTCCTGGTCTCTGTGGAGAGGGTGAGGTCTCACACACAGCCAAAAATGGGAAGTCAGGAGCCTTGGGCCGGGGCCCAGCTATTGTTTCTGCCATGCCAAGCGAGTGCAAGGCAAGAACGGTATAGGACCCTCTCCTAAGGAATTTATGCTGTGGAAGCCTGAGCCTGCTAACAACTCGGGCAGCTGCTTGAGTGCAAAGATAAAAGTAGTCCCTTTAAAGTCAGCAATGACTTCAAGATAAAGAATGTGATTAATTGTTTACTGACAGTCGAATAAATTAAGATTAACTCTACGTTTACCACCCCCCCAAAAAATATTTCACTGTTACCAGGCAAATCACTTCCACTTTCTCTGTGTCAGTGCCCTTTTGTGAAATGGATGCAGTAAAATGCCTGGGTGATGATGTGATAGTGTTGTGGACATTCACATTGGTGGCACGTTGTCGTGGTTTAAGCCCAGTCGGCAACTAAGCACCACGCAGCCGCTTGCTCACCCCACCCCAGTGGGATGGGGGAGAGAATCGGAAGGGCAGAAGTAAGAAAACTCACGAGTTGAGACAAGAACAGTTTAATACTTGCGGGGGGGATGTGTGTGGAATGTAATCAAGCGGAAAACAACAAGAGAGAGAGAAAAACAAAACCCAGGGAAAAAACCAAGTGATGTAACCCCTCACCACCTGCTGACCAATGCCCAGCCTGTCCCCGAGCAGCAATTGCACCCCCTGGCCAACTCCCCCCAGTTTGTATACTGAGCATGACATCAAATGGTATGGAATATCTATTTGGCCAGTTTGGATCAGCTGTCTTGGCTGTGCTCCCTCCCAACTTCTTGTGCACCTGGCAGAGCACAGGAAGCTGAAAAGTCCTGGACTAATGTAAACACTACTGAGTAACAACTAAAACATCAGTGTGTTATCAACATTCTTCTCATACTAAATCCAAAACACAGCACTATAGCAGTTACTAGGAAGAAAATTAACTCTATCCCAGCCAAAACCAGGACACACATCCTAAGAACTTCAGAAAAAGGTGAGTCAGAAGTGCAGAAACTCTGATTTTTTTTTTTTTATTATGCTTCTGGTTAGTTGCTCAGGTAAGGCAGTCCTCAGATAATGAAGTCAGCTGGGAGAAATCACAAGTTTATCAAAGGTATGATTTAAAATTACTTGAAAGCTCCTGAGGTTTTAAATGTGTGCCAATATTTTTTATTCTTCTTAATGATCAGAAAGAGCCTTCACTTTTATCTGGGTAAAAAATAGTATCAATATTAAAATAAGTTTGGGAACATGGGAATTGCTCCTGCTAAGTATTTAAAGTAAAGTAAGTTTAAAAAATAGGAAGGTATGAAATACATGTGTATGATGTAGGTACTTCTACGCAGCAGGCTTCTCAAAGCTGCGAGGTTCTTAAATCCACAACTACTTAAGCCCTACCTTTAAAATCAGGCATGTTCACTCTCAACACCAGCTGGGCAGATAAGCCTGGTCAAGTCACTGTAGAAATCTCCTCCACCCTTCAACATCACCTCAAATATCTGAGTGCAGCCAGCTAGCAGGGTCTGACTCTTGCTCAGTAAAAATTGCCAGAAGTGGATCAATATCCTTGAAGAATTATTGCATGCATTATGTTACTGTACAGTTTGATCAAACCCTCTTTCTTTCTCCCTTCTTCCATTCCTCTCTCCTTTCCCTCCTTCCTCCTTCCTTCCTTCCTTCCTCTGCTCATTCTGGAAATGGCAAGAAAATGATCTGAACACTCAAGATGAGCATGACAAACAGAGGGAAAGGCTTTATTGGCTCGGCTCCAAAGGAAATGAAATTACTTTGAGGAATTTTCAAATTTTGCATAAAATTAGCTGGATGCCAACCCACATGGTTAGATGTGGGTCAGACGAAAATAACTGTCACAGGAGATGTGGAAGGTCAAATGATGAGACAACCCGCTCCTTGTGCTTGTGTCCAACAATGACAAAAATCTGGAAGGAAGTGGTAACACAAAGGGGGGTATCTGGGATTACAGGCTGCCAGCACTGGTGCAGTGTTTTTGTTGCCTGTTCATTCAGAATTAAAAGATATAGCAAAAAAATGTCATAAGGTTGATCCTTATGCATGTACAAAAGGTTCAAATAAATGTAGTTCTGGAGTCGTTGCGTTTCAGGGGGACTAACACCCCTGAGTTTGCAGGAGAATAATTTCTTTAGGAGAAAGCCTGCTGGTATAGGAACGGGGATGACATGAAAGCAGTGTTGGGGCAGCTGGGACAGTGGTGTGGGTGGCACAGATCTTAGGTGACATAGCTCAAACATTTGATTGTGAGGTGTTGGAAGAAGGCTGCAGAAAATCTCTGCCCAGATTTCTTATGGAATAAACACAAGAAACAATTCATCATTCCAGAGTGGAAAGTCTGGGAGAGGATGACAACCTTTCCAACCTTGTTTTCACTATTTATTTCAACCTTTAGAAATACTAGGAAAGGTATTTACTCTCCACACTACAGCTTACAGAACCCAGAGCAGGATGTCTAAAGGGTATGATGATGTTTTAGGTATAACACAATACTAACGATGGTCTCTTGTTTGACATCTACGACCTCAGCTGAATAGTACAAGACTTAAAAGCCCCATAGGTCATAGGGGCAAAAAAGAAAGAGGAAAGCAGAAAGAGTTCCAGGAGCAAGATTGGCAGCCAAAGGGAAGTTGGTACCGTTGGTCTCTTCAAGCCTGGGACACAGTAAGTGGATTTCTTGGAGCTGAGGAAGAGCCTGATTAGAAATGCCAGGAAAGAAAGGAAATTTTACAGCCCAGACATGGAGTACGGCTTGTGGTCGCGAGTCAGGCTGGAGCAGGCAAGGTGCAGGAGCTAGGGATGAATTCGTCAGTGCAAGTGGATACATGAAAGAAAACATTTCAGACTGTTAGTCCAAAAAAGGTGGGAGAATTTCACCCCCGCCAAATAAATCATGGGAGACCTTGGAGTGAGATCATTATTTACCTAGAGGGTGGGGTAGGACCTCGACCAAGCAAGGTGCTCTCAGCCTGGGGCTCCATGCACAGAAAGATCACCACAAAGCCAAGCGGGGAAAGCAAACAGCAGCAGAACTGAGGCTAGACAGGTCCAAATCTGATACAAGTACTTAAATCCAGAAATAACCTCACATTTTTCCAGACTTCCATCAATGCTATTATAGAGAAGATTGTAAGAACTGGCAAATTGCTGCTACGAACTGATGCTCCTGCTGAGCCCAAGTTAAAGGAAAATAGCAATTAAAAACTTCGGAAAATCCTTTGTTCCACACACAGTACAGAATTAAAGGAAAGCTGAAGCAATCGATCCAATGCAGTACAATATCAGGAGCTCATCTTAGTCTGAGTGAAACCTCTACAATTCATACGCTGAATTAGCTATTAGTATTTTTTTCATCACAAGGAAAATGATTTTTCATATGAGATTTTTGTGTGAGATCATAGAATCATAGAATTGTTTAGGTAGGAAAAGACCTTTAAGATCATCAAGTCCAACCGTTAACCTAGCACTGCCAAGTCCACCACTAAACCATGTCCCTAAGCACCACATCTACACGTCTTTTAAATACCTCCAGGGATGGTGACTCAACCACTTCCCTGGGCAGCCTCTTCCAAGGCTTGACAATCTCCCTCATCCACTAGGCGGGTCCCCTGGTCATCAAAGGAGATCAGGTTGGTCAAGCAGGACCTGCCTTTCATAAACCCATGCTGACTGGACCTGATCACCTGGTTGTCCTGTACGTGCCGTGTGATGGCACTCAAGATGATCTCCTCCATAACCTTCCGCAGCACTGAGGTCAGACTGCCAGGCCTGTAGTTCCCCGGGTCCTTCTTCTGGCCCTTCTTGTAGATGGGTGTCACATTTGCTAACCTCCAGTCAACTGGGATCTCCCTGGTTAGCCAGGACTGCTGATAAAGGATGGAAAGTGGCTTGGTGAGCATTCCGCCAGCTCCCTCAGTACCCTTGGGTGGATCCCATCTGGCCCCATAGACTTGTGTGTGTCTAAGTGGTGTAGCAGGTCGCTAACCATTTCCCCTTGGATTATGGGGGCTTCATTCTGCTCGCCGTCCCTGTCTTCCAGCTCAGGGGCCTGGGTACCCAGAGAACAACTGGTCTTACTGTTAAAGACTGAGGCAAAGAAGGCATTAAGTACCTCGGCCTTTTCCTCATCCTTTGTCACTAGGTTTCCCCCCACATCCAATAAAGGATGGAGATTCTCCTGAGCCCTCCTTTTGTTGCTAATGTATTTATAGAAACATTTTTTTATTGTCTTTTACAGCAGTAGCCAGATTAAGTTTTAGCTGGGCCTTGGCCCTTCTAATTTTCTCCCTGCATAACCTCATGACATCCTTGTAGTCCTCCTGAGTTGCCTGCCCCTTCTTCCAAAGGTCACAAACTCTCCTCTTTTCCCTGAGTTCCCGCCAAAGCTCTCTGTTCAGCCAGGCCGGTCTTCCCCTCCGGCTCGTCTTTTGGCACATGGGGACAGCCCGCTCCTGCTCCTTTAAGATTTCCTTCTTGAAGAACGTCCAGCCTTCCTGGGCTCCTTTGCCCTTCAGGCCTGCCTCCCAAGGGACTCTGTCAACCAGGCTCCTAAACAGGCCAAAGTCTGCCCTCTGGAATCCAAGGTGGCAGTTCTGCTGATCCCCCTCCTTACTTCTCCAAGAATCGAAAACTCTATCATTTCATGATCGCTGTGCCCAAGACAGCCTCCAACCATCACATCACCCACAAATGGTGAGATGAATGCCCACACGACAGCAAAATACTCCCAAGTACATTGGGAAGGATAAACAGAATAACTTATGGTCTCACACCCCAGAGCTCTTCCAGGCCTCCCTGCCACGCCAGCAGAGTGCAATGGATGTGACGCTCCTTTGGGAGTTGCACTTCAGTTGTGTATCTGGCTGGTTTTAGTGTGCATTCCCTACTGTCCTCTTCACACCCATGCTCAAAAGCTCCTGAGGACCATCACTGAATTCTCCTGAGACCAAAGGTGAAAAAAAAAAAAGGAAAGGTATGAAATACCTGCCTTTTGTTTTCCATGTTTTTCTATTTCACGTATTATCAAAGTATGCAAGAACCAGTGGTCCCAAAGAAGCAGCAATGTACATGATAAATTTTGTTCTACTTCAAGCTAGGGGACAATAGGCTTACTGTGGAAAATTTGCCCCAGTCCTTTGTTTTTTCTTGACTTCCACTACCAAAAAAAAAAGAAAAAATAAAAATTGGAATTTGTTTTTTCAATTTCAAATGCTTGAAAAGTTTTCACTTAGAAAACACAACACAACCCATAAAGCATATGGGTGCGTTGGCAACCCATTTGGGTTTTAATGAGCATCATGTATATTTTTACTGGGGAGAAAGAAGTTCCTGTGTTTTTTTTCCAATATACCATTGCTTTAGTGGGAGTCAAAAGTGAAGTGAAACCATTGTGTTAACCGAGAGGATACCAAGATGATAGTGTTCTTCAGTTGTTCCCAGCACTAATACCCACTTGAAAGCAGCAAGGAGACCTTATTTCCTTTTGGGGGGTTTATTTTAGCATTTGAAATATGGCAGATAGCATAATTGGATTTTAAATATCTGATCCAAATTTATTTCAGGGGATTGAGTCAAAACAAATACAAATTGAAGTTTGCCTAGTGCATTTAAAATCTGGCAGCACACGCATTTCAGGACCTCACCAGTTACAACACTTCACTTATTTCTGAAACAGTTGGCTGCATAGTACTTCTATCTAAAACCGTGTCCCACACTTTCAGACTTAGTTGCGGGTTCATAAGTGTTTGTTCTATTATTCAATCATATTATAAAATGAACCACATTTTCCAATAGCTTCTTCATGTTCCCTATTTCATTTTTAATTGCGGCATTTCTTCAAACATCAGTTGTCCCACAGGATTTCATTTTTGGACCACTTTTGCAAGCCACTAAAAATGATGAATTCTTGAAGCTTGCAATCTGAGCTCCATTTAAGCCCACATACCAAAATCTTATCCAAAACCATGTCAAAGAAGCCAAAACCAACCCCATACCACTTCCTAGGTCTAAGTTGCATAACAAATGGGTCTGTACCCTCCGATAAAAAAATAAAAGCCCCTGGCCTGCTGTATTTTTCATGGACAGAGTTACTTCAATATCCATGAGGCATCAATATTGTTTTGCACCATGTAAACATGAGCCTTGTGTCATTTGTATCTGCTTTTAACTCTTGCATTTTAAATCCTCTGGTTTCCTGTGGTCTGATGACATTGTTTGTCACTCAAATACAGGGAAAAAGAGTTAGTGATTACTGACAGGCTAGTTTTCATCAGCTAAACCACCTTTTAATCTTTTTTAATTTTTGAATGTCTAAAACTGTCCAGATGCTGCTGGTGCTTGTTGTCCCATACCCATTTGTTCCCTTAAGGATCCTTCTCTGTCCTGTGTTGCAATCGCTAGGACATCCCACGCTCCCTCAGATGAGCATATGAGTCTTTCAATGTGGCTCTAAAGAATTTACAGAAAAATCTCAGGCGAGTAATCCAGCTTTCCGAGGAAAATGACAGATCATTATTACAAAGTCCACATGTTAAGAAAACAATCAATCACCATCTTCTGGTGGAATGGCAAAAAAATGCTGGTGAGGATGGGGTTACTGCCATATGACTTATGGTGGCTAGGATCCAAGCAATCATCACATCTCCAACAGGTCAAAAAGGACAAGCACCTCCAGCTACATATCCTGTCACCATTCTTGTTGTAACTTCTTATAACACCACAAAAATTATCAAATTTTAATTTTTCAAGTATTATATGTTGCAAAGCACTATGAGTGGAATTACTTCTTTTACCTAAACTCTCCTGAAAGGCTTTTGCTCTGGGACCACATAATGCATTTGCCACTGGGGTGCATTCAAAAATAGACTCTAACCTAAGATGCATGGCCAGTCTCACTTGCTGCTGGAGATGCAGCAGCCAGAGACACGAGATAAGGAGATGCAGCTTCTTCCAGGTGTCACCAACTACTGCTGGTCTCTGGTCCTAGAAGCTGTCAAGCAGCGTGCAGGGGCATGTAGGGAGCAGTGAGGCAGTGACAGTGCCGCCCAGCAGCTACTGGCTCGGCCACCTCCAGTGTCTTTGTGTCCACTGAGCAGCACATTTCTGGCTGTAGGTTGCTGCCGTTATCCCTCCTGTGGCATGGAGTCCATGTATTGGCAGCATCCCCTGCATCAGGCTGTGGAGCTCTTGTGAACACTGGAAGAAGAGAAACTGGGGAGGTTTGTTGAAGCTCTGGTAGGCGTCTAATCTGGTCCCCATATGACAAAGCAAAAGCAGGCCCAGTCTTTGCTGAGCAAGCTGAGTTTGCAGTTCATGTTTCCATATAGCTCTCGAAACCCTTAGCCCACATCACCACTTTTCTACATCATGATTATAGGCTTCTTAAATTTCCCTTCTATCACACAGTTGCTCACAAAGCTTATCTCCCTACTACACAGATCATTCCTGCTTCTTTTAGGACAAGAATACTCAGATCTTTCAGGAAGACCAATGAGAGCAAGATGAGGCTGTGTGTTCTGCTTTCACATCCAGTGAGAAACCGGGAATATTTCTGCTTACACTGTAATGAAGAACATAATACCATTGCTAGAAGCAAGGCCTAGGCTAGATCCCCCTTTCTCCCATTCTGAAATGCCTCTTTTGGGAACTGTAGTCCACAAACAGCAGGTGAATAAAGGTGCCTGTGAGGCGTGAAAGACACATCTCAGAATATAAAAAAGGGTCTATGTCCATGAATCTAAGAAGCAAGCAGATCCACGTGCATGTCCTGGTCCCTCACTAAGGAATCTGTAGAGTACCTCAGCTTGGGAGAGTCATGGGAAAAGTCTGTAAATGGAAGGTGTAGAAAGAAAAAGCAAGAAAAATGCAGAGTATAGAGAAACACAGTTAAGGATGGACCTACACTCTGGTTCAGCACTTAGTTCATAAGCCTTTAATATATAGCTCCTTTCAACAGGCCTCAGCATTCTTCATAACCTTCAGCTTATTTATGATTCCACATCAGAGGAGTGTTACAGCAACCTCATTTTGGGTGGCCAAAATGTTGATGATTGTGACAGGTTTGCATCTGGCAGAAAAGGTCATATTTGCCTTGACATGAGCATAAAAATTGTTCTTGGCCAGAGTTGCTCCTGGAGAGTCCAGGTACACAGTTGGAATGTGCTGAATGCTGTGTTACTCCATCCTACAAGTGTCATGCTTTCTCAAGAAGGAGTGCTGGTGTAAATTCTGCCAGCTCTTCTGGCTGCCTTCCCTACCCAATTCATCCTGCCTGGCATGAGTGGTGAGATCTCAGCCAGGGCTTAAGCTCATCAAAGTGGTCCATCACTCATCATCCATATCAGAAATGACAGTGATATAGAAGCTGAAAGTCATCAGTGAATTGGATGCACCAAAATCAGTGTTCCTCCCTAATCTTTCCAGTGTCTTCATACAAAAGCTAAGCCAGAATCAAGGGGATATAAATTAATAGCAGAATACAAATTGATTCTAGACTAAAGACCCCCATTAATCTCCTCTCCCAAAAGAAACACTGGAACTGCAAACTGTTATCACAGGTACTTTCCTAAGTTTTCCTCACTTTTACAGATAGACACAGTACTTCTATGTGAACTCCTAAATACAGGTGCAACGCCACACACTACCGTGTTCTATAATGGACAGCATAAACTAGTGCTCAGTAAAACTATTCTACCATGCTTATTCACTTTTTATAGTCCAAAGTTCCTTATGAGCTCTATGTATACATCTGTATCTGTTGCGTGTTGGAAATGAAAGTAAGGAAGTGAATTCCAAATAGAGCCATTCTGCATGCAGCTATGCAGACGGACATTAAATTAAGATTACAGTCAGTATCTATAATTCTGATGCTTCGTAATGTCTGAGATCCTGTCTTGCAGCTAGCTTTCTTTATACGAAGGGAGTTTTGTTTGCCATTTTTAAGATTCTTTGAAAAGCCAACAAAATCCTCTCAGCAATTCCTGTATGTGGAATCGTACTGACAGGGGTCATTGACATGGGCTGGAATTTCTACCCAGAGAAAGTAAGACCAGACTGTCACCTTCTGGGTGGACCAGCTTTCTAAGGGAACATGAGACACAGTCTGAAAGTAAACTTTAGAGATACCTTTTAGATGCAGAAAAACTTCAAGACTCAGCAGTGGGTATAATTTCAAGTCTTGATCGTTACAGATCATGTGTGCTGATTCACAAGTCTTTCTCTTCTTATTTTTCTTTTCTCCCTTGATACATTCATGACCTTTTTTGCTTTATTCCCTCTAGTCTTTTCTTGTCTCAAAGTTTCTCTTTCCTGTCTATCTTCATAGGAAGTCCCATACTCAATCGTTATTCAACATAACGCTAAACTTTCTGCTCCCATCCACAGTCTCCCCTGTTTCTGTTTTTTGTCCCCAATTTCCTTGTTCTTCTTTTCTTCCACGTACACAATCCTGGCTCCACACCCAGCCTCTCCAAATCAGTTCTGTATCTAGTGAGCCTGCTTCTCATCATGATTCCCACTTGGGGTCTTTGTTTCAATCTTTCCCTTCTTCAAATCAGTTCTCACCTAATTCCCATTCCTAACTGTCTCCGTAGGCTGCTCAATCATATCTCCCTCCTCAGTCTTTCTTCATCCAGACTGGCTTCTCATCCAATCTGCTCTCTTTTGTAACTACCTCCTCATCCCAACAGTGTCTAAAGGTGACCTGTGTCCTTGCCTTCATCCTTCCTTGTGGTTTTTCATCTAGCCAGCATAAATTTCTTCATCCCTGCCTTTGTTCTGTTCTGATCTTGCCAATCTCACAGTTTTTCATATTGCCCCTGTTCTTCCTTACTGATTTTAGATCGTGGTCTTCTTGTCCAACGAGTTTCTCCTTTTATTTTCTTTTTGACAAAACCCACCAGCTCCCATGCTTTTCCAGCTCAGCCTCTTGGTCCTCTCTAGCCACATATCTGAGACCTTGGTCTTTTCTTGCCTGGACTTGAGTTAGGTGGTTTCTTGCTTTCTGTTGATCTGGCAGTGTGTGGGCACAGGAGGCACAAGTCATGTGCCAGCTTCTGCATCTGCAAGGAAATCCTGGGTTGGTAAGGATGCGGAAGGCTCAAGTCATTCTGTGGAGATAATGCAGTTGACATACAAAAGAGGTAGCACATGCTCAGGACAGACAGGATTTTTGAGGAATTTATCTGCCAAACTCTACCATATTACTAATGAATAGGGTTTAAAACCCAGCCAAATATGGGCAAATGCTTATGTGTCTGGCACCAGGATGCCTCCAGCCTGCCAACCTTCAAGTCAAAGCATGGAGAAGCTAGCATTTCCAAAAAAGAATTCTTACAACCAATTCATTAACAT
Organism: Calonectris borealis; assembly: GCF_964195595.1. Taxonomy (NCBI): domain Eukaryota; kingdom Metazoa; phylum Chordata; class Aves; order Procellariiformes; family Procellariidae; genus Calonectris; species Calonectris borealis. The sequence goes on from NC_134313.1 coordinate 15,696,504, forward strand.
TGGCAAAACAATGTCTTTTTTCCTAATCTTTTTTCTGGGAAATAGCATAACCATTTTTGCTGAAACTTTCCAAAAAAAATCTAAGCAGAGGCAGACACCCAGCATAAAAATCCACAAAGTTATAAATAACCAGAATAGGGATTTATAATTAGAAGCATCAGGCAAATTTATAGTATTGGGTAGCATAGTATCGATAACAACCTTTTTTATTACTGTAGCTCCAAAAATGCTGCTAAGGGACCACAACGCCACTGTGTTAAATGTGTACAAACAGAGAGCAGGGATATGTCTACAATATTGTTGTCCCAAAGAGCTTATAACTCAAATTTTAGACAACAGAAAACAGATGGATCCAGAAGCATGGGGAGTGCAAGGAAACAATAAGAAAATACTAGGCAGTGCGACTGGCAAATCATCTCCAGGTACCATCAGTCTACATAATGTCAAGCTTTTCACAGGTGTTTGGAAATGTAAGATATTTTAAGGGAAATTAGAACTGATCAGAGGATGATGAGGTAGTTTTGCAGATGCTTACATAGGCATGGGGTCAGGATGGAGGAATTTAAGTGAAATGAATCAGCCATGCTGTGGACCTCTGGGCAGATGACACGCAGTGAGAAAGGGCTGATAAGTAGAGGGAGAGCAGACTGGAACGCAAGCCAGAGTCAAGGGGGGCACCCTAATTATTGGGATTGCCATGTGTGCCCATCTCTGTGCAAAGAGGGAGCTGTGCAACTTCAGGACCATTAGTCCCCTCTCCTTTCACCTTCTTTCCACCACAAAAAGGAGGAAACACAGACCGCCTGCTTCACTGTTATGTGTATGGGAAGGATGATTATTTTCTGAAGACCCTATTTCTTTGTCCCTCAAGAGAGATTGGTTAAAGGTAAAATAAACTCTAATTAAAATGGGGGGGGTTTGAGTGTGGGATAGAAGTGACCTTAGCAGCTTTATTTCAAACCCTGAAACTCTCCATCATCCTTAATGATGCCCTTCAGCCTCCTCCTTCGCAACACAGGGGGCGGCTGCAGCCCCGGGGCTGTTTTGTGCAGAGAGGTGGATGTTGAAGGCTGTGAAGGTTTGTTCCCCTTTCCCAGAAAGAGGATTGCAAAACAGCAGGGAGAAATTCATGGTTTCACCCCAGATGGAGGGGGCCTCCCTTGAGGCAACCGACCTCAAGCCTGTCCAGCCAGGCTAGCCATACCTACACCCCAGGAGTTACAGCTGTGAGTACAGCTGTAGTGGAGCTGTGGGCTCTGAGAGCAGAGACCGGCGTTTCGGCAGCTGGTGCAAGAGCCGGGACGCGGAACACGTACGCCTTGCAGGAAAGTCGATCAGCTGTGTAAAGCTGCGAACAGCCGCGGGGGAAAAAAAAGCCTGGCAAGCACGCTGGCTTGCTTGCCGTCCGGGTGGCGACGGGGATGCTTCGTGGGCAGGGCGGCGGGGTTTCTGCGGACGCGTCCCGTGGCGTGGGGCGGCGCGCGGCGGGAGCGCGCGATGTGAGTGCCACCTGCTGGGCCGGGGAGCGGCGCGGAGGAGCCCCGCGCCGCCATCGCCCCGCCACCAGCGCCCGACATCGCCCGCGACGTGCGCCCGACATCGCCCGATATCACCCGTGCTGTGCACCCACCGTTGCCCGCCACCGCCCACAATAAGCGCCCGCCATCACTCGCCATCGCCTGTGACGTGCGCCCACCATCGCCTACCATCGCCCGCCATCGCCCACCTTCGCCCACCATCGCCTGTGACGTGCGCCTGCCACCGCCTGCCATCGCCCACCATCACCCACCGCCTGTGACGTGCGCCTGCCACCGCCTGCCATCGCCCACCATCACCCACCGCCTGTGACGTGCGCCTGCCACCGCCTGCCATCGCCCACCATCACCCACCGCCTGTGACGTGCGCCCGCCATCGCCTGCCATCGCTCACCATCACCCACCATCGCCTGTGACATGCGCCCGCCATCGCCTGCCATCGCCCACCATCACCCACCATCGCCTGTGACGTGCGCCCGCCATCGCCCACCATCGCCCACCATCACCCACCATCGCCTGTGACGTGCGCCTGCCACCGCCTGCCATCGCCCACCATCGCCCACCATCACCCACCACCGCCTGTGACGTGCGCCCGCCATCGCCTGCCATCGCCCACCATCACCCACCATTACCCACCATCGCCTGTGACGTGCGCCTGCCACCACCTGCCACTGCCCGCCATCGCCCCGTGCCTCCTGTGGCATGGTGGGCGGCAGGTCTCCCCGCACCCGCTGGCAAGGCTGGCTGCCTGCGACCGGCATGGGCTACGGGGAACAGGGTGGCAGGCCTGTCTGCAAAGCATGGGAACAACACGTTATCCGAAGGGGCAATGGTGGTGGAGATCTTGCCCCAAGCATGACGCCGGTACAGCTGTCTCCGGCATCCCAGCTCCAGTCCCTGCGAGGTGCTGAGCCTTCCTTGCCATGAATCCTCTATCGCATGAGCCACTCTGGTCCCTCTGCCAGTGCCCTCTGGCCGAGCTCAGTGCCATCTTCACACCCATTGGCGTGCCCGCAGTTTATGCTGCTCAACTCTTGTTAGCTCTTGCAGGTGGCTTCAAGCTGATTTCAGAGCTTTGCCTGCAAACCTGCAGCATCTTAACCACCAGTAATTTAGATCTGAGCGAGACATCCATAGCGGACACTGCAGTTTGCCTCTCCCTGCAGAAAGCATCCCTTGCTCTCTGTTAGATTTATCATCTTTGGCAGGAAGATGAGTTCTTCCATAAGCTTAAGCCTCCTCTCCAGAGGCAGTGAGGGGGCTCATCTTCCCAAAAAAGTAATTCATCAATCCCTGGACCTTGGCTGAAAGCATGCAGTCTCCCGCTAGCCCCACAAAGCTGTCTCTGTGGGGCATAAATATTCCCTCCTACAGCAATCAGCATCTGGGACCCGAGTGGCTGGCCGAGGCGAGAGCGGATCATTGGAGGGGATGGAGCAGCGTGAGATAATCTCAGCTGTTTGTTCGTGTTGGAAAACTGCTGGAGAAATAATACCACCATTCCGGTGCCAGCGGCCTGGTGTGACCTGCTTTGCTGCAAATGTTTGCATTTGGCTCACACTTTCAGCTTTTCTCCATCACACATTCATAAACTTCCAAGGGAAAAAGATTCAGATTATTTTCGGATGTATTTCACCATTATCTTCATACTGAGTTCACTGAGAAAAGGAAGCCCTTCAAGAAGGATCAAGAGGTGAAGAATGCATAACTTGCCTTGGCCATTTGTTCCAAGGACTAATTACCCTCTCAGTTAAATTTTTATTACTGATTTCAAATTTGCATTTATCTCGCTTTTTCTACAGTTCTGTCTTTTTTTTCCTCTTTTTTACTAGTTGGTAGAAACTAAATCACATATTTTCTCAGTCTTCTTTCTGATTAGCTAAACTGGCTGAGCCTATTACAGTTGTCATGTAAGGAATATCTCTAGGGCTTTGGCAATTTTTATTCTTTCCAATATATTCTCCAATTTTTCAACATCCATTCTGAAATCTGTATAAGTGTATTCCAGTTTCAGTCTGATCAGGAAGATTGTGAACAGAGGAAAATCCCAAGACCCATGGCTCCTGCGTTGACATATTTAGATATATCTATGACCATATTGGCCCTTTTCTTGAAGATTCACACTGAAAGCTTATACTTCTTTCTTTTCTGCTTTCCAGCACTCTTGCTGTTTTTTCTGCAACCATTGCCTACATTTCTTCTTCTTGACATACTACTTTCACTTGATTTTAATAAAAGTCAATTGATTTGAAAAGGCACGGCTTAAGAAATGATATTTTTTGCCCTATAAACATTACTTTTTACCACAAGAAACACCCTATTTGATGGTAATTCCCAATGACAGCTACTTTATGAGATTTGCGGTGGTAATATGTGAAGTCAATATGTGTACATTTCAAGTAGACGTGAGCATATTTTCTATCCTCATTGTCAGAGGCTGAGGGCTGAGGCACAGCAGCGGTCTAACAATTTACAGCATGATGAGCTTTGATGACTAGCTGTGTGCATGTCCGTAGCCCATAGCAAACATGAGATAAAGCATTTCAACTTAAACCTCAGTAAAAGACGTGCACATCACTTTGCATGTGTACTTTTAAGCCACAGGGAATTCATTCAATAATTCCGTAACCCATGAGAAGTCACTTATTTGTCTGAGTCCTGAGTTAGGGATGTGGTCTCGGAAGCTCTTCCCTTAGCACATCTCCAGGACTCTCTTTTCTCTGGAACCACCAATGTGAAATAACCAAATAGCACAAGAGTTATTAAAAATAGAGAGAAAATGTATTTGAAAAGAGGTAAAAAAGAAGATTTGAATAACATCCACATTTCAAGAGAAGTGAATTGCTTACATCTGTCTCTTTGGCCATTTTTTTGTCGGGTCTGCCAATAACTTCTGTTACCTAGGCAGAGATAATCTCTGTGTTGTGGCCAGAGATCTTCCTTTTCAAATCTATGCTATCCACAGAGGCTGCTTCTGCTTTTCAAGCCAGTTTTCTCCAGTTATTTACACACTGAGTATTTGTGGCAAAGTTTAACTATTTCCAAGAGGGGTATATAAAACTGCCCTATGCCTGCAGAGGTGATTCACTTTATTGGAATAATGGCACACACTCCTGGGAATTAACTAGGTTGATTTCAGATTAAATTAATTAAAGCTGCACAAAAAAAAAATGTAGATGAGTGCTAAAATATCCCACTGAGATTTTAAAGACTTTTAACAATGATTAACTGCTATCTTAAAACCACTTAACTACTCAGTTCTGAGACCTTACCCTACAGATCCTTCTCCGTACAGAAGACAAGTACCCAAACCTCCACCTTCAATCCCCTCTTTTTATTAATCTTCCCTCCAAGCACCTTTTGGAATATATATGAATGGTAGTTTCAGACCATCTGTAATGATCTTGCTCTTCATCAGAGTTCCCATACGCATCCTTCCACCATACTTCAAGATAAATGCGTGTTGCAAGTCACTTGTAAATAAAATAAGGCAGCAGAGGTGAAACTGAGAGCTTGGGGCAAAGGATACGCTCTGGTGCTCACCTTGGTAGGACATTTCTTCCCAGTAATAGGAATTAAAGCTGGCATGTAAAAGCTTTCTCCTTGGAGAGAACTAGATCAATTCTTTCTTGTTATGAGTAGAATTTCTTGTTACATTAGTCCAGCTGCTTGGCAATTTTGTCAACTTTGCTACAGTCAGCCCAAGGCTGTGGGCATAGGTGAGGATAGGGGCAGCAACACGTTGCTTGCTTCTGTTGAGTGCGCCCTGACTTCATTGCTACGTACAAGAAGATTCTCTACAGCTACCTGTAAGACCAATTTTGAGGAGAAAATGCCACTCTACTTAGGAAAGTAACAAAACTGCCACTGACCTCCGGGAAACCGAGTCTTCTTGTTTCTCAACATCAGTGCCATCAACTAATTCAAATTTCTTCATTACTGAGAACCTTTTAATATTGTCCTATGGGGACAAGGATATTTCCGCTTTACGTCCTGCTTGCACTTTTCCTCAAGTAATCATTTTTCTGTCTCTTCCTTTTCTTCCCTTTTGTGTATGTGTTGGGGTAATCTACCAAGTTTATGGCTATAAATAGTAGTGTTTGAACCTTTCTAATTGTCTTAATCCTGATTCCCAGGGGTCCCTGTATGCACATAGCACATTGACCCAAGAAGTTTAATCTAAATTGGATGTATTGCATCTTTCAATACCTTTTGATAAAGCTGACCATGCCTGGAGCTGCCAAAGGTGGGGCAGCTTTGCGGGGTGACTCCTAGCAGGGTGACATCCGGGAGAAAGGAGCCATCCTGATGCTAAACGCTCTGCATTTTTGACTACTTGGAAGTATTAAGCAACCTGACAGCTTGTCCATAATTAAAAGGTTTACTAAGATAGCTCTGTGATAGAGCGGCTGCAACGCTGAGACGCAGCAGCACTTTTTTTTTGCTGCTATCATTTATATTAACTCCCAGAGGAAAATCAGTTGTGCTAATTAGGACTTGTAAGTCTAAATGTCAATATCTAACTGCAGAGTACAGAGGAAAAAGCTCTTCAGGAATAATGTCTTCGCTGTACAGACAAACACACAGCAAAACATTTATGCAAAAGGTTAGTCTGAAGCCAGTGGAAGGGCAGAAACCAAACATTTTAGAAATACCTTTGTTAACATTTGGCTGTTGTAGAAATGAATTTTGGACATTGTCTTCTCTTGAACAAATACTCATTATTTGTTCTTCATTTCAAAATATCCTGCAGTAAATCTGAGTCTGTGTTGTTTATATCAGCAGAGAAGAAAAAACGAAAGAGAGAGGTAAAAGACATCTTAACTAATTCAAATCTTAAAGGTTAGACATTCAAGAATACAGATATTTGCCTTTTTTTCTCCCTGAACTCTTTACCTTTCCATCCAATTGAGATATAAAATAAATTACTTAAAAATAGTAAGATAAAAATAACTTCTGGTAAACTGCATTTTTGTGAAGTGGTTGGTTAGAAAAATATTGACGTTTAAACAACTGTAGAAAGAAAATCAATAATGAATGCAGCAGTTTGGAGGAAATTCTTTAAAAATAGAATTCCTTTTGATGTCCACAGCGAAGGAAAAAAATCAGTGATATTATTACCTATCCAAAATAGCCAACCTATAGCTGGTTTCTTTTGTTTGATTAAATATGATCTTGCTCAAGTTATTTGTCCTTTATTTGATACGACATAGCTTTAAATCAGTATGTATAGATTGTGACACATCAGCCAAGCATGGGGAGCACTGTTTAAAACCAGCAGCAACTAAGGCCCAGGAAACATGGTGAACTACAACGTGCACAGACCCCCCCCCAGAAGCTCTGCAGCACTATATTCACCTACAGACCTGAAAAATAACTGTGACCTGCAGATTATTTGCAACTTATTTACTGGAAAGACTCATGCAACTAGATGAAATGTTCCTTTAGTATTACGAAATTTGGGATATAGATTTCTTGAAACACGCCTCACGTCCATGAGTCTGCTCCTCATGCACACCCTTCACTGCTCACTGAATCCAGGCTCGCACCTGTGTTGGCCTCAGCCATTAATTTTCTCCAGTCAAGCATACAAAACCTGCTGACCCCAGTTTGGATATGCTTTAATTCAAGGTGGATTTACCACAGTGAAGAACCTGGCAATATAGTAATATAAACCTTCTCAGCTCACTGGGAATATCCTAGTGTGTCTCAACAGATAACACACCTGGACACTCAAGGGGTGCAAAGCCAGCTAGGTTATAGTAATATATGTTGTACTTTGTTGTCCATCCTAATCTAGGTTAACCTAGATATTCAAAACTAGGTATCTGTCATACAAGCGAGAACTGAGTTATGACTTACCCTTATCTTCCACCTGAAAATTGTCAAGCACTGTAGGAAAGGACTGTGTTAGAGCATTTGATTCTCAAGAAAAATACACAGTTGAAATCTGTATTTATTTGTAACCGTGACCTAACAAATCTATAACCTGGCAGACAGAAGTTTGTTATAACAATTTGGGCCCTAGCAGGCCCAGTTGGAATGATCTAGTAACAAATATTTTCTTGACAAAATAGAAGCATTTTATGGTGAAAATACCAACTTCCTTAAAAAATAGAATTGTTTTTCTACTGAGCAAAAATGAAAATGAAATATTGGGTTTCAGGTTGGCTTGGACAAAATTGTTTTGTTAACCAACAGCCTGTTCCAGCATCCATGCCCAGGACCCACAGCTGCCGACGTGCAGGCAGCAGTTCTGGCCGCGGATGCCAGCACTCTGTCCCAGGGCAGAAGGGAGCTGTTTAATTCCACAGAGGAAGCATGGTGTCGGACATGGTGTTCTCGCTGTTGTTCCTGTTGGCTAGCTTGTGGTCTCTCCACCTCCTTCCTCCTCTGTCCAAAGCCGTCAATCCTATTCTGGGCTCCCGGGATCTTCCCAGCCCAAGTGTCCAGTGCCCAAGCAACTCCCTTGGGTTTCTAAATTCCTCCCTCTGAATGGGGCTTTCCTTGCCAATCTGCATCCAAATCTCCCGATCTTTCCACCCTGTTTACTTACCCCAGGTTTTAACCTATCATTTTTGCTCTTGCTCAATTTCCTGCTTGTACTTCTGCTCTTCCCTTGGCTGGTACTCTATTCAGCGCCTTCTGGGCATAGTAATTTCCTCATTTGTATTGACAGTCCTGCAGCCAGCTTTGTATGTCGGAAAGCTTTATCCCCTGTATGCACATGCCTTCTTCCAGGCCATCAGTACGCAGTGGAGGTGGTCTAGCCAGCAATACTAATCCCTGGGTAACCGAAGCTGGCATTCAGCCTGTCAGAACTTAAAGGACAGAAGACTCTTGAGGAGAGAGCTGACAACAGCAGAAAGGGAAAGACTGGAGAACTAAAACATCTCTTGAAAATACAAGGGAGAAAAAAATGGAAAAACAAGAGTGAGAGAATCAGTGGTTTCAAATTGCCTTTGATACCATGGCATGAAAATCTAAAATAAAAAAGTCATGGAATCATAGAATAGTTTGTGTTGGAAGGGACCTTTAAAGGTCATCTAGTCCAACTCTCCTGCAGTGGGCAGGGACATCTTCAATTCGATCAGGTTGCTCAGAGCCCCGTCCAATCTGACCTTGAATGTTCCCAGGGATGGGGCATCTACCACCTCTCTGGGCAACCTGTGCCAGTGTTTCACCACCCTCATTGGAAAATATTTCTTCCTTACATCTAGTCTAAATCTACCCTCTTTTAGTTTCAAACCATTACCCCTTGTCCTGTCGCAACAGGCCCTACTAAAAAGTTTGTCCCCATCTTTCTTATAAGCCCCTTTTAAGTACTGAAAGGCCGCAATAAGTTCTCCCTGAAGCCTTCTCTTCTGCAGGCTGAATAACCCCAACTCTCTCAGCCATTCTCCATAGGAGGAGGTGTTCCATTCCCCTGATCATTTTCATGGCCCTCCTCTGGATCCGCTCCAACAGGTCCATGTCTTTCTTGTGCTGAGGACCCCAGAGCTGGACGCAGTCCTGCAGGTGGGGTCTCACCAGAGCAGAGCAGAGGGGCAGAATCACCTCCCTCGACTTGCTGGCCACGCTTCTTTTGATGCAGCCCAGGATACGGTTGGCCTTCTGGGCTGCGAGCGCACATTGCCGGCTCACGACCAGCTTTTCATCCACCAGTACCCCCAGGTGGGCTGGGCTGCTCTCAATCCCTTCATCCCCCAGCCTGTATTGGTACCGGGGGTTGCCCTGACCCAGGTGCAGGACCCCGCACTTGGCCTTGTTGAACCTCATGAGGTTCACACAGGCCCACTTCTCGAGCTTGTCCAGGTCCCTCTGGATGGCATCCCGTCCCTCAGGCATGTCAACTGCACCACTCAGCTTGGTGTTGCCTGCAAACTTGCTGAGGGTGCACTCGATCTCACTGTCTATGTCATCGATGAAGATATTAAACAGTACCGGTCCCAATACGGACCCCTGCCGGATACCACTTGTCACTGATCTCCATTTGGACATTGAGCTGTTGACCAATACCATCTGGATGTGACCATCCAACCAATTCCTCATCCACCGGACAGTTCACCTATCAAATCCATACCTCTCCAGTTTAGAGAGAAGGATGTTGTGGAGGACCGTGTCAAAGGCCTTACAGAGGTCCAGATAGACAACATCTGTAGCCCTTCCTATGTCCACTGATGTAGTCACTCCATCATAGAAGGCCACTAGGTCGGTCAGGCAGGACTCGCCCTTGGTGAAGCCATGCTGGCTGTCTCGAATCACCTCCCTGTCCTCCATGAGCCTTAGCATAGCTAATAAAATAATACAGGTTTAAATTTCCAGCTTCCCTGATGCAGAGGATCAAAATGGTGAGACATTTCCTACTGTGGTGACACTTTGTCTTTTGGATATACACCTCTTTAATCAGCTTGAGACTCCCCAGTTTAGGAAGATATTGAAGGTTTCTGAAGATCTTTCTGGGCTCAGACGAAGTCACTGTTGCCAAAATAATATCTCGTACCCACAAATAATGTCAGCACATGGACTTTCAGACGGCAGCAAATGTGTAAAAAATTAAGCTAGTTTAACCCTCTGCATTGAGGCTATCCTAATTCCAACTATTTTGCATTTGCGATGGGTTAAAATGCACATGCAGCTGCTGTGATGAGGATGACGTGGAGTGCATTACCCATGGTATGCCATTTCCATGGGTGCACTTGCTGTCTTTCTGAGGGTCTACAGGCACCTGGTCCAGGCTTTCTAGACCCAATGGGAATTTTTTCCTTGATGTGAACGGTCCTTGGGATCAGTCTCGTAATGACAAAAGAGGCCACCTTCTGGCTAATTATCCCCTCGCCAAAATACTTATTATCTTCCTATTCCAAATACGAAATCACTGGGATGGGAGACCGCTTCAGATGCTAACATGATTAATAATATCACTAAATGACTTCTGCACACTTCTGCTCTGCAAGCACTGTGCTGCCGATACTGGTCAATAACAGACTATCACAAAATAAATAAATGATATTTGCACGTGGTAAGCTCCAGGTCCAGACTGAAGAGTAGAGCAAGTAATTACAGAGGAAAACAATTTCTCCTTTAGATGGTTTTTAGGAGCATGAGAGATAAGTCAACTCTGACAGGACTGATTTAGCAGGTATCCAGTGGACTTCAGTAGAGGAGGAATATTATCCCTCCCACCTCCGGGCTGGTGGTAGAATTTTAACAAGGGGTTCCTAAGAGACCCCTCAAAGCACATCACTGCATGTAATTCATTAGCTCAGCTGCACCTGAGGTCTTGGATTTTCTGGACAGGGTGTGCTTCTGCAAAGTGACTATAAAAAATAGAGACCATGCTCAAGCTCAAATCTCCAGAGGAAGTCCAGATGGCTATTCTAAAAATGCAATCAAAAAAGGCCTCTGGCCTTGATGGTTTGTAGACTGATTTTAATAAGAATTACCAGAGCATTTTCTCTCCCAAATTGGGAGAGGATTTTTCAGTACTGAAATAACAATCTGTCACTCAATTAAAATTTGTTTGTGCCATAAACCATGTGGAACTCAAATGGTAAAGGATAGAAAGTGCCATTGACAACCCAATTTGTCAATGTTCTGGTTTGGTTTTGGTTTAACCTCATATCTTTGCTCTAACCTCTTTTTAAAAATTTGAATAAATGTTACAATAGTTGTGGGAAGGTTAGGGGAAGAATAATTTTAACTAGATTTGAGGAAGTCAGGGTCTGAGCAAATAACACTTCAGTCAAGGCTGTCTGAAGACATAATTTCAAAAATCTTAAGAGATGCAGAGCAATGCTACATGGGGAGGTGGTACGTTGTCTTTGCTGCAACACAACAGTGTCTGAACACTTTCTAATGAACACAGAGGTGAAATTTGGACGATAGCAAGTAACAAGTGTTGGCATAAATGTTGAGAAATGGTTGTTCAAGAAATTATTTTCTAATACTCACGCACACTCAGGCCAGCAAGGAACACTCTTAACCAAAAGAAAAAGAGTGAAAATGAATGTCTTGTCTTTCACAATGTATAATTAAGTTGTGAAAATAATTTTTACAAAATATTAAGGTCAAGAGTTTAGCAGCATTAAAAGAAAGATTACGTATTATAAGGATAATACTAAATCAAATGGGGTGGAAAAAAATTGCAGGTAATACACAACCACCCTGCTGCACGCATAGACAACTCCTAATTAATAATAAGACGAATTTTCCCCCTGGCAGGTTATGCTGTAAGTGTTCACTGCTGGGTTTCCTGACGCTCCCTCCCTCTGCCAGGAACAAATTCCCCAAGATGATGACCACGCCAGCAAGCTGCCAGACCGCTCCTGGTTCACAGCATACTTCTTGAAAGGGTATCACTCAAAGAAATGCCCATCAAAATTACAGTTACTTTAAGTGAAAAAGACTGTCTCAAGCATGACCGGAAAATCACCTCCCATTCTTGTATGGTCCATTTTGTCTGAAAGATTGACTTTTTTTTCTGAAAAGGGCCAAACGAGGCAGGTAACCACTGGTAGGGGATGGAACAAAGAGTGCAGGGGATCTTGCCTGTATAAGGTGGCTAGCACAGATAGAGAGACACAGTATTCAGGTCTCTGAAGCGGTAATTGACACACGTGGAGAGACAAATTTTTCTTTAGCTTCTTCCACTGTCACCCGTAAGAAATTTGAAGCCATCAGAAAAGATAATGTTATGCTTCCAGATTGTCATAAAATATGATTTCTTTCTATGGAAATAAAAATTAAAGCAATTATCTGAGGAATTTTACATACAGAAAGAACTGTGCGGAGGTGTACTCTAACAAAAAGTGGCACGGGGAGGAGTTTAAAACAGTCTAAATAAATAAAATCTTGTTTTTGTTAAAAGCATCTTCTTCTGAAAACCAAAATAATTGACCAAAACATAGGATCATCAGGCATATAAAATGAAACTACTTTTAAAATGGAAAATTCCAGTGAAATATTTCCATTAGCTCTGTATACAATTACACTCCCAGGTAGAGGGGCTAGTAATGAAGATTACAAACAGAAGAACATGCTGAATGGGAGGCATCGAGTCAGTCTGTGAGATCTGGTCTCGTTTGTAACTGTTGATCCGTTGACTTCACACATGGGCCCAACTCCTCGCCGATGCCCAGGATCCTATCGCGCTTCTAATTAACTTGGACTCTGGTTTCGTATTTCCCCTATGATAACAGCATTATAATAAATCCCAGGGATTATATTTTTAGCACAAGGCTCACTGTGGAGCTGCCTGGAAGATTAAATTGCGACGAGTAGCGCAGGAAGCTTCGGTGAAAGATGAGACACTCTACCTGAGAATAAAAGCAAGGCCAGCAGTTATGGCTCCAAGGAGGAAATTCAATGGGCCACAAAACATTATATTTGAGGGTGTTAAATTGATTGCTAAGTGGATTAAGAGAGAAATTTCCCTCTCCCATTCAGCACAGCAGAGGTGGAAGATTGAAGCAGCTGCCTAACAAAGACTTGCTTTTCTCTGAAGCCTCTGGCACTGCCTGTGAGAAAGGCAGGGGGAGGCTCGCTGCAGTGTCCAGTGCCGTTTCTGAAGCCCAGAGAAAACCAGCTGCAACTGCAGGGTGCGCAGGTTTTGGGTCACATCCACCAGCCCCATGCAGATGTCTCAGATGCTCCATTGAACACCCCTGGACCCTGATGTTCAGGCACCTGGAGTAAGCCCCAAAGCTCCATTGACCAAATGGGAGCTTAGACACCTAAATTTAGATGCAGATGTCATTGTCTAGAGCTGAACCTGGCCCCTGTAATGTGTTACCAGTGGCTGAGTGTTAACTGCTCTGTAATTAACGGATATATGCTGGTAACATAGTAAGTCCTTGCAAACCAGAGTGCAGGATCTCAAATGTCCTCAAATTCTTATGAAGAGGAACAGTAAATATTTGGTCTGTAAATGAGGTTCTGGAAAAAGAAATGACAGTGCGGCTAAATATATCCTTTGAATCTTATCCTGAGAATCTCAGAAAACCTGAGTCGGCAGTCTTTTCTCAGTCAGAATTCCCATTGCTGTACATGGGATGATGGGCTGTGGCCGTAAGTACCCTTGTGGGCAGAGTGGGAAGGAGGAGAGGTGAGCTCTTCCCATAGGCATGGAGCAAACCCAGCGAGCACGATGCTCCATCTATGCAATGAGCCGGACCTCCGCGCTCCCTTCGGTCAAGGGGAATCTGCTCTCGCCTCCCCGTGCTGCAGAGCCGGCTCTTTTCTGCCTCCTCTTCCCCATTTACTGGAGCACAAGGAATTGGATTACGTTAGCCTCTGTGCTCATGCAAGAGAGGAGGAAAGACTCTCGTTTCTCTTCTTCCCTGCTGCACAGGTCCAATGACATCCTTGCCCCGGGGTGCTGGCCTGGCTCCATCAAACCCTGAATAAGCACAGCCAGATTTGACTCAAAGCTTTTACTACTTAAAACAATTTTCTGGAAAGGGTTAATAAGCAGTTTGAAAATCCTGTAGCAAAGACATATGGCTATACACCTGGAATAATGCAGAATGGTTTATTTTCAGATGGGTTTGCTCCATTCTATTTAAATTCTGTGAACTTCAAGGAATCAAGTTAGTTCTAGCTTTTAGTTTATAGATTTTGTGTTTGGTATTCAAGGTTAACTTCTTGCTTGATTAGACACAGGCAAATGCTAGCAGCTGCAGTACCACAGTGGAAATGAAATCCTGTACTGTATTTAGTCAGAAATGTCAAGAACCCGGTAGTTAACTACAAAGAACTCATTTTGTCTTCCATTAGCAGCATTAAGGTAAGTTAGATGCTCTTTTTGTTTTCATGTTGCAAAACATAAAAATGTCATAATCTGGGACATAGGCGATGATTTGAAGATGACTCTCCTTATTTACACAGGGTGTGCTACTCTGTTGTTAATTCATTATCACTATCATCACAGAAACAGTAGATGAAAGCTCAAGCAATTTGGAAAAATATTTGCCTGCTAAAGGAGCCATGCACACTGTCCTGGTAACACCATAAATGCATGCTAAAAATTCAGCAAGATTGGACAAAGTAAAATTCATATTATGTGGCACACCAGGACAAAAGAAAATAAAGCAAATACACAGGACCAAGACAGGTTCAGCTAAAACAGCAGTTTTGTGTTTGCCCCTGATCAGGTGCATAACACGCACCGGTCCTGGCAGAAGTTGGTCTCCTGTCTAGCCAGCTGCCTGTGCCAGTCTCTGCACCCTCTCATTTTCATACCCCTGAGTCTTTCCAGCCTGTAGGGACACGGTGCATATCCTGTGACCGCCTAATAGCCACCATGAATTGTGTGACACCTTTTGCAAACGGTGTGTCAGAAGCACAGAACAAGTCTGCACCTCCTAAGAAACTGCGTTGCTCTAGCTAGGACCTGCTGGACCTGAAGCTGGCTGCTCTGAGGGGCTGCCAAAGCTGAGGGCATTCTCAGATCCAGGTTAAGAAAGACTACGTTCAAGACTAATTTCAGGCTGCTTCAGATCTCACTTGCCTTGGCAACAGGCTGTGTCCGTGCTCTCTCTTCTAGGAAGGGGCCATTGATGGGTCTGCTCATGGCCAGAGACATGAAGCCATGCCAGAAGAGATAGGTGAAGGCGTCAGGCCAGGCACTGAGTGCCACCCATGGGCAGGCAGGGCAGCCCTTGAAGAGGTTCTAGTATTGCACTGAGAGGTATCACTAGCTTGCTGCAGAGACGTTTCCCAAGGCCTTGCCTCTGAACTTGGCCTTCATCGTATAGTCATGGTCAGCACCTCCAGGGAAATACCACTGTTATGCAGCTGTTTCATGCTCCCAGCTCCAACATGAGCATCAGCTTCAAGTCAGACCTTTGCCTTATGATATTTGGTTTTAAAATATTACTGACTTTATCTCTGAGTGTAGAGAGATGAATTTAGTCGCAGTTAAAGTAAACACCTTTGAAATGACCTTGGCTAGTACATGGCTGTTATGCATCAGTTTGGAATGAGCTTGACAAGAGAATACACATTGGCTGCTTCTTTTGATGCACAGTTCAAGTGCAGACTTGAGAGCTTTTTGACTGGGAACATTCAGATATGGATCAGGGAAAGAATGTTTTCACACACAGCTTCCTCCTCCACCTTTTCTTTTCTTCCTTTCATATAATTTCCAGATATTTCCGCAAGGCATCGGCAATAGTAGTTGCTATGTGGCAAAGAAACTCTGTTTAGAGTCTTTACAAGTCATTCTAGACACACGTTCAAAAGATTTTTTTGATGCTAAAGGAACACAACTATTTTTTTCACTTACTAAGTCAGGGTTCAATCAGCATTTTTTTTTAGGAGTTGCCGGTGCAAACCGGAATGAAGAAATGTGAATTAATGCCCTAAATATATGCCTTTGTATTTGAAGAGATCTGATCTCTCAGCAGTGCTGCTAAGGTACGCAGTGCCCTGAACTTTCAGCAAGATACATAGAGTAAGGAGTACTTTTTGTAGAGAAAGGTCCTAAAAGCTGTCATCAGAATTACAGCAGCTCTCAGAGGTCTCCTCCATGTAGGAATGCAAGGGATCTTCAGACCCACTTCTTTTTTTGAGGAAAATGAAGAAGAAAAGAGTTAGCTAGGACTCCACTGTGGTGTGGCTGTTCAGAAAAAAGTTGTAACTCGAAATAGTCTGCATGCATCAGGGACCCCAAAGGGCTAATGTGCTTTTGGTACCAGAGCTGAGACTGTCCTGTGCCCAACAGAGGTGGTCATCAGTGGGATTGGGTAGGCTGTAGGCTCTGAGATGTGAAGCACATGGCTCTCCTAAGACTTGTTCTACCATTGCCTGTGGACACAGCCTGGTGTAACTGTTCACTTCTCTTTGTACTATTTTGTCCACCGACACCCTTCCCATCTCTAAATAGACGAGTATCTCTCCACTGTGGTGATTATGGGGTTTCTCCCCATTCTAGGGACTGAAGGTCTGCCAGCTCAGACCCACCTTTGCAGGAGCCCAAGGAGCAGAGGCTGCTCCAGAGCAGGTTGTTGTACAAGTGTATCCTGGTTGTGTTGTACCCTGGAAAGGGTTAAGCATAGGCTATGGGAGAGATGTGACTTAATGTTGCTTCTGGGCTACTCTAACCAGCATTAGCCTCCTCACAATCCCCAAGAAAGATGCAACCTGCCTATATCACTGTGCTGTTCTTGGCAGTGGGGTCAGTTGTTTGCGCTCTGTTGAAAGCAGCACCATCATCCTAAGCGTGAGCT